>NC_030823.1:14507610-15109878 GCF_001704415.2 Capra hircus | reverse complement strand
TCCATATGTGTGTGGATTTATCTCTGGGCTTTCTATTTTGTTCCATTGATCTATATGTCTGTCTTTGTGCCAGTACCATACTGTCTTGATGACTGTGGCTTTGTAGTAGAGCCTGAAGTCAGGCAAGTTGATTCCTCCAGTTCCATTCTTCTTTCTCAAGATTGCTTTGGCTATTCGAGGTTTTTTGTATTTCCATACAAATCTTGAAATTATTTGTTCTAGTTCTGTGAAAAATGACACCCCACACAAAAATAAACTTAAAATGGATTAAAGATCGAAATGTAAGACCAGAAACTATAAAACTCCTAGAGGAGAACATAGGCAAAACACTCTCAGACATAAATCACAGCAGGATCCTCTATGATCCACCTCCCAGAATTCTGGAAATAAAAGCAAAAATAAACAAATGGGATCTAATTAAAATTAAAAGCTTCTGCACAACAAAGGAAAATATAAGCAAGGTGAAAAGACAGCCTTCTGAATGGGAGAAAATAATAGCAAATGAAGCAACTGACAAACAACTAATCTCAAAAATATACAAACAACTTCTGCAGCTCAATTCCAGAAAAATAAACGACCCAATCAAAAAATGGGCCAAAGAACTAAATAGACATTTCTCCAAAGAAGACATACGGATGGCTAACAAACACATGAAAAGATGCTCAACATCACTCATTATCAGAGAAATGCAAATCAAAACCACAATGAGGTACCACTTCACACCAGTCAGAATGGCTGCGATCCAAAAATCTGCAAGCAATAAATGCTGGAGAGGGTGTGGAGAAAAGGGAACCCTCCTACACTGTTGGTGGGAATGCAAACTAGTACAGCCACTATGGAGAACAGTGTGGAGATTCCTTAAAAAATTGCAAATAGAACTACCTTATGACCCAGTAATCCCACTGCTGGGCATACACACTGAGGAAACCAGAATTGAAAGAGACACATGTACCCCAATGTTCATCGCAGCACTGTTTATAATAGCCAGGACATGGAAACAACCTAGATGTCCATCAGCAGATGAATGGATAAGAAAGCCGTGGTACATATACACAATGGAGTATTACTCAGCCGTTAAAAAGAATTCATTTGAATCAGTTCTGATGAGATGGATGAAACTGGAGCCGATTATACAGAGTGAAGTAAGCCAGAAAGAGAAACACCAATACAGTATACTAACACATATATATGGAATTTAGGAAGATCGCAATGACGACCCTGTATGCAAGACAGGGAAAGAGACACAGATGTATATAATGGACTTTTGGACTCAGAGGGAGAGGGAGAGGGTGGGATGATTTGGGAGAATGACATTCTAACATGTATATTATGTAAGAATTGACTCGCCAGTCTATGTCTGATGCAGGATACAGCATGCTTGGAGCTGGTGCATGGGGATGACCCAGAGAGATGTTATGGGGAGGGAGGTGGGAGGGGGGTTCATGTTTGGGAACGCATGTAAGAATTAAAGATTTAAAAAAAAAAAAAAAAAAAAAGAACTCAGCTATTAAAATATAGCTTGTACATATGCTTCATAATTTTCTTGTTACTTTTAATGTCATCTATTTATGACAATGAGCATCTGAATATGCTGTGTCTGGGTGTGGTTCCAATATTTATGCTATTTTGAGTTTTTCAATATTCTTGGTTATATAGAGTGGTGTTTCTTTAAACATGATGAATTTCAAATTATTATTTACTCAAATATTTATTCTGCACATTTCTTCGTTTTCTTCTGATACTTTGATTATGCTTATAATGGCACACTTAATTTTGGCCTACATTTCTCTTTGGCTCTTTTCATTTTGCATCTATTCTTTCTGTTCTTTCAGATTGGATAGTCTTTATCAATTTATATTCTACTTTGCTGAACATTTTCTTTTTTCTTCTTTTGGCTAGAATCTATTCTTGAGCTCCTATGATAAACTTTTCATTTAGTTAATGTACACTTCAAGTCCATTATATCAATTTGATTTTTTTATAATTTTATATTTAAATAATATTTCATAAATTGATATTCTTTATTTGATAAATGATTGTCATCATACGTTCCTTTGATTCTTTTTTATTGAAGTATAGTTGATTTACAATACGGTGTTAATTTCAGGTACACAGCAATTTGTTTATACATACACATGTATATATCTATGTTCTTTTTTGATTCTTTTCCTTTATAGTTAATTATAAGATTTGAATATAGTTTTCTGTGATATAGAGTAAATTCTTTTTATTCTTTAAGCATGGTTACTTTAATTCTTTGAATATATATTTGCAAAAGCTCTTTCCAAGTCTTTGTCTTCTAAATGCATCATCAAGATCCAATCAATTACAATTCTCTTGCATGCCTATTTTCCTGTAAAACTGTCACACTTTTCTGTGTCCTTGTTTGTCTTGTAGATTCTTTGCTTGTTTGTTAAAAACTAGATATTTAAATTATTTCTGTAGAAACACAGGACATTGTCTCCTGCCCCATATCAGAGCTCATTATTATTCTGTTCACTGTTCTATTTGTTTAGTATCTTGGTTCAACAAATTTTGCAGAGTAAAATACTTTCATTTTAATAAAATCCAGTGTATAAAGTATTTCGTTAATGGATTGTATATTTGATGTTAAATCTAAAAAGTTGTTGCCATATTCAAGGTCACCTAGGTTTTCTCCTGTGCTATTTATTATAAGTTTTAAGGTTCTGCACTTTACATTTAGGTCTGTGATTCATTTTGAGTTAACTTTTGTGATGAGTATAAAAGTCCTATGCCTATAAAAGTTCTATGTCTATATTTCGGAGAAGGCAATGGCAACCCACTCCAGTACTCTTGCCTGGAAAATCTCATGGATGGAGGAGCCTGGTAGGCTTCAGTCCATGGGGTCGCTGAATTGGACACGACTGAGCAACTTCACTTTCACTTTTCACTTTCATTCATTGGAGAAGGAAATGGCAGCCCACTCCAGTGTTCTTGCCTGGAGAATCCCAGGGACGGTGGGGGGGCCTGGTGGGCTGCCGTCTATGGGGTTGCAGAGTCGGACACGACTGGAATGACTTAGCAGCATGTCTATATTTATTGTGTGTGTGTAGATATCCAATTATTGCAGAACCAATTGTTGAAAAGATTATCATGTTTGCGCCTTTGCTCTTTTGCCAAAGATTAATTGACAAAATTCATATGGTTCTGTTTTGGAGCTCTCTATTCATTCCATTGACTTATTTGTCTATCACCAATACCACATTGTCTTGATTACTGTATCAGATTAGTCTGTTTATACACATTGCACATATTCTCTTGTGCCAGGTTTGAGTTTTATTTTTTATGTTTCATTTTTAAGCCTAGATCCCTAACAGTTGCCACTGTGTCAGCAGAGTTTAGAAGATTTTTACATACTAGAGATTGAAAATAAGTCCCCGAGTCAGAAAGATTTTCACCATTTACTACTGAGTTTGTGTGTGGCTGGGAGACTGCTTTCATATTTAGAGTTTATGGGTTTGCTCCATATCCAGCAAAATATCACAGGGTTGCATCTGAGAGGACAGCATCTTTAGTACGAACATAGTCTTCTGAACCACATAGGTTGGATGGTGGTTTTAGCACAGGCTTCCTTGACTGGATCTTTCCCAAATCTTCCTGTTAAGCTTCTGATGGGTATGCCTCTATATATCATACTGATGCCACTGTTAATCACCACTGGTCCCCAGCTAATATCTTTACTGCTGTAAGTACATCCCTGAAACATTCATGGTGCCACAGTATAATGTAAATATATTTAGGCCCTTCAGGCAGGATCAAGGGATTGTCAATTTAAGGCTTGCTCTGACTCTCCCTGGACAGGGCAAGACCTCTGTTCCATGAGCAGGAGCTAGGGGTGGGAGGGATAGAGGATTTGTTCTTCCCTGTGTCCTCCCCCACCCAGATCTTCCCTATGGAGAAGGAACTGCATGTATACGTGTGAGGAGAAGGTAGAACTTAGGCTACTACTCAGCTTCTATACCTCATCTTCCTCAATGTAAGTCCTCCAGACTGCAGAGCCGGGGAGATGGAATTGATGTTCAGTTCAGTTCAGTTCAGTTCAGTCGCTCAGTCGTGTCCAGCTCTTTGCGACCCCATGAATCACAGCACGCCAGGCCTCCCTGTCCATCACCTACTCCCGGAGTCCACTCAGACTCATGTCCATTGAGTCAGTGATGCCATCCAGCCATCTCATCCTCTGTCGTCCCCTTCTCCTCCTGCCCCCAATCCCTCCCAGCATCAGAGTCTTTTCCAATGAGTCAACTCTTCGCATGAGGCGGCCAAAGTACTGGAGTTTCAGCTTTAGCATCATTCCTTCCAAAGAAATCCCAGGGCTGATCTCTTTAGAATGGACTGGTTGGATCTCCTTGCAGTCCAAGGGACTCTCAAGAGTCTTCTCCAACATCACAGTTCAAACACATCAATTCTTCGGCGCTCAGCCTTCTTCACAGTCCAACTCTCACATCCATACATGACCACAGGAAAAACCATAGCCTTGACCAGATGGACCTTAGTCGGCGAAGTAATGTCTCTGCTTTTGAATATGCTGTCTAGGTTGGTCATAACTTTTCTTCCAAGGAGTAAACATCTTTTAATTTCATGGCTGCAGTCACCGTTTGCAGTAATTTTGGAGCCCCCAAAAATAAAAGTGTGACACTGTTTCCACTGTTTCCCCATCTATTTCCCATGAAGTGATGGGACCGGATGCCATGATCTTCGTTTTCTGAATGTTGAGCTTTAAGCCAACTTTTTCACTCTCAGTGAATGCCAAATCCACCCTGAAGAGCTCTCTTGTACCACAGAGCTGGGTAAGTCAATAAAAGACATGCTGTTGCCAAGACATTGGAAGTGTTCTTCAGAGGAAAATGCTGCTCCTAGCATGAAGTCCATGGCCTTCCAAAGTTGTTAAAAATCTCGGTAGACCTTGTGCAGTAACTGCTTCTCAATTTATTTTAAGCCCTTTATACAATCTCCAGAAAGCTTTGAAAAATTGTCTCTGCTAATTTTGAACAGTCTATTAAAAGTTTCTCTGGCAGAGGGTTTCACCAAACTTCTCACACTGTTGTTACTGACAGGATGTTATAAGTGAGATTATTTGATGTTTAACCTATAATTAGTCCTATATTTATTTTATCAATATATATTCAATGACTAGCTTGTATTTATATGCTAAATAAACACTAGAAATTTAGAACCTTTGTAGAGGATGGTGAATATTTATTTATTTATTTTAATATAACTTTATTTTAATTGGAGGCTAATTATTTTTTATTTTTATTTATTATTTAAAATATAAATTTATTTATTTTAATTGGAGGCTAATTACTTTACAATATTGTATTGGTTTTGCCATACATCAATATGAATCCGCCATGGGTGTACACATATTCCCATCCTGAACACCCCTCCCACCTCCCTCCTTGTACCATCCCTCTGTGTCATCCGAGTGCACCAACCCCAAGCATCCTGTATCATGCATCAAACCTGGACTGGTGATTTGTTTCATATTTGAAATTATACATGTTTCAATGCCATTCTCCCAATTCATCCCACCCTCTCCCTCTCCCACTGAGTCCAAAAGACTGTTCTGTACATCTGTGTCTCTTTTGCTGTCTCACATACAGGATTATCATTACCATCTTTCTAAATTCCATATATTGCTGTAATTCATGGGGTCACAAAAAGTCGGACACGACTGAGCAACTGAACTGAACTGAACTGAACTGATACTGTATTGGTGTTTTTCTTTCTGGCTTACTTCACTCTGTATAATAGGCTCCAGTTTCATCCACCTCATTAGAACTGATTCAAATGTATTCTTTTTAATAGCTGAGTAATACTCCATTGTGTACATGTACCACAGCTTTGTTATCCATTCGTCTGCCGATGGACATCTAGGCTGTTTCCATGTCCTAGCTATTATAAACAGTGCTGCAATGAACATTGGGGGTACACATGTCTCTTTCAATTCTGGTTTCTCCAGTGTGTACACCCAGCAGTGGGATTGCTGGGTCATAAGGCAGTTGTATTTCCACTATTTTAAGGAATCTCCACACTGTTCTCCATAGTGGCTGTGCTAGTTTGCATTCCCACCAACAGTGTAAGAGGTTTCCCTTTTCTCCACACCCTCTCCAGTATTTATTGCTTGTAGACTTTTGGATCGCAGCCATTCTGACTGGCGTGAAATGGTACCTCATTGTAGTTTTGATTTGCATGTCTCTGATAATGAGTGATGTTGAGCATCTTTTCATGTGTTTGCCAGCCT
This sequence comes from Capra hircus, assembly GCF_001704415.2. Lineage (NCBI taxonomy): Eukaryota > Metazoa > Chordata > Mammalia > Artiodactyla > Bovidae > Capra > Capra hircus. The sequence goes on along the minus strand of NC_030823.1, from coordinate 15,103,613 downwards.
TCTGTATGTTTTCTTTGGAGAAATGTCTGCTTAGTTCTTTGGTGCATTTTTTGATTGGGTCATTTATTTTTCTGGAATTGAGCTGCAGGAGTCGCTTGTATATTTTTGAGATTAGTTGTTTGTCAGTTGCTTAATTTGCTATTATTTTCTGCCATTCAGAAGGCTGTCTTTTCACCTTGCTTATAGATTCCTTTGTTGTGCAGAAACTTTTAATTTTAATTAGGCCCTATTTGTTTATTTTTGTTTTTATTTCCAATATTCTGGGAGGTGGGACATAGAGGATCCTGCTGTGATTAATTACTTTACAATATTATATTGGTTTTGCCACACATTGACATGAATCTGCCATGGGTGTATATGTGTTCCCCATCCTGAACCCCCTCTCACTTCCCTCCCCATCCCATCCCTCTGTGTCATCCCAGTGCACCAGCCCCGAGCACCCTGTCTCATGCATCAAACCTGGACTGGCAATTTGTTTCACATATGGTAATTTCCATGTTTAAATGCCATTCTCCCAAATATCCCACCCTCGCCCTCTCCCACAGAGTCCAACAGACTGTTCTATGCATCTGTGTCTCTTTTGCTGTCTTGCATACAGGGTTATCATTACCATTGTTCTAAATTCCATATATATGCATTAATATACTGTATTGGTGTTTTTCTTTCTGGCTTACTTCACTCCGTATAATAGGCTCCAGTTTCATCCACTTCATTAGAACTGATTCAAATGTATTATTTTTAATGGCTGAGTGATATTCCATTGTGTATAGGTACCACAGCTTTCTTATCCATTTGTCTGCTGATGGACATCATCTAGGTTTCTTCCATGTCCTGGCTATTGTAAACAGTGCTGCGATGAACACTGGGGTATATGCGTCTCTTTCAATTCTGGTTTCCTCCGCGTGTATGCCCAGAGGTCAGCCTTAATCTTTCTATGAACATTTTTCCTTTCTCTTGACTACAGATTTGCAATTATATACCTTAGAGATAAATGTACACTCTCTGTTGTATCAACTCAGGCATTTCCCCATTCAATGTCATTTTTTTTGAGATACCTCTCTTGGGGATCAGAAAATTGTTAATTCAAAAGTATGGCATTAGTTGATAATTCTTAAAATTCCAGAGTGATATCTCTAACATCTCCTTAACAAGAGTAATAACTTCACCATAAAAAAAGAATAAAGCACTTTGGTAAAAGAGATGGGGAAGTCTAGGAGCCTGACTTAAGCCTGACTTAAATAAGTCTCCACTACTCTCTGTACCTTGACTATCACTGTAAAGACTGATGTTAACAATTAGCTATTTCATTGCAGCACTATTTATAATAGCCAGGACATGGAAGAAACCTAGATGTCCACCAATAGACAAATGGATAAGAAAGCTGTGCTACATATACACAATGGAATATTACTCAGCCATTAAAAAGAATACATTTGAATCAGTTCTAATGAGGTGGATGAAAGTGGAGCCTATTAAACAGAGGGAAGTAAGCCAGAAAGCAAAACACCAATACAGTATATTAATCATATATATGTAATTTAGGAAGATGGTAATGATAACCTTGTGTGTGAGACAGCAAAAGAGACACAGATGTATAGAACAGTCTTTTGGACTCTGTGGGAGAAGACGAGGGCTGGATAATATGGGAGAATGGCATTGAAACATGTAAATTATCATATGTGAAATGAATCGCCAGTCCAGGTTCGATGCATGATACAGGGTGCTTGGGGCTGGTGTACTGGGATGACTCAGAGGGATAGGATAGGGAGGGAGGCGGGAGGGGGATTCAGAATGGGGAACCCATGTACACCCATGGCTGATTCATGCCAATGTATGCAAAACCAATACAATATTGTAAAGTAAAAAAATAAATAAATAAGAAATAAAAAATAATAATCAGAAAAGAAAATAACTCACAACAAAATGGATATTCATTAAATAATGACAGCACGCCAATTTTGGTATGAAAAATTAAATTCTTTGACAAGCATGTCATAGAGTGAAACTATTTGAATGAAGCAAAAATTTATAACATCTTGGTAAAATTAGTTATACTTTCTGATTTTAGGGATAGTAAATCTGACTTTACATTAAGTGGTGCTAAGGATCAAAACTTTTCCAAATTTGTTGGCATATTGGGTGCAGCATTTTCACAGCATCATATTCCAAGATTTGAAATAGCTCAACTGGAATTCCATCACCTCCACTAGCTTTGTTCATAGTGGTACTTTCTAATGCCCACTTGACTTCACATTACAGGATGTCTGCCTCTAGGTGAGTGATCACACCATCCAGATCATCTTGGTCTTGAAGATCTTTTTTGCCCAGTTCTTCTGTGTATTCTTGCCACCTCTTCTTAATATCTTCTGCTTCTGTGAGGTCCATACCATTTCTATCTTTTATCGAGCCCATGTTTGCATGAAATGTTCCTGTGGTATCTTTAATTTTCTTGACGACATCCCTAGTCTTTCCCCTTCTATTGTTTTCCTTTATTTCTTTGCGTTGATCGCTGAGGAAGGCTTTCTTATCTCTCCTTGCTATTCTTTGGAACTCTGCATTCAGATGCTTATATCTTTCCTTTCCCCTTTTGCTTTTCACTTCTCTTCTTTTCACAGCTATTTGTAAGGCCTCCCCAGATAGCCATTTTGCTTTTTTGCATTTCTTTTCCATGGGGATGGTCTTGATCCCTGTCCCCTTACAATGTCAGGAACCTCCATCCATAGTTCATCAGGCAGTCTATCTATCAGATCTAGTCCCTTACATCTATTTCTCACTTCCACTGTATAATCATAAGGGATTTGATCTAGGTCATACCTGAAAGGTCTAGCGGTTTTCCCTACTTTCTTCAATTTAAGTCTGAATTTCGCAATAAGGAGTTCATGATTTGAGCCACAGTCAAGGCTATGGTTTTTCCAGAGCTCGTGTATGGATGTGAGAGTTGGACTGGGAAGAAAGCTGAGCACTGAAGAATTGGTGCTTTTGAACTGTGGTGTTGGGGAAGACTCTTGGGAGTTCCTTAGACTGCAAGGAGATCCAATCAATTCATCCTAAAGGATATCAGTCTTGGGTGTTCATTGGAAGGACTGATGCTAAAGCTGAAACTCCAACACTTTGGGCATCTCATGTGAAGAGCTGACTTATTGGAAAAGACTCTGATGCTGGGAGGGATTGGAGGCAGGAGGAGAATGGGATGACAGAGGATGAGATGGCTGGATGGCGTTACCAACTCAATGGACATGAGTTTGGGTAAACTCCGGGAGTTGATGATAGACAGGGAGGCCTGGCATGCTGCAATTCATGGGATCGCAAAGCTGGACATGACTGAGTGACTGAACTGAACTGAAGGATTAAAATATAAATGTGTGAAAAGTTTCATCACAGTTATTCTCTATCCTTGTTAATTATCAAAACAACATCATGTGATATACACTTCTCTATTTTGATGATGAAGAAGTCATGCTATAAGCAGTGTTGTGTACAGGACTTGAGCTGGATGACTTTTAAGGGAGGGATTCAGGATTTGAATTCTGTCATTTTTATACCAGTTAGAAGGAAATGGCAACCCACTCCAACATTCTTGCCTGGAAAATCTCATGGCAGGAGGAGACTGCTCAAAATTCTCCAAGCCAGGCTTTAGCAATATGTGAACTGTGAACTTCCTGATGTTCAAGCTGGGTTTAGAAAAGGCAGAAAAACCAGAGATCAAATTGCCAACATCTGCTGGATCATCAAAAAAGCAAGAGAGTTCCAGAAAAACATCTATTTCTACTTTATTGACTATGCCAAGGCCTTTGACTGTGTGGATCACAACAAAATGTGGAAAATTCTGAAAGAGATGGGAATACCAGACCACCTGACCTGCCTCTTGAGAAACCTGTATGCAGGTCAGGAAGCAACAGTTAGAACTGGACATGGAAGAACAGACTGGTTCCAAATAGGAAAAGGAGTACATCAAGGCTGTATACTGTCACCCTGCTTATTTAACGTATATGCAGAGTACATCATGATAAACTCTGGGCTGGAAGAAGCACAAGCTGGAATCAAGATTGCTGGGAGAAATATCAATAACCTCAGATATGCAGATGACACCACCCTTATGTCAGAAAGTGAAGAGGAACTAAATAGCCTCTTGATGAAATTAAAAGTGGAGAGTGAAAAAGTTGGCTTAAAGCTCATCATTCAGAAAATGAAAATCATGGCATGTGGTCTCATCACTTCATGGGAAATAGATGGGGAAATAGTGGAAACAGTGTCAGACTTTATTTTGGGGGGCTTGAAAATCACTGTAGATGGTGATTGCAGCCATGAAGCTAAAAGACACTTACTCCTTGGAAGGAAAATTATGACCAACCTAGATAGCATATTCAAAAGCAGAGACATTACTTTGCCAACAAAGATCTGTCTAGTCAAGGCTATGGTTTTTCCGGTGGATGTGAGAGTTGGACTGTGAAGAAAGCTGAGTGCCGAAGAATTGATGCTTTTGAACTCTGGTGTTGGAGAAGACTCTTGAGAGTCCCTTGGACTGCAAGGTGATCCAACCAGTCCATTCTAAAGAGATCAGCCCTGGGATTTCTTTGGAAGGAATGATGCTAAAGCTGAAACTCCAGTACTTTGGCCACCTCATGCGAAGAGTTGACTCATTGGAAAAGACTCTGATGCTGGGAGGGATTGGAGGCAGGAGGAGAAGGGGACGACAGAGGATGAGATGGTTGGATGACATCACCGACTCGATGGATGTGAGTTCGAGTGAACTCTGGGAGTTGGTGATGGACAGGGAGGCCTGGTGTGCTGCGATTCATTGGGTCGCAAAGAGTCGGACATGACTGAGCTACTGAACTCAACTGAACTGAACTGAGGAGGAGCCTGATAGGTTACAGTCCATGGGGTTGCAAAGAGTTGGACGTGACTAAGTGACTCCACTAAGTTTATACCCTGGTAGTCCAGTGGTTAAGACTCTATCTTCTCAATGCAAGGGGTCCTGGTTTGATCCCTGGTCAGGGAACTAAGATGCCACATATTGCTTCCCCTGGTGGCTCAGATGATAAGGAATCTGCCTGCAGTGTGGGAGACATGGGTTCGATCCCTGAGTTGGAAAGTCCCCTGGGGAAGGGAATGGCTAACCACTCCTGTATTCTTTTCTGGAGAATTCCATGGATGGAGGAGCCTGGCAGACTAGAGTCCATGGGGTCACAAAGAATCAGACAGGACTGAGTTACTTTCAGTTTTTAATACTGTTGTTAATGGCCCCTGCATAGAGGCATATCATTTTCTTATTATTACAATATGGGTTCTGGATTTTTTTTTTCTGAAAAACTATGTTTTTTTAATTAATAACATTTTACTGGTAACTTCTTTCTTATCTTTTTTAATAGTAGGTCCTTGTTGATTATCTATTTTAAAAATATCATTGTGTACATGTCAATGCCAAACTGAAATATTATTGTCATCCTTTGTTATTGCTTAACTATAGGCCTTTTAACCTTTTTGACATTAATTCTGTGATCATTATTATGAGAAACGTAACACTCCCCAGGGATATTGTGATTAATCCCTATGAATATTTTTCTTGGTGATAATGCACTATGTAATTGATATGGTTGACTCAGTAAGTCAAATGGAATATGAAACAATAGGTTTATCATAGTTTTATTTGCATAATATTTAGACTACCTTCTAAAAATAGGATTTTTTTTAGTAAATTAGATTTTTATTTGCTCTTAAAGAGTGTAAATATATTTATGTTCTATAAGTTATATTATTCTAAAAACCTATTCTAAGTATTGCTTTTAGATATATTATTTTAACGAAGTTTAGTTCAAGGTATCAGAAAAGGTAAATGTTTTCAAAACTTACCTGTAAATATTACTCATGTGGACTATATATTTTTAAGAAATCAATGCAATTTTTGTAAACATTTCTATAAAAAGAACTTGTTCTTTGGTAGAACATACCAAATAAGAGTTTGTATACTGAAATGAAAAGTAAATTTGCAACATATATTTTATTGAAATTTTTTGAATCCAGTTAAACTTCATATAGAGACAATGCTTTATGGTAGTCTATGTATTTATTTATATTTTACATTTTATGAAGCATTGACTTCTGCCTTCTAAAATAAAAGTAAATTGTCAAAAACAATAAAGTCTGATTCAGTATAAGATTAAAATCTTCTCTAAAAGATTGATAAAGTAATATACCTAAGAGATAAGTGGCAAAGGGCATAAAAGTGCTTTACTTCCCAATAGTCTGGAAATACACCTTGATATTTAGAATTTCATCAAAAATAAACAGCAGCATTTTATTTTAGTGCCATTAAACAGAAGCACTTCAAGGTTTATGATATTATTATTATGCTATTATTTCTATTGACCCAAAGTCCAAAAAATTAATAATATTCATATAATATTTATAGATATTTAGAATAAAAATCACTTAATGTGAATACTGATAAATTGACATTTGAAAATCATCACAATGTTAGGGTTTTTGCAAAAGCAAGAATATAATTTTGGCTTACCTAAAGTCTGTCATGAGTAACTTCTGCACCTTTTTCTTATTTTTCAACATTTAAAAAAGTCAGGCATCAAGTTTCATTCTGTAAACATTTATACCAGATTGCTAATTTCAGTAATTTGCTTATTCTAATGGGAAATATAGAGTTATGGTTTAATGTTACTGATTTGGATTGCAGAAAATAAAGTTGTTTGTTCATATATAAAAAGTATTATCTTGAACCTACTTCTTTGGTAAGTGTACAACTTTTAGTAGAGGAAACTGAGAAATATACTATAGCGAAGTATTTCTTTTATTACACCAATCAACTGAGTCTTCAAAGGGAGCATAGTGGAAGAGAACAGTGTGTAGCCATACAAACTACAATTTGAATCGTAACTGCATCTTGTTGAAAGAATGTGACTTTGAACTCCTGCCCTGATACTGTTGTAAATACTCAAGAAATACTTATAATGACACCAACGTAGTCTTTGAAAACTCCACATGGAATCTAGGTAGAAGTCATTAGATTTCACCTCTTTTATTTGTTATTTATGTTTAAATATCTTCCCTGTATGTCAGGACTATTTCTTTCCATTTGGAATCGCAAATCAACAGAAATTCATTAAACTGTTTAAGACCCACTAACAGTTTGAGGAATATTCAGATATATTTAACATTTGTTCAATTCAATTCAGTTCAGTCACTCAGTTGTGTCCAACTCTTTGTGATCCCATGAATCGCAGCACGCCAGGCCTCCCTGTCCATCACCAACTCCTGGAGTTCACTCAGACTCATGTCCATTGAATCAGTGATGCCATCCAGCCATCTCATCCTTTGTTGTCCCCTTCTCCTCCTGCCCCCGATCCCTCCCAGCATCAGAGTCTTTTCCAATGAGTCAACTCTTCGCATGAGGTGGCCAAAGTACTGGAGTTTCAGCTTTAGCATCATTCTTTCCAAAGAACACCCAGGGCTGATCTCCTTCTGAATGGACTGGTTGAATCTCCTTGCAGTCCAAGGGACGCTCAAGAGTCTTCTCCAACACCACAGTTCAAAAGCATCAATTCTTTGGCACTCAGCCTTCTTCACAGTCCAACTCTCACATCCATACATGACCACTGGAAAAACCATAGCCTTCACTAGACGGACCTTTGTTGGCAAAGTAATGTCTCTGCTTTTGAATATGCTATCTAGGTTGGTCATAACTTTCCTTCCAAGGAGTAAGCATCTTTTAATTTCATTGCTTTTGTTGCTGCTGCTGCTAAGTCGCTTCAGTCGTGTCCGAATCTGTGTGACCCCATAGACGACAGCCCACCAGGCTCCACCATCCCTGGGATTCTCCAGGCAAGAACACTGGAGTGGGTTGCCATTTCCTTCTCCAATGCATGAAAGTAAAAAGTGAAAGTGAAGTTGCTCAGTCATATCTGACTCTTAGCGACCCCATGGACTGCAGCCTACCAGGCTCTTCCATCCATGGGATTTTCCTGGCGAGAGTACTGGAGTGGGGTGCCATTGCCTTATCCTGACTTTTGTTAGACTTGTGCAAATAGAGACTGATATACCATATATCTAAGAAATTTAAAATTACAATTAAAGCTAATAAACTGTTAAAGAATCTAAAAGAAAAGAGTTCATATATGTATAACTGATTACTTTGATGTATACCTGAAACTAACACAGCATTATAAATCAACTATACTCCAAGAGAAATGAAAACAAAAAACTTAAAATATTTTTCCTTGTACTATGAAAAAATATACCTTCATTTCAACAAAATGGACAAATAAAACAAAAGCTATGATTTTATAAAGCTAAAAATCTTCAAAATATCATGATTTAATAAAACTAATGTTGCCTATTTCTGTGTGGTCTGTTGATATACTATCAATGTTGAGATTAGTAATAATATAAGGATATACATAAATTATATTTATTTAATAAAATTAATTTTTGCCCAAGTATCAACAAATTAATTATATGTTGTTCTAATCGTAGTTATCATACAATCTATTAATATAATATAAAGGTTTAAATTGTAATGTAATACTAAGTATACTAAATTTAAATGTGTTTTTATGAAAAATATGAATAAAATTAACTGTAAAAACTCAATACCTTAAAAATATGTTTCAAACCTATTTTCAACAATTTCCCTCTAAATCTTTCATAAGTGTGCATTAAAATGGATAGGTAAAATATAAATTATAATGAATATGTATCAATAAATATCAACTTTTAAAATCAAACTTGTTTAAATCAACCTGATGTTGGTGTATGATATTTGAACATAACATTAAAGCTATTTGGAATTCTAGTTTCTGATCTGAATGATAGATACTGTACTTATTATGTGCAGATATTTGTATCCAAATTTAAGAATAACAGTGAATAGCTAATATTGAAAATTTTCCTTACCATCATGAACAATTACCACCATGGGTAATTTGTGGCAAATATTAATTTTTGAGTTATCAGAAATCATGAATTTGAGTGTCACAAAGTGTAGAACTTTGACAAATTTATAGGGAAATAATATTCCATATTAAAATATCCTTTACATTCATTGAATCTGGTAGCAAGGTATGAAAATTCAACTATTTTTTTCCTTTAAGTGTTTCTGGTATTTAAATTCTTTCCACTTTAAGAAGAAAATTTTATGCCAGCTGTAGCAAACTTCATAAAACTTCTGGCTATTTGAAACTTGTCTTTCATATCAAGGGTACAAAGCAAATGTTATGTAGATTTTCTCTAAAGCTTTAATAGTGTTGATCACGGGAATGGGTATTTTCCACCTTCCAGTAGCATCATGTCAACTGAAGGCTCTGAATCCCTAGTGACAGTACCGCCTGTTATGTCATCGGCTTTTTTATATTGTGATATCCAGGACCATTTATAGGGCTCTTTCTCTAAAGCACAACATCCCTGGCAGTAGCCTTCTTCCCTGGCCCTAAGTAGGTACTAGTTATGACAAACTATTTTATTTTTCGCAACTCTTCATGCTGCTTCTGAATAACAATCACATTTTTGTTATTTCTACATTTTTATTTATTATCCTGTTTGGTGACCGGTTACATGCTGTAACAGTGGTCTCAAAAATCACTTCTTTGTTTCTATTGTTACTCACATTTCTCTGGTGATCTATGTCAGATTTACAAATACTCTGAGGACTTCAGCATTTTCCCTTTGACCACAGATCACAGCAGTTGCATATATAATGTTCCAAACATGTACAGTAATGCCATTGGTCCAGTGTCAGTGATTTCACTGAATGTTTTTAAAGACTTCCTTTTTTCCCTGAAACTATTTTGTTTTGTAGAGCGTCTTGGCTACACTAGTTCGGCAAAACTATCCATCAAACCAATCTGCCCTAAAGTTCAACATCAGTAATGTCGCTATAAGTTGTCATTTGCCCAGGACAGTCTGGGCTTATGCTTGTCTGGAATAATTATGAATGGGTAACTTTTTCCATCTTAGTTTCCTAGTTTGATAATGGTATGTAGTTGCCCTTCATATGTATCTCTGTGGTGTCTAAAATCTCCCTAACTTTTGTATTTGTAAGGTTCTCCTCAAGTCCCAGTTTAGGCTTGTCTTTTTCCTATGATTTTGAATTGGCTAACACCTTCCCAGGTGGAATTAGTGGTAACAGAAAAAAGAAAAAACCCAAACCTGGCAATATAGGAGATGTAAGAGAGAGAGACAGGTTTGATCCCTGGGTCAGGAAGAACCCATGGAGCAGGAAATGGCAACTCACTGCACACTTCTTGCCTGGAATATTCCAAGGACATAGGAGCATGGCCCACTACAGTCCATAGGGTAGCAGAGTCCCACGTGACTGAACCAGCTTAGCACACGTGACAGTGCTCCCAAACAGAGTAGAACCAAAGACATTCATCCTGAGGAAACCAGACCCTCTCCTCTTTGTCCTTCAAAACTTTCCCCATCTACTTGTTCAGTGTCTCTTATAAGCTAATTCTGCTACTGAGACATGTATAACAGTTGTTCACCCAGTATGAGTTTTTAATTATTTTATGCATTTTAATTTCTTGCAGAAGTTTATCTATTATGTTGTTTGTTAAGCTGCTAAGTCTCGCCCACCTCTTTTGAGATCCTTTGGACTGTAGCCCACCGGGGTCCTCTGATCATGGGATTTCCCAGGAATACTGGAGTGGGTTGCCATTTCCTTCTCCAGGGGCTCTTCCACACTCAGGGATGGAATCTGTAACTCCTGGACTGCAGGCAGATTCTTTACCACTGAGCCACTTGGGAAGACCCTCAATTATTATACAAAAGTTTTAAAAAATATATTAGGCATTTTTCCATGCATCCTCCATCAAACCTGGTCAATATTTAATTTTTCAAGTTAAGTATTTTACTTATCAGTTAAACTGAAGAATATTTTACCTTATTATTACCATATTTACCAGCAACCCTCTAGCTCTTCCAAATTAAATTTCAAAAAACCATGAAATTTTAGTGAGAGAGAAATTTCACCCAATTTATTCTTTATTTCTTCTTATTATTTTTCAGAAATATGGTCATATTGTTACATTATCTAGTAGAACAGTGTGGTTATTCATCTGAAATATATATATATATATTAAATGCATATATATTTAATTTTTAAAGTTTTCTTTATTCCTAAGTATAAGGAGACCATCAGATTTAACCAATATTTACATTGCTTGAAAAAATAGAAAACTACACATTATCATAAAAATAATCCTAACTTATACTATAGGATCTACAACTATATTTTATTATTTAAACTTGGTAGAGGCATTTTTTTCAGTCAAATTCAGTTTAAAAATCAAAATGATTCTAATGTGTAATTCTATTTTTTAAACTTTAAGCACCCACATTTTGAGCACCATTTATGTAAGACTGGTTTGTTCAAACAGAGGCAAACCCAGCCATATGGACCATTTTCCAGGATCTGTGAACATACCATAGCCAGCTTTCATGCTTTTCTTATAAGAAGAAAATGATCACTTTAAGTCAAATTGCTGGTAAGGACATTTTCTTTCAGAGAAACTCATTTTTAAAGGTCTTTCCTCATTTTCTCTTTCAAAGAGTCACTTCATTTTCAAATACGAGGAAAGTGAAATGTTTGTGGTTTAAATGAGAATATTATAGCTCAAATTCAACAATTATGACTACTTTTGCAGTGAAAGGCAAAACAAAAAATATATATTTATATACATTATTTAATGCTTATAAATGCTTTCCATTTTAAGAAACTTCTGAATTCAAGTTCTTTGAGGTGTCTATTTACACTTAAGCAAACCTAATGTTTAATATTCATTAAACTAAACATGACCTTAAAATACTAATATTTCTAAATGTCCCTTTGCTATATGTGCAGTCACCATTTTTTTTAGTTTATCTTATTTAAGAAAGAAACAAAAACAAATTAAAAGTTGCAGTTTTTGAATCTTCTCTTTCATCTCTTTGTGGATGGTGGTTTAATTTTTATTGTTAAATTGAGCGTAAAGAGAAGTAAAAGGCATAAATAAGTGACATGAAGGTAAGTTTGTGATCACTAAGAAACCAAGGAAGAGACCTTCCCACTGATGGGACTTCAGAAGGCTTATCAGGCCACCTCCTTCCTCCACAAAGGGGACCAGAGTACCAGTCTCTAAAGAAGAATTTTGTTGGTCTTTGAATTTTTGTAAATATTATTATTCATTATATTTTCTTTTCTGACTTTTTTCTCTTAATTTTATGTTTGTGATCATAATCCATATTGTACAAGCATTACCTAACTTGCTTTCTTCTATATTTTACTTACATAGATATTTCACTATTTACTTGTCGTTCTACTGACGACAGACATTATTACTTTCAACGTTTGCTGTATTATGAACAGCGCTGTTTATAAAAGATTAGCTAGTTCAGACAAAAGATAAGCCTAATTCTAGCATAACATTCCTTCCAAAATAGATGCTTGTAGTTCTATTGAATAAGCACCCAAGCACGGAATTGCAGGTTCATAGAGTATGTGCTCATGTAGCTTTGCTGCTGCTGCTGCTGCTGCTAAGTCACTTCAGTCGTGTCTGACTCTGTGCCAACCCATAGAGGGCAGCCCACCAGGCTTCCCCGTCCCTGGGATTCTCCAGGCAAGAACACTGGATTGGGTTGCATTTCCTTCTCCAATGCATGAAAATGAAAAATGAAAGTGAAGTCACTCAGTCGTGTCTGACTCTAGCCTTAGGAGATAGTATAAAAGTTACTGAGATACTGTTCCAGAACAGACACAGGTATTCTCAGCCAATAGCAGTGTATGATATTTACTCTCCATTTTGGTTATTTCTCTTCTCCTTTATTTCTCTTCCCCTTTCTTTTGCCCCTTCCTTTCACCCATCCATCATTTCTTTTTTTTTGGGTAACAAATGTATTTAGGTATAATTAATGGCAATAGACTCATGTGTGGAGGGTGTACAACTTGAGTTTTGGCATACATTTGAAATCATTTCCTGAAACCATTTCAAAACCAAACATAACAATCATTTCCCAGATGTTTCATTGCGTCCCTTTAAATTTTTTCCCTCCTCCCACCCCCATCCTTTGATAACTTCTGATCTGCTTTTTGTCATTACAGATTGTATTTTTGTATTTAGTATATTTGTGTGAATTATCATTTGCTCATTTTTCTATCATTATCTGTCTTTCATTACTTTGTAGAGATTCCATGTTTTTAATATTTGTCTTTTGTCAATAACATGTGTTATAAATAGTTCCCTATGGAGGTAATATCTGCTTTTACAGTTGTTATGGGTTTTCTCTCTCTTCCAGGGTAGATATTGATATGACATTGAGTTGATTACTAGTTACCACATTATAGTCAAGGTTTTGATTTTTGATAAACATTCTGTATGCTGATTTGATAACACAAAGTCAATGGATGAGGTTACACCACTTTTGAGCCACAAACTTAATTAAGATGTAACCAAAAAAGAGGTCATTAATTAGGTCATCTATACTTTCTAGTATGCTACATTATAAAGGCTTTTCCTTCAATGGAATTGAATTAGCCCTTTAAATATATTGACAACTATTTTTTAGAAGCATATTTAACATGATGCATACCTTAGGACCTATCACTTACATAGGCCCTTTCCAATGTTCAAGAATTTATATCTTTATAAATACATATGAAATGTTATTTCTCTTAAAAAGTGCCTCCATAAATGTAAGCTTCAGGCATGAGAAAACCTGGGTGTGATGCAGATCATCTTGCTACACTTCTAGATGCTTTTCCACCCACAATTAATAATAATAACCAAAACTACCTACATGCTTAAACCCTTCACTACTCATGAAGTTAATATAACACACAGATGAGGTAGCGAGAGATGAGTCATTAATTGACAATGACATACACTAGAGCTTTCTGATGAGGGAAATAGTAAGTAGAAATGGCCATAATTAGTTCCAGTAATGAAAATTAATAAATTTCAAGTCAGCTAAATCACAAGCACTATTACATTTTGCCAAATGTATAAACTTCTAGTATATGGGAAGTTACAATATTTTTCCACACTGAGCAATTTTGATAAATCGTGTGTCTTTAAAAGAAAAGCATATCTTTCTGACTTCTGCAACATTTCAGACTCTAGATATTAGAAGAAATTTAATGATTTAAACTATATATAAATAAATATTGAACTTACAGGGACTTTCTAATCTGTTCCATATATGTTTAGAACAGATCACCCATTGGAAATAATTATTACCTGAATTGATAGCCAATATTAAATAACCCCTTACACATGAAAGTAAGATCCTCGAGAAGCAATATTTTAATGAAATTTTCATGGTTCAAGAGCAGAAAAAAATCAATCCAGTTTTCTGAGTGGAACATAAGAATTCTTTCCAAGAACTGCTTAATGTGACTCATCATATAATTAATGTTTTATAAAGGAAATTTCACAGCAGACACTTGAGGCTATGCAGTTTTATTATCTCTGGATATAATATACCATGTTCTCTGCTTATTACTTTAAATTTTAGGTCTTATTGTAATGCAGACTATTACCTTGAAGCAATAAACAGTTGTACACTGATTACATAAACTTTAAATCCCTATGATCAACCACTCTCTGGTTTTGTTTTTGTTTTCCTATCTTATTTTCTAAAGCTTTGGTCACACTTGACACTTCTCTCTACCATCTGAAGGTCTGTTGGTCCTGTCATCGAGATTTTTCTCACTGCTGTCTCCTTTCTTTCCATTCCCCTTGTTTAACTGCTTATCAACTCATATCCCTAACTTGTGGCTCTGTCCATGTCTCTTTTATCTGTATTTCAAAATATTCGCTGGTATTTCCCTGATGTATCAACTTCTTTTATTCCGGAGAACAGAGCAACAGCAGTAGCATTAAGTGTTGAGTTCTTATGTTTTTCAAACCTAAATCTTCCACAGTCTGAATTCAGCCTGCCTTTCAAAAATTATCTTCTAGTGTTGCTACCAATAAACCTTTAGCCCTTAAGTATCTCTCGAGTGATTTATGGATTCTATGTTTTTCACTTATACTAATGTTCATTAATTCACTCAGGATTCTCATCTCTTAATGGAATCCTTTCAAGTCTGGGTTATTCTCCACCTTCTTCTTGATTTCTACCCCAGGTACCCTTCCTCCAAGGGAGAGCTCACCTATAACTCCTGTTGCACTTTTAAAGATAACAATAATAGTCCAGTTTATGTATTAAACTCTATGTCTAATTCAAGCAATTAAAAATAATTCATTCAAATGATA
The DNA here is from genome assembly GCF_001704415.2 of Capra hircus. NCBI lineage: Eukaryota > Metazoa > Chordata > Mammalia > Artiodactyla > Bovidae > Capra > Capra hircus. The sequence continues at coordinate 15,088,368 of NC_030823.1, read as the reverse complement.
AAATAAATATTCTATAAAAAATTCTTCTGGTGTGTAACAATGCTCAAAATTTGGAAGAGGTATTTGGCTCAAGGAATTGGCAAAGGGATGAGTTTAATTTTTTAACTTCTCTGCTCATGGCAGGTTAAGATGTCAGGATTAATATCAAATCTCATAAATAGGTAAAAGGGAGAAAAGCCAAAAAGGTAAATCTCAATTACATACTTAATAAGATCCAAGGGAAAAAGCAGAAAAACTGAAATCAGTGCACAAATCTAAAAGGCAGAGTAAGATTGCAGAAAATATTGGAGGTGGAAAAGATAGTACTGATAAAACTTGATCAAATATAAGAATGAACCTAGCAGGAGGCTGGCACTCTTGTGATGTTAAAGGGTTTATTGCTTTCACCTACAGAGTTCTTTGAAGGCTCTATAGTCTTAGAAGTACTAGTTGGATATACTTCTACAGGCATAAATAACAGATGGTGGAAGAATATGCATATGGAAACATTAGCATAAAATAATTATTGATATGAAAACATATACAACTAAACATAGTTCACACCTTTGCAAATGAAATGTGAGACATTACAAGTTCCAGAAAATCTCCCTAGCAACATCTGTTTTCTTTTGATGAGACAGAAAACTTAAGAGGTTCTTTCAAGACCCTTTATTGCAGGCAAGATGAATTCTAGATCATCCATAATCATAAATTGACCCCCAGTTCAAGAAGAGGAGTGATTTATCAAGAATCACTTACATGTCAAATCCTATGCTAGATAACTTCATATGTTTCATCATTTAATATACAGAAAATATAATTATATACTGTTGAGAACAGTAGCTCATTACCCAGAACATATTTCACATATAATTATTCACATACAATGATGATAATTATATTTCTTGGGGTAGTACAAATTTTTTGGAAAAAAATGCCTTTTGACATGTGAAATGTTAATGGACTCTCTGAAGATAAACAATCATAATCAGTGAAAATTATTTTTTTTTAAAGCAAACTTTAAAACCTCTGAATATTTCCCTAAAGACATACAAGGAGTGAATAGAAAATGTGTTGACAAAAATAAAGAAAAGAAATGTACTAAGTACTGGTCAGAATACCCAGAGACTGTGGCACTTGAGCCATAGTGCTTTCCAAACCCAGCCAGCTCCATATGATGGCATCACTACAGGTGGATGTGGCCAGGGTTCTGGATCCCAGCCGAGTGTACACTATCACTCCAGGACATGCAGGACATGAGCTTGAGCTTTTCCTGTGTTTCCCACTTCCAAGCTATAGGAACTGTATTACAGGCAATAGACGGGGAGAGAGCTGAAACTGCCTTTTCCCATCTGTCTCTGATTCCTAAGGAGGAGGTTCTGTTTCAGGTTCAGCCCTCCAAGAATACTAGCTCCTAACATTCATGCTTAACACTATCCATTTGTTGTTGTTCACTTGCTAAGCCATGCCCCACTCTTTGTGAGCCCATGGACTGCAGCATGCCACGTTCCTCTGTCCTCCACTATCTCCCAGAGATTTCTCAATTCATGTCCACTGAAGTAATGATGTTATCTAACCATCTCATCCTCTGCCTCCCTCTTCTCCTTTTACCTTCAATCTTTCCCAGCCTCAGGGTCTTTTTCAGTGGGTCCTCTTCACATCAGGTGGCCAAAGTATTAGAGCTTCAGTTTCAATGTTTGAAGCTGAAACATTATTCATAAGGTAGAGATTTTATGCTCTAGAGGCAAGCTGAGAGGATCACAAGCTATTGCTCTTGTCCAGAGCCTTGCTTGTGAAGCAGAGATTCCATACTGAGAGTTGGGCCACTGGCTCTGCCCACATCCCAGCTCCACAGCAATGGTCCAGGAGATTAACCTCGGAGTGAGGGAGGCAGTAAGATCAAAGAGCTGTGTGACTTCCCCCTCTAGGGGACAGGCTGAATTTGGAACAGAAGGGAGAAGAAGCTTAAGCATAAGGGTGCTGTTGAAAATAATGGAAATTCTGGTTGTAAAATAAACATTAAGTGGAGGCTGGTAGCTACTTGAAAGCAACACTCTAATCTTTAACCAACTAGGATTTTAACAGAGAGAACCAGGCATAAAGACAGCTGATGGGAGCCATTTGGGGGCCTGATTAAACTTCAAAAAGTAGTGGTAATAAAGATGGGATTCTGTTAAAAAAAAAAAAAAAGACTTTTTTCACTCTTTTCCCTTTCCTTCCTTCCTTCCATTCTAGTTTTCTTTCTTCTTTAATTGTAAAATCATCTTGTTACAGCAGAGAGAGACACACAGGACAGGGGGACAGGCTGCTTATAGGACTTCTCCTGGCTGCTGCCATTTTGTAACTTAAGAGCTATAAACCTCAAATGAAGTGGACTGTAACAGTCAATCAGACCCTCCAGAGTCACTGACGGGGAAGATTCCAGAACCTCTGGCTGACTCGGATGTCATAATGTCCCTGGGACTGAGCTCACTGCAGTGGTGCAGCAGGAGCCCCTGAGCAGTGATGGTGAACACTGAGCGACTTGCCACACCAGTGGTGCCAGCCTGGGCCCTGACAGGCACTCCCTGCCTATTGGTATACTGGGCGAGGGCAGCCAATGCCAACTGTGTTCACAACAAAATACATGAACAGTCAGTTCATCAGTATATAAAATTATTGAGTGAGTGACTGAAGTTGCTCAGTCATATCTGACTCTTTGAGATCCCATTGACTGTAGCCTACCAGGCTATATACCATAACAAAATGGGGGTTAGGCCAAGAATGCAATGCAATACGTGTAACAGGTTACAAATGAAGTTGTTCAGTCGTGTCCGACTCTTTGCGACCCTGTGGACTGTAAACTACCAGGCTCCTCCATCCACGGGATTCTCCAGGCAAGAATACTTGCGTGGGTTGCTATTTCCTTCTCCAGGGGATCTTCCCGACCCAGAGATTGAACCTGGGTCTCCCACCTTGCAGGCAGACGCTTTAATCTGAGCCACCAGGGAATTGAATAAATTAAAACAGCTACATGATAATCTCACTAGATGAGGAAAAAAGTATCTGAAAAAGTTAAACACCCTTTCATGACAAAAATGCTCAAAAGTTAGGAGTAAATGGAAACTTTCTCAATATGATAAAAAGATATCTATGATGATACTGGAAAAGGCAATGGCAACCCACTCCAGTGTTCTTGCCTGGAGAATCCCAGGGACGGTGGAGCCTGGTGGGCTGCCGTCTATGGGGTCGCACAGAGTCGGACACGATTGAAGCGACTTAGCAGCAGCATGATGATACTACAGCTAACATTATACTTAAAAGCAAAAGAAGACCGAACACATTTAAAGCAAGAAACAGGAAAAGGCAAGGCATTTGACCCTTGCAAGGTGCTCTTACATTGAAATTAAAGCACTAAGAGTAGTTAATACAAAAAGTACACACATGGCCTCTATACCTTCGCACAGTTTCTTTCCATACCTATACAAACTGCTTGTTGCATGCCTTCGCCAAATAAATTATGCATATAAACCCACATTAAATACAATGTGTATGTGTAAGTCTTCTGAGGAAAGTAAAATTTTGTACACCATTAATATAATTATTTTAGTATTAATACAGGCTTTTTACGCATATGCATTTATGGGTATTTTTAATTCAGAATATAATATTTTCTATATCTAACCACTTTATGCTTAAGAACTATAAATAATTACTTACATATTATAGGAAGTTACCCTGGAGAAGGGAAAGGGTACCCACTCCAGTGTTCTGGCCTGGAGAAGAGTCAGACATGACTGAGCCACTTTCACTTACTCACTCACTTGTAGGCAATAATGACTAGTAGTAATGATATAACATTGAGGATGATATAAAAGAGTCTCAACAAAATTTGGAAATCTCAAAATGTGACAGAATTATTGCTAATGTATTATTAAAATTAAAAAAAACTTATGCACAGATCATATGATTATAAAGGTTCATATTGATCCTGTTCTTAGAGAAATTATCATTGTTCTATTTAAGAAATACAAGTATAGTTCTAGAACCATGGAAAAGAAATGATTTGATAATAGGTTTTGAGGGTAACTTTCCCTAATATTTATTAGTAAAACTTTTCTCTAAAATAATGAATTAAGAATCTGAGACTATTTCGTATTAAATACCTCTGTTATCAGCTCTAAAGCAAACTGTATATAGCCCCATTGAAAGATTTATCTAATTCCATATATGTATCTTTTACACCCCAAATTCCCCCAAATTTGTTTTTCCTTGAATATCAAGCTTCTTGAATCTTCTAATATTGAGAATATTTCTTGCTAAAGTAATTGCAATAATTACTAATTTGATACAAACTATGAATGTTTTAGGATGCTAAGAATTATTGTATATCATTGGTTTAATCAATATAATTAATTGTATTTGCATAAATACAAAAAGTAAAAATGAGAAAAAACATAATTAGGAAGCATTAAGCACAGCTGTGCATTTAATGCAAGTTTTTATGTCTATTTCTAGTCTAAGTGGGAGATAGTAAATTAAAAATATTAATACCACCTGTGCATAGAAAAGAATTTTAATAATTAAATGACTTTCTCCATATATTTGCAAGTGATTTTTTCTGTCTTTCTAAAATATATTAAGATAACTGAAAAAAAATGTAATCTAAGTTCTATAGCCCAAGATATAAGTGTGTTATGTTTTTAATGGGAATGCAAATAAATATGTTTAGTTTGTGCTCAAGGTATTATTTTACGTGAGGGCTCATGCTCTAATTCTAATATTTGAATCATATTAATTATAGGTTTCCTAGGTCTAATTTTATAAGAAAAGTATAATTAAAATCAATATTTTCCTTCAGTGTTCTTACATTGCTTTTAATGCATAGAATAGGACAGTTACAGAATGAATGTTTGTGTCCCCCTGAAAATTCCTATGTTGTAACTCTACCTGCCATGTGATAGGAATTAGGAGGTGGGACCTTGGGGAGGTAACCAGGATTGGATGAGGTAATGAGGGTGAAGCCTTCATGAGTGGGATTAGTGCCCTTGTAAGTGTCAGGAGAGAGCTTCCTTCTCTTCTCTCTACCATGTGAGTTTATGAGAACCAGCAATCTTCATCCTGGAACAGGGTCCTCACCAGAATCTGACCATGATGGCATCTTGATATCCAGTTTCCAGTCTCAAAATTATGTGAGAAACAAATTTTGGTTATTCATAGCCCACTCAGTTGACGTATTTTTTATTATAGTAGTCTGAACTGATTAAAACAGTGTCTTTAAAAAATAACACCCTTGGAAAGTCCTCAAGTAGAGAGTTAAAAATTCAGTTCTAAGCATTTAAATTTTTCTTTAAGTTATATGTGTGTAATTTATATAAGTGGTTCCACCATTTAGTTATAATGTGACCTTGGTTGAAGTATGTTCCCTTTTCCTCAATCACCTCATTTGTTGTTGCTCAGTCACCAAGTCATGTCCAACTTTTTGCAACCCCATGGACTGTCACACGCCAGCTTTGCTGTGCTTCATTGTCTCCTGGAGTTTGCTCAAACTCATATCTATTGAGTTGGTGATGCCATCCAATCATCTCATCCTTTGTCACCTGCTTCACCTCCTCCTCTCAATCTTTCTCAGCATCAGGGTCTTTCCAAATGAGTTGGCTCTTCGCACCTCATTTAGACACTATTTTAGAACAACAGCAGAGTTTCAAGCTTGGGTTATGGAGCTTATTTGCTGCACAAGTACGTAAAAACTCACAGGTAAACTGACTAAATTTGAGTGTGTGCCTATATGTGTGAGTGTATGGGTTGCTCATCAGTTTGGGCAGTTTGTTGAGATTTGCAGTAACATATACTTAAAAGAATTTGTCTTCTGCACAAAAGATGACATTAATAACTATGTTTTGGTATATTTAAGTTCCTTAAAATGCTCTTGTGATCTCAGCTAACATTTTTGCCATTGCTAGAATTAAATTGTAGAAAAGTTATGTGACAGGGCTTCCCTTGTGTCTTAGAATCTGCTTGCAATATGGGAGACCTGATTTCAATCCCTGGTTGGGAAGATCCCTGGAGAAGGGAAAGCTACCCACTCCAGTATTGTGGCCAGAAGAATTCCATGGACAATATGGTCACAAAGAGTTGGACACAACTGTGTGAGTTTCACTTATGTGACAAAATAAACTCATGCTCCAGTAAATAAAACTTACAGGTTTACTTAAATGGCAATTTAAAAATCTATAGGACTTTAAAGAGTAATTTTGTGAAAATATACCTTTCATTGGAGCAGCTTCAACTACTTGCATTTTTCAGCAGACTTTTCAGTTCTGGAGGACTTTTATTTATCTATATGCATTCAATACATTGTGTGTTAATATCAGTAAAAGTTTTCTCCAAACCGAATGACAGGCAATATGAATTTCAAATGAAATTCATCTTTCAATATGTCAATCATAGTAATACAAGAAAACAAAATTATTCAAAACTAGAGAACATCACAGTGGTATGTTCAATGTATTAATATGAAGAATAGGTTTATTTGTTAATTTTATCCCATTACCTTTGTTATTGCTTACCTAACCATGGCCTGGAGACCCAATATAAAATATATTTTTCAAGTATATAGTTAAATCATTTATGACAGTAGCTGATAGGGAAAAAAGTAAAACGGTAAAAAAAAGAAAAAACAGTACTCATTTTCAGAAATTATTGTACCATCCCAAAGTGTAAGAAAACTATTGCTATGATTAGCAGCCCTTATCATTTAAAATGCATTGATGACACAAGTTTTTCAGAATATGCTAGGCAAGGAGAATTTCAGAGCACTTTCTGATTTTTAATTCAACTTTAAAATGTTTACAATTTGAATACACATTTAAAAAATGACCTTAAATAAGCTTGTCTGATAATAGAATATTGTTTGATGTCTTCAGGCAAATTTGATTAGCAGTTGCTTCCTGCTGATCTTGATAAATCATCACATTCAAGGCAGATGTGCTTTTCAATAATCCTAAATTTAAATTCTTTCAGTCCTTTTTTCGTCCCAAAGTGCTTATGCTCTGCCTTCAAATGCATTCAATTTCATATCAATAAAAGTATTTAAATGCATAAGTTAGAAAGTGTTCTTTTTAAATATGCATTCTAAACTACTAAGAGGCTAAATTTGAATGTGAAATGCTACACCTTTGAAAAATAGCTATATCATTAATCTATAATCATCCATTGACATATTCATTTGTTCAAGAGACCAGCTGTTGGTAGAGTAATTTTCATAAAATTAAGAAATCAATGTTATAACCATATGCAGTGTTTGATTTGATGAAGAGGGGAATTAGTAATAAAACTAGAGTGTAGTACTTCATAAAGAGATGACATTCACATAACCTTAACCCTTTATACAAATAAATCTGAAATTAAAAATGTTTTACACTTAGAAATAGTGTTTTTCACCTTCTAACATATGTTCTGAAAGTTCTTTATTTACGTTCTGGAGAAAAGTGATATCAGAAAAATGTAACCACAAAGAAAAAGAATGAGCTAATAAATAATCATAACCTTAGTATGAATATCTGTGAATATCTATTACCAGATTAAAATAAACCCAGCAGTAATGTATAGATAAAATTCCATATGTAGATCATTTTGAGGTGAGAAGATAATGTAACTACCATAATAAAAAATGAGTTTTGATACAAAATATTTAATCTAATGCTTTGAGTATATATTCTTATTTTTATTTATTCATACAATTTAATTCATACAAACTGAAGGTAAGTTGCTTAAATCAAAATAAAAATAATTTAGAAATAGAGATTATTTTGACAATCAAATAAGTCAACACAGGGTGATAAATTACATATGATATGTTGTTATAAAAAGTAAACACAAATAATATACAAAATGACTTTCATTTTCTAGTTTGAATACTTTCCTTGAAGAAATCATTATCAGAAGACTTCTAAAAACATCAATCAATTCTATGCATGTAATTTAACATGAAATGAATACATGTGTGCTAAAATATATCAAAAGGTTTGAAATTAGGTTCATTAATTCAAGCAGGCAGGATACAATTAGAATAATGACATTACTTTGTTAGCTCAAAAAAAAAAAAAAGCCCTACGAAAGTTGAGTATTTCATTAAAAATCAATTCTTTATGGAAAGAAAAGTGTGTTCTAATATATTACATGTTGAATAACAAAGGAAACATCTTCAATTTAGGTTTCTAAATTGGTTTTTACAGTTCTCCACTAAAGTATTTAATTGAAATACTTTAATACTTTGCATGGATAAAGATGCACAAAATGTCAAATTTTTAAAATAACCATGAGTCTGCCTTGTCGTAACTATGCAACCTCTGTCTCCAACAAATGCAGCTTTATCAGTGAGCCCACTATCTGAGGAAGGAAAGTATCAGGACTCACATACTGTATACGTATGCAGGTGGCACTAGTGATAAAGGACCCACCTGACGATGGGTTCAGGCTGGGAGAAGGGCATGGCAACCCACTCCAGTTTTCTTACATGGAGAATCCCACTGACAGAGCAGCCTGGTGGGCTACAGTCCATACGGTCATGAAGAGCTGGACATGACTGAAGCAACTTAGCATGCATGCATGCACATATTGTACCCTCTTGTTCACATTTTTTTTCATGTTCTTCTGTAGTGCGAAATTTAAGGAAAACAATCACAGAGGGGAAAAAAATCAGATTCAGAACCCCATCGCAAATAGATATTTTAAAAGCCCTATGCAGTTCAGGAACCAATAGTTAGAACTGGACATGGAACAACAGACTGGTTCCAAATAGGAAAAGGAGTACGTCAGGCTGTATATTGTCACCCTCCTTATTTAACTTATAGGCAGAGTACATCATGAGAAATGCTGGGCTGGAAGAAGCACAAGCTGGAATCAAGATTGCCGGGAGAAAAATCAATAATCTCAGATATGCAGATGACACCACTCTTATGGCACAAGTGAAGAGGAACTAAAAAGCCTCTTGATGAAAGTGAAAGTGGAGAGTGAAAAAGTTGGCTTCAAGCTCAACATTCAGAAAACAAAGATCATGGCATCTGGTCCCATTACTTTATGGGAAATAGATGAGGAAACAGCAGAAACAGTGTCAGACTATTTTTTTGGACTCTAAAGTCACTGCACGTGGTGACTGCAGCCATGAAATTAAAAGACACTTACTCCTTGGAAGAAAAGTGATGACCAACCTAGATAGCATATTCAAAAGCAGAGACATTACTCTGCCGACAAAGCTCCGTCTAGTCAAGGCTATGGTTTTTCCTGTGGTCATGTATGGATGTCAGAGTTGGACTGGGAAGAAAGCTGAGCACCAAAGAATTGATGCTTTTGAACTGTGGTGTTGGAGAAGACTCTTGAGAGTCCCTTGGACTGCAAGGAGATCCAACCAATCCATTCCGAAGGAGATCAGCCCTGGGATTTCTTTGGAGGGAATGATGCAAAGGAGAATGATACTCCAGTATTTTGGCCACCTCATGCGAAGAGTTGACTCATTGGAAAAGACTCTGATGCTGGGAGGGATTGGGGGCAGGAGGAGAAGGGGACAACAGAGGATGAGATGGCTGGATGGCATCACTTACTTGATGGACGTGAGTCTGAGTGAACTCCAGCAGTTGATGATGGACAGGGAGGCCTGGCATGCTGCGATTCATGGGGTCGCAAAGAGTCAGACACGACTGAGCGACTGAACTGAACTGAACTGAGCTGAACTGAAAGCTTAAAACCTTAGCTTTAACCCTGTAGTTTTGCAATTTCAATTCCCTTAATAACACAAGGTAAAATACAACAAGCAAACAAAAACACGGAAGCAAATTATTTTACATTATTTTCATGGAGACAAGGGGTCTCTTTCCTGCTCTTGACTTTGAACAAGGTTTGCAAGTTTTATCAAAAGAATACTTTGCTTTGAATTCCAACTTTCCTTGACAATCCACTTATCCTGTGGGGAGGGGGAAGGATATTTACTGCCTTTCCTCACAGCCATGTACTTGGTAAAAAGAACAGCAACTAATTTTTTTATATTTAATATCAGTTTCTCAAATCAACAGATAAGTAAATATTTGAGGTTCGCCGATGGGGCTTCTTATATGAAAGCTTTTGCCTTCTTAAAAATTGGAAAACATGTATATTTCCAATATATATGATTGTTACAAAAATTCAAATAAATGTGTTAAATTTCATCCAAAAGGAATGCTTATTATAATACTGCATTCTATTAATAAATGTTGTTAAAAGACATATACAATGTTATTAAAATGAATTTTAAAAGTATAATACTAAAAATGATGCTCCTTATGAAGATATTCATGAATTAAGTAAGATGCATTGTGTAGTTTTGGATGGGCTTCCCAGGTAGCTCAGAGGTAAAGGTGAAGTTAGAGGTAAAGAATCTACCTGCCAAGCAGGAGCCACAGGTGATGGGGGTTCTGTCTCAGGATTGGAAAGATCCCCTGGAGAAGGAAACGGCAACCCACTCCAGTATTCTTGCCTGGAGAATTCCATGGACAGAGAAGAGCCTGGCAGGCTATAGCCCATGAGATTGCAAAGTTGGACACAACTGAGCCACTGAGCATGCAAATCATTTCCTTTTTTTTTTTTAATTTTGTTTATTTTTTTATTTTTTAAATTTTAAAATCTTTAATTCTTACATGCATTCCCAAACATGAACCCCCCTCCCACCTCCCTCCCCACAACATCCCTCTGGGTCATCCCCGTGCACCAGCTCCAAGCATGCTGTATCCTGCATCAGACATAGACTGGCGATTCAATTCTTACATGATAGTATACATGTTAGAATGTCATTCTCCCAAATCATCCCACCCTCTCCCTCCCTCTGAGTCCAAAAGTCCATTATACACATCTGTGTCTCTTTCCCTGTCTTGCATACAGAGTCATCATTGCCATCTTCCTAAATTCCATATATATGTGTTAGTATACTGTATTGGTGTTTTCCTTTCTGGCTTACTTCACTCTATATAATCAGCTCCAGTTTCGTCCATCTCATCAGAACTGATTCAAATGAATTCTTTTTTATGGCTGAGTAATACTCCATTGTGTATATGTACCACAGCTTTCTTATCCATTCATCTGCTGATGGACATCTAGGTTGTTTCCATGTCCTAGCTATTATAAACAGTGCTGCGATGAACATTGGGGTACATGTGTCTCTTTCAATTCTGGTTTCCTCGGTGTGTATGCCCAGCAGTGGGATTGCTGGGTCATAAGGTAGTTCTATTTGCAATTTTTAAAGGAATCTCCACACTGTTCTCCATAGTGGCTGTACTAGTTTGCATTCCCACCAACAGTGTAGGAGGGTTCCCTTTTCTCCACACCCTCTCCAGCATTTATTGCTTGCAGATTTTTGGATCGCAGCCATTCTGACTGGTGTGAAGTGGTACCTCATTGTGGTTTTGGTTTGCATTTCTCTAATAATGAGTGATGTTGAGCATCTTTTCATGTGTTTGTTAGCCATCCGTATGTCTTCTTTGGAGAAATGTCTATTTAGTTCTTTGGCCCATTTTTTGATTGGGTCGTTTATTTTTCTGGAATTGAGCTGCAGAAGTTGTTTGTATATTTTTGAGATTAGTTGTTTGTCAGTTGCTTCATTTGCTATTATTTTCTCCCATTCAGAAGGCTGTCTTTTCACCTTGCTTATATTTTCCTTTGTTGTGCAGAAGCTTTTAATTTTTAATTAGATCCCATTTGTTTATTTTTGCTTTTATTTCCAGAATTCTGGGAGGTGGATCATAGAGGATCCTGCTGTGATTTATGTCTGAGAGTGTTTTGCCTATGTTCTCCTCTAGGAGTTGTATAGTTTCTGGTCTTACATTTAGATCTTTAATCCATTTTGAGTTTATTTTTGTGTGGGGTGTTAGAAAGTGATCTAGTTTCATTCTTTTACAAGTGGTTGACCAGTTTTCCCAGCACCACTTGTTAAAGAGATTGTCTTTACTCCATTGTATATTCTTGCCTCCTTTGTCAAAGATAAGGTGTCCATATGTGTGTGGATTTATCTCTGGGCTTTCTATTTTGTTCCATTGATCTATATGTCTGTCTTTGTGCCAGTACCATACTGTCTTGATGACTGTGGCTTTGTAGTAGACCCTGAAGTCAGGCAAGTTGATTCCTCCAGTTCCATTCTTCTTTCTACTTTATTTTACTTTACAATACTGTATTGGTTTTGCCATACATTGACATGAATCCACCACGGGTGTACATGAGTTCCCAAACATGAACCCCCCTCCTACCTCCCACCGCATATCATCTCTCTGGATCATCCCCGTGCACCAGCCCCAAGCATCCTGTATCCTGCATCGAACATAGACTGGCGATTCGTTTCTTACATGATAGTATACATGTTTCAATGCCATTCTCCCAAATCATCCCACCCTCTCCCTCTCCCTCAGAGTCCAAAAGTCTGCTCTACACATCTGTGTCTCTTTTGCTGTCTCGCATTACCATCTTTCTAAATTCCATGTATATGTGTTAGTATACCGTATTGGTGTTTTTCTTTCTGGCTTACTTCACTCTGTATAATCAGCTCCAGTTTCATCCATCTCATTAGAACTAATTCAAATGTATTCTTTTTAATGGCTGAGTAATACTCCATTGTGTATATATACCACAGCTTTCTTGTCCATTCATCTGCTGATGGACATCGAGGTTGTTTCCATGTCCTGGCTATTATAAACAGTGCTGCAATGAACATTGGGGTACATGTGTCTCTTTCTATTCTGGTTTCCTCAGTGTGTATGCCCAGCAGTGGAATTGCTGGGTCATAAGGCAGTTCTATTTGCATTTTTTTAAGGAATCTCCACACTGTTTTCCATAGTGGCTGTATTAGTTTGTATTCCCACCAACAGTGTAGGAGGGTTCCCTTTTTTCCATACCCTCTCCCGCATTTATTGCTTGTGGACTTTTGGATCGCAGACATTCTGACTGTTGTGAGGTGGTACCACATTGTGGTCTTGATCTGCATTTCTCTAATAATGAGTGACTTTGAGCATCTTTTCATGTGTTTGTTAGCCATTTCTTTTTACATTTTGTTTAAAGTGTGTGCATGCATGCCTGCTGTGCTCAGTCACTTCAGTCATCTCCAACTCTTTGTGACTCTATGGACTGTAGCCTACAAGGCTCCTCTGTCCATGGATTCTCCAGGAAAGAATACTGGAGTGGGTTGCCATTCCCTTCTCAGGGGATCTTCCCCTCCCAGGGATCCAACTTGCATCTCTTATGTTCTTTACCACTTGCGCCACCTGGGAAGCCTTTTGTTCAAAGAAACCTTATTTAAATATAAGAATTTATATACCACTGGCTTTGTTTTAATAGGTGTCAGGAGCTTGGCTGAGCTTGAAGGGTGGGGAGCTACCAATTGTTGGGGTAGCCAGTAAAAGCAATAGAGCAGAAATGAGAGTTAAGACTTGAATCACTTACTACAATGAAATAAGAGAAGGCTCAGGCCTGCATTGCATTTTACCCCATGAAATGGCACGTGGAGCCAGGTAGATAAGGACTCTGCCCTGCTTTGGGGGAAGCCCTGAACAAAAGGCTCCAGCAGTTTTAGGCATCTTAAGATAGGGGTTGGGGAAGTGAATGGGGGTGTGACATAACCTAGGGAGGGCCAGGCATGGGAATGTAGTTAAGTATTTTTTTTTAAATTTACTTATTTTATTTGGAGGCTAATTACTTTACAATATTGTAGTGGTTTTGGCCATACATTGACATGAATCAGCCAAGGGTGTGCATGTGTCCCCCTTCCTGAACTCCCCTCCCACCTCCCTCCGCATCCCATCTCTCAGGGTCATCCCAGTGCACCAGCCCCGAGCACCCTGTCTCATGCATCAAACCTGGACTAGCAATCTGTTTCACATATGATAATATTCATGTTTCAATACTATTCTCTCAAATCATCCTACCCTCGCCTTCTCCCACAGAGTCCAAAAGACTATGGGAATGTAGTTAAGTATTAAGTCAGAGTGGGGAAAAGTTTTCTTTTCAAGGTTTCCCTTCTCTTCCCAAATACAGGTCTGTGTCTCCCCAAGGCCTCAGCTGGAGAACTGGAATGAAGGTGAGGAAGCTAGAAATTTAAATATACTGAGTTGATCTGCCAGAATGCCTGAAGGATTTGCTTGGTAGATTGTGATTACTGTTGCTGTTGTTCAGTTGTTAAGTTATGTCCAATTCTTTGCAACCCCATGGACAATAGATGTGGAGCCAAAAGGAAATATGCAATTGTACCATTCTTTTTTAAAAAATAATTTTTATTGGTGTATAGTTGATTTACAATATTGTGTTCATTTCTGCTGTTCAACAAAGTGAATCTGTTATACATATATCCATTCTTTTTTGGATTCTTTCCTATATTGGTCATTAAAGAGCACTGAATATAGTTCCCTGTGCTATACAGTAGGTTCTTAGTAGTAATCTATTTTATAGACAGTAGTATGTAAAGGTCAATTTCAATCTCCCCATTTTTCCTCTCCCCTCTTCTGCCATAAGTCTGGTTTTCTACATCTGTGACACTATGTCTACAGTTATATCACTCTTAATATTAAAAATCAAATAACATTTATTGAGCAAATTCTATTATAAAACTTCACAAATACTGTTTTCTGTTGTTACTTAACTGAGTCCTCATTAAACCATGAAACCATGCAAGTTTGGTCATATCTCAATCCTAATCTTGAGACTATTAAAGGGCAGCTAAGAATGGTCAAGACACTTGCCCTGGGTTGCACCCTACTAAAGAGCTGAAGCCAGTTTTATCTCATTTCTGTCCTATTCAGTAATGTTTTATAACTGCATATCTGCTCAGGGCACAAAACTCTCAAAATGATAGATAATCCATGACAGTGTAAATAGCTACTGTGTACATATTTCTCTCAGTTTTTCACAGATTTTTTTTTTTTCCCTACTGTCAAAAGACCTCTTTTGAACTGACAGAAAATAGCAGGCATACAGTTCAGAGGGGTAAGCTTTGTCATGATAAGAAAATGATATATCTGAGATTTTATTGTTGATACCAGTTCAACCATTTCCTGCCATAATTTCAATATAGGATTTTGGTTAGATTTAAAATAGTCATTTCCATTATGTAGAAATCACTGTCTCCTATAGTTAAATATATTTTGAGACTGCATTTACTATTAGAGGGTAGAATCCTAAAAAAAAGACAATGGTACCCTTTAGGAATTTAGGTAACTGATGATATATCTTTCATATTTTCTTTCTTGTAACTTTGTGTTGATGAAAGCAGGAGCCGGATGTAGAAAAAATGAGCAACATGCTGTCTATGCTCTGAAGTTGCTTAACATGTAGAGGGGCTTCCCTGGTGATTCGCAGTAAAGAATCTGCCTTCCAATGCAGGAGACATGGGTTTGATCCCTGGGTTGGGGTGATCTTCTGGAGAAGGAAATGGCAATCCACTCCAGTATTCTTGCCTGGGAAATCCCATGGACAGAGCAGCCTGAGGGGCTACAGTCCACGGGGTTGCAAAAGCACTGCCATGACTTAGCTACTAAACAGCAACATGAGGAAACATAAATAGACAAATATTTAAGCAATTATAGAAAGGAGTAAATGATAAAACAATGGTGGGATGCTATTAAAATGCTTAGGCCTGAAATCAACTCACATATAGGAAAACATGGAATCGTTGACCACATTATTAGCATTGGTAGATATAAAAGTATTTTTTTTAAATAATGGTATTCTAAGAAAATGGAATACCATGTGTACAGTACTGGAAAAAAAAACAGATCAAGAATAGTTGAATAGAATAGAGAAAATATGAATTTTAAATATTTTTAATTTTCAATGTTGCTTCTTTTAGATCTTAATACATAAGCCTTTATTTTGTTGCTAATCTTTGGAATGATGAGTTTATCATTTTTACTTCATTTGGAAAAACTTGGGTATTATTTTCTCAATTATTCTTAGTGTCTTTATTCTCATTTTGGTGTGCCAGTTACATATATATCAGATCATTTACTCTTGTTCCAAAATGCACATAATATTTGCCCCTGTGTATGTAGGCACGCATATGTGTGTGTTTTAGCTTTCTTTCTTTCTTTCTATGATTTTATTTCATAGTTTTCATTGTTAGATCTTCAGTTTGACTAATTATTAATTCTTCAGTGAAATATCCATTTCATGTGTCTCTTTATCTTTGGAAAACTTTTGCCTATTTATAGACTCTTCATTATATACATGATCTTATGTAAATTTTTCAGAATATTAATGATGGCTTTTAAAACTTTCATTTCGGTCCATATTATTTGATATTTCTTCTTGCTATGGGTCATATTTTTCTGTTACCTCACCTGTTTCATACATTCATTTGATGTCAAAAGTGATAAATTTTATGTTGCCAAATACTTGATATTGTTGTACTCTTTTAAGGAAAGTTGTAGTTTTTACTAACAGGCATCTAAAGTTATTTAAACATGAATTTGCACAAGCAGAAGTTTATTTTTTTTTATTATTTTGGTGGACAAACCAGAGTAGTCTTTACTTTGTGGCTCATTCAGCCCCATTACTCTGATGAGACTGTTCTGGGATTTCTATTGAATGGCTGCTATACTTAGCAAGGTCTCTGCACTTTGGCTGTTGGCATGTCCAACAGTTTCTAGCCCTTTTTGAGCTATGGTAATTATTTCAATTTACAGCTCCTTGATAGTTGTTTTTTAACCTGGAAATTAATTTTTGTCTGGCATTTTGGAAATTCCATCCGTAGATGCATAGATTAGTATCTAGGCAAAGACTCAAGTGGGTCCCTAGGTAAAGCTTTCCTAAAGCCCTTTTGCTAAACAGCTCCTTTTTTTGTGGTCTTCTCCGTCATTGTCTTGCTCTGTGTCCTCTCCCTCAATGGAAGTCCAGATCAACAACTTCCTTCTTTCAACAATCACAAATGTATAGACTCTTTGCAAAGGTTGGAAACTGTAGTTGCTATATTTGCTCATCTTTCTAGTTATTTACAGTGGGAGTGGCAGTAGTGATTCTGATACTACCTCTGACTACAAGTAACACTTTAAGTGTCTTTTTATAAGAGAATTAAGTAATTAAAAAGTATATTTATTTGTGAAGATGTCACCGTTTTTTTACACAGAAAGTAATGAGATAGAGGTAGAAAAGGAGAGGAAGAGAGAGTGAGATCAAAAGGAACTTAGAGAACATAATTAATTTTATTTACTATTTCTGTCTTATCATAAGTAATTAAAACAAGTATTGCAGACATATAAGTAGACAATATGAGTGATCGTTTCTGAATTCTAAATCAGGAGAAACCTGCAATGTCTACATTTTTAAATGACTGCTGAGAGGATTTCTCTTCAGTGTATTGACACCCAATCATGATTTAAAAAAAAAGTTTCCGTGCTATTATTTCGCCTGCTTGGACACCAGCATGTGCGGGTATCCAGTCTTCATCACTGTCAGTATCCTTCATACATAGTTTTTAAGTTCTATCTTCCTCTTTCTGCAGTATAGGAACCATACCTAGAATTACTTAAAAAGTATAAAGTGAAAATGTCAGTTGCTTAGTCATATCTCATTCTTTGGGACCCCATGAACTGTAGCCCACCAGAATTCTCTGCCCATGGAATTCTTCAGGCAAGAATACTGGAGTGGCTAGCCACTCCCTTTTCTAGAGGATCATCCTGACCCAGGGATTGAACCCTGGTTTCTTGTATTGCAGGCAGATACTTTACCATCTGGGCCACCAGGGAAAAAACACAATCACTGAGAAAAAATAAGTATGCTATGTCTCTGGTTAGTGCAGGAATTCATTATTACCTCAGTTATTCCACATGTTTTCTGTCATTTAATGAATAAAAAAGTTAATCTTAGTAAACACTGACAAGTACATAAAATACATTTTATAATATTTGTCTATGACTTCCCTGGTGGCTCAGTGGTAAAAAATCCACCTGCCATGCAGGAGTTGTGGGTTTGATCCCTGGGTCTAGAATATCCCCTGAAGAAGGAAATGGCAACTCACCCCAGCGTTCCTGCCTGGCAAACTCCATGGATAGAGGAAACTGTCAGGCTATGGTCTGTGGGGTCGCAAATGAGTTATACAGGACTTAGTGACTAAACAACAGCTGCAAAAACAACACCATTTGTCTATACAGTCTATTCAAAACCTTTTAAAATCACCTAAAATCTGTTTCACTCAATTAATAGTATGCTATTGTTTAATACCATTAGTAAGCAGAATATAAGAAAACGGTGTCTGGCTCTTCAGTAACATGATGCTGTTATTCATTTCTAAAGAAATGTATGAACCTTTTAAAGGAAGGTCATTACAATATTCCACTTGTATAAACAAGAGAGGGGTGATTATATAACTAATTCAATATTAGAAAATACTAAACTTTTAATCACTTAGTGGGTATCCTAAATTACATAGATTATAGTTTCAGAGTTCAAATTAGGAACCAAGCTAAATAATATTTTTAATGATTGAAAATATATTTAATCAAAGTATACTTGTATATTGTTTTTTCTGTTTCACTTGAAAACTAAAAATGTGAAAAACACTGTATTCTTTTTTTCACATTATGGTAATCATTGCTATGTCTAACTCCATATAGGCCTCCTGATAGTTACAGTTTAATATTCACTGGTACATATTTTATTAGATTAATTTCTTTAGATTTCATCTCCAATAATTAAGTATTTAAAATTAGATATTTTGCAACAAGCTTAATGTTTCCATTATTGAAAAAATATTTTTATTTGCCTTATTTTCTTCTTTCAATTGATATTCACTTACTACTATTGATCAGCATTTATTTTATTTACTAAGTTGTCAAAAGTTATTAGAAGACTTTTAAAATCTCATTAATACATTGTCAAAAACAACAGAGTCAAAATATTGTGTGTATTACCCTGAAGTAAGATTCTGTGTCAAAATTTAATTTTCTTTATTGTTTATTTAAGATTTTGTAATGTAAGATATAATAATATCTCAATGCCAACTTGGAAGTATTAGTGGCTGCTGGCAGCCTTGAAAATCAATTATTATTCATTTTTCTTCCCTATGACCTGAAGAAAATGGAACACTGCAGTAAAAGAATGAAACCTGATGCCTTTCAAACAATGTACAGACTTGATCCATTTTTTCTTCTCTGTAGCAATAAATTATCATTAAAAGAGCTGTTGTAGGCATCACATCATTCTTTACAGCATCTTAGAGCTTGAGTTCACCTTTGACATTATAAGCTAAACTATTTTTGCTTCACGTGAATAGTGTGTTTTCTTCAGAGGATAATTCAATCTAAATTTTTAAAACTTTGTATAAGGTTTAGCAATTTTATAATGTGTCTACATAAATCAGAAAGAATTTAGTCACACAAAAAAGAAATTTTCAAGTAAACTGAATTATGACAATCTCAGAAAGAAAAGTGTAAAGGTATAGTATCATATAGTAAATGTAGTTTCCCTAATGCTTTAACTGATTGTAGGAAACTGTGCTGTATTATATACTCACATCTTCCTTTTATCAAATCCTGCAAGCAAATTATGAAAAAAGATCCAGTTTTGATTGTTTGATACCACTTTTTTTTTCTTCCATATATGTCCTTTTTGCTTTTTTGAAAAATCAACTGTGAGACACATGTATTAATCAAGAAGCATTTTTACATTATTGTACTTGGGGACATAGCTCCTACTTTTTTTTATTATCTGAATTTAAGGTTTTATGTATTTTAATTAATATTCAATTCTATTTAGGTAATAGATTTACAGCATTTCTTTAAACACTTTTAGACCTTCTTGACCTAAAGGAGCCACAACAAGGAATTTTAACTCAGAGTGAGTGGATTGGTAAAAACCAATAAAAGTAAAATTTTCTAATGTCAACTAAAGTATATGTTACCTATTTAAAACTCAGACAACACTGTATTGGTTTGTTGAGTAAGATATAACTTGTTGCCTTTCAAAAAGTAGGGAGCATATCTCACATGCTTTGATATCAAGGTTGAGAATTTATTCAGATTCTTTTCTTGACTGATTGCCAGTTTTAAGGATTCAACAATCATATGCTCCAGCAATTTCACTTCAGTGTATTTTTCTTAAGGAAATTAGATCACTGATTCAAAAACATATATGGAAAGAAAACATATTCATTGATAGATGCATGGATAAAGAAAGCATAGAATATCTATTAAATGGAATATTATTCAGCTCTAAAAAAGAAAACAATTCTTCCATTTGTGACAACATGGATGTAACTTGAGTTGTTACACTAGCTAAGATATAAAAGATCTTATAAAAGTCTTACATAGATCATAGTTTAAGACATAAGGTAAACAGAAAAAGACGAAACTTGTTGTGATATAAAAACGTAACTATGTGAGGTGATGGATATTAACTCATCATTTTGCAATACATACATGCATTAAATCAGTTTGTTGTATACCTAAATGAAGTTGCTTAGTTGTGTACGAAACTTTGCTACGCTATGGACTATGGCCTACAGGCTCCTCCGTCCATGGCATTTTCCAGGCAAGGGTACTGGAATGGGTTGCCATTTCCTTATCCAGGGGATTTTCCCAACCTGGGTATTGAACCCAGGTCTCACACATTGTGGGCAGACACTTTACTCTCTGAGCCACCAGGGAAGCCCAATATACCTAAAACCAAAGTTCTTTGTAAACTATATCTCAATAAAGAAGAGGGATTTGAAATTCTCATTAAAGATGGAGAGGTAGGAAGATTCTCAATTCACTTTCTTCTTCAGACACACTATATATGGAATAATTTCCTCTTAAAAGAATCTAAAAAGTGGTGGAGCAACATTTCCAAAGGAGGCAAACAAAAGGGACTCCACATTGAACCAAGTAAGAAAGGTTGAGCCAAATTCGGCATAAACATCACTTGCAGTATCAGACCCAGTCAGGAGGGAACTCAAACCCTGAGTTTCTCCCTCAGGAGTGAAGGGTTCATACCCTAGCTTGTGTGTGTGTTAGTCGCTCAGTCATGTCTGACTCTTGACGACCCCATGGACTGTAGCTTGCCAGGCTCCTCTGTCCATGGATTTCTCCAGGCAAGAATACTGGAGAGGGTTGCCATTTCCTTCTCCAGGGTATCTTCCTGACCCAGCAATCAAACCCAGGTCTCCTGCATTGCAGGCGGACTCTTTACCACTGAGCCACCAATGGAGGGTCATTCCACCTTCCGTTCAGTTCAGTCCAGTGGTTCAGTCGTGTCCGACTCTTTGAGACCCCATGAATCACAGCACGCCAGGCCTCCCTGTCCATTACCAAATCCCGGAGTTCACTCAAACAAACATCCATCAAGTCAGTGATGCCATCCAGCCATCTCATCCTCTGTCGTCCCCTTCTCTTCCTGCCCCCAATCGCTCCCAGCATCAGAGTCTTTACCAATGAGTCAGCTCTTCACATGAGGTGGCCAAAGTACGGGAGTTTCAGCTTTAGCATCATTCCTTCCAAAGAACACCCAGGGCTTATCTCCTTTAGAATGGACTGGTTGGATCTCCTTGCAGTCCAAGGGACTCTCAAGAGTCTTCTGCAACACCACAGTTCAAAAGCATCAATTCTTCGGCACTCAGCTTTCTTCACAGTCCAACTCTCACATCCATACATGACCACTGGAAAAACCATAGCCTTCACTAGATGGACCTTTGTTGGCAAAGTAATGTCTCTACTTTTGAATATGCTATCTAGGTTGGTCATAACTTTCCTTCCAAGGAGTAGGCGTCTTTTAATTTCATGGCTGTAGTCACCATCTGCAGTGATTTTTGAGCCCAAAAACATAAAGTCTGACACTTGTTTCACTGTTTCCCCATCTATTTCCCATGAAGTGATGGGACCAGATGCCATGATCTTTGTTTTCTGAATGCTGAGCTTTTAGTCAACTTTTTCACTCTCTTCTTTCACTTTCATCAAGTTGAACTATTTTAAATCCTGAAAGATGATGCTGTGAAAGTGCTGCACTCAATATGCCAGCAAATTTGGAAAACTCAGCAGTGGCCACAGGACTGGAAAAAGTCAGTTTTCATTCCAAAAGAAAGGCAATGCCAAAGAATGCTCAAACAAGTGCACAATTGCACTCTTCTTACATGCTAGTAAAGTAATGCTCAAAATTCTCCAAGCCAGGCTTCAACAATACTTGAACCATGAACTTCCAGATGGTCAAGCTGGTTTTAGAAAAGGCAGAGGAACCAGAGATCAAATGGCCAACATCCTCTGGATCATCAGAAAGCAAGAGAGTTCCAGAAAAGTATCTTTCTGCTTTATTGACTATGCCAAAGTCTTTGACTGTGTGGATCACAATAAACTGTGGAAAATTCTGAAAGAGATGGGCATACCAGACCATCTGACCTGCCTCTTAAGAAACATGTATTCTGGTCAGGAGGTAACAGTTAGAACTGGACATGGAACAACAGACTGGTTACACATAGGAAAAGGAGTATGTCAAGGCTGTATACTGTCACCCTGCTTATTTAACTTATATGCAAAGTATACCACCTTACTTAGAGTTTAAAAGGAATTTTCTCCTTCCCATAAACATGGAGTAAAAAGGGCCAGTTTTGCTTTAATATCATAAACAACAACAAAGAAAGACAAATATTAAAAAAAAAAAAACATTTTCAAGACACTGGACATCAGGCAACACAGGACAATAATCCTTGATGGATAGGAAAAAAAAAATAAGATAAACCCTGAGATTTCTCCAGTTTACTGTCTTGAGAGAGATTCTGGTTTACCTTGGTGGGAGGAACACAGGCACACCATGTGTTAAAGAGCTTGAGCCAAGAGTGCAAGTTGATCAGTATTGTTGGGGCTTTCAGGACAGGCTACCAGTCTGGAGAGAGCTGTGCAGGGGCAGAGTTCCAGAGGACCTCCCTGAGATTGACACACAGTACACATTCACTAGAGAGTGACTGGTTTTGAGCATCATATAAGACCAGACATAGAAACCACCTGGAACGATTATAAGGAATGGTGTATGGCACGTACACAGCTGAGAATATTGTCAGTTTCTGCCAGCAGACTGAAATATCTAATAATGCACAGAGCTCTTGGTACAGTACTCAGAAGGGCCCTGCTTCCGTGTAAGAAATAGTGAAATCCAGACTAACTGCTTCTCTGGAGAATAATTAGAAGAACTAAAAGCCATGCCACAGACTGAGAAAAATATTTTGAAATCATATATCTGGTAAAGCACTTGTGTCCAGAATCTATAAACAACCCTCAAAACTCAAGTGAGATTAAAAAAAAAAATCATCAAGAATGGGCAAAGTATGTAAGCAGACACTTCACCCCAAGGAAGATAAATGGATAGCCAATAAGTATATGAAAAAATATTCAACACTATTTTTTACTGAAGTAACAAAATTTGAAACTGTCAAGAAATGCAACTATTGACTTCCCTGATGGTCCGGTGGCTAAGACTGTGTTTTCAATGCAAGGGGCCCAGTTTTGGTCCCTGGTCAGGGAACTAGATCTCTCCTGGTGTGTTTGGCATGGCCAAACAACAACAACAACAACAACAACAACAACAACAACAAATTAAAATAGTCTTAAAGGAGAATTAAAAATATGTTAAAAAAAAAAAAACACAAAAAAACTCCACAACTTTTTTTCGAATCAGAATGGCTAAAATGGAAAGATTGCCCATAACAAATTCTGAAGAGGATCATCCAATTCATAAACTTATTTGATCCCAAAGTCTACTAAGATATTTCCATTCATGCATGAAGTTATTTTCTACTTGAAGACAACTCTTTTTTTTTTAATTTTTATTGTAAATTTTCATTTACAATATTGTATTAGTTTCAGAGGTATAGCAAAGTGAATCAATTAATATATATATACATATATCCACTCTTTTTTAGATTCTTTTCTCATATGAGTCATACAGAATATTGAGTATAGAGTTTCCTGTGCTATACCATAGGTCCTTAGTAGTTATCTGTCTATACATAGTAGTGTATATGCATCAGTCCTGATTTTTTTTTAATATTAAAATCTTTAATTCTTACATGCATTCCCAAACATGAACCCCCCTCCCCCCGCCCTCCCCACAACATCTCTCTGGGTCATCCCCATGCACCAGCCCCAAGCATGCTGCACCCTACGTCAGACATGGACTGGCGATTCAATTCTTACATGACAGTATACATGTTAGAATTCCCATTCTCCCAAATCATCCCACCCTCCCCCTCTCCCTCTGAGTCCAAAAGTCTGGTATACACATCTGTGTCTTTTTTCCTGTCTTGCATACAGGGTCGTCATTGCCATCTTCCTAAATTCCATATATATGTGTTAGTATACTGTATTGGTGTTTTTCTTTCTGGCTTACTTCACTCTGTATAATCGGCTCCAGTTTCATCCATCTCATCAGAACTGATTCAAATGAATTCTTTTTAACGGCTGAGTAATACTCCATTGTGTATATGTACCACAGCTTTCTTATCCATTCATCTGCTGATGGACATCTAGGTTGTTTCCATGTCCTGGCTATTATAAACAGTGCTGCGATGAACATTGGGGTACATGTGTCTCTTTCAATTCTGGTTTCCTCAGTGTGTATGCCAAACAGTGGGATTGCTGGGTCATAAGGTAGTTCTATTTGCAAATTTTTAAGGAATCTCCAGACTGTTCTCCATAGTGGCTGTACTAGTTTGCATTCCCACCAACAGTGTAGGAGGGTTCCCTTTTCTCCACACCCTCTCCAGCATTTATTGCTTGCAGATTTTTGGATCGCAGCCATTCTGACTGGTGTGAAGTGGTACTTCATTGTGGTTTTGATTTGCATTTCTCTAATAATGAGTGATGTTGAGCATCTTTTCATGTGTTTGTTAGCCATCTGTATGTCTTCTTTGGAGAAATGTCTATTTAGTTCTTTGGCCCATTTTTTTGATTGGGTCGTTTATTTTTCTGGAATTGAGCTGCATAAGTTGCTTGTATATATATATATATATATTTTAAGATTTAAAATGTTTTATTTTTTATTTTTTTTTTAATTTTGAGATTAGTTGTTTGTCAGTTGCTTCATTTGCTATTATTTTCTCCCATTCAGAAGTCTGTCTTTTCACCTTGCTTATATTTTCCTTTGTTGTGCAGAAGCTTTTAATTTTAATTAGATCCCATTTGTTTATTTTTGCTTTTGTTTCCAGAATTCTGGGAGGTGGATCATAGAGGATCCTGCTGTGATTTATGTCTGAGAGTGTTTTGCCTATGTTCTCCTCTAGGAGTTTTATAGTTTCTGATCTTACATTTAGATCTTTAATCACCGCTACTATTCAACATAGTTCTGGAAGTTTTGGCCACAGCAATTAGAGCAGAAAAAGAAATAAAAGGAATCCAAATTGGAAAAGAAGAAGTAAAACTCTCACTGTTTGCAGATGACATGATCCTCTACATGGAAAACCCTAAAGACTCCACCAGAAAATTACTAGAGCTCATCAATGAATATAGTAAAGTTGCAGGATATAAAATCAACACATAGAAATCCCTTGCATTCCTATACACGAATAATGAGAAAGTAGAAAAAGAAATTAAGGAAACAATTCCATTCACCATTGCAACGAAAAGAATAAAATACTTAGGAATATATCTACCTAAAGAAACTAAGGACCTATATATAGAAAACTATAAAACACTGATGAAAGAAATCAAAGAGGACACTAATAGATGGAGAAATATACCATGTTCATGGATCGGAAGAATCAATATAGTGAAAATGAGTATACTACCCAAAGCAATTTACAAATTCAATGCAATCCCTGTCAAGCTACCAGCCACATTTTTCACAGAACTAGAACAAATAATTTCAAGATTTGTATGGAAATACAAAAAACCTCGAATAGCCAAAGCAATCTTGAGAAAGAAGAATGGAACTGGAGGAATCAACTTGCCTGACTTCAGGCTCTACTACAAAGCCACAGTCATCAAGACAGTATGGTACTGGCACAAAGACAGACATATAGATCAATCGAACAAAATAGAAAGCCCAGAGATAAATCCTTACACGTATGGACACCTTATCTTTGACAAAGGAGGCAAGAATATACAATGGAGTAAAGACAATCTCTTTAACAAGTGGCGCTGGGAAAACTGGTCAACCACTTGTAAAAGAATGAAACTAGATCACTTTCTAACACCGTACACAAGACATCAACTCTTAAAAATATTATCCTAATGTGAAGTTCACTTAGGAATCTATATTTTTTTATAAATCCAATTTTATGAACACTGTTTATTTCTAAAGTATGACCAGCATGACTCCCTATTAACTTTACTTTGGAGAACTGCTGGGATTTTTAAAATTTATTTTATACATTTGCTAATAATTTAAAGTGTGTACATAAAGGATTCATAGCCTAATGCCAGGTAAAACTCAAAGACCATCTTTCCCGACGTTTTCATAAAACAGTTTTGAAATTATTGGGGTAATAAGAAAATGTTGGTTGAAGTTAGGATATTTGGGCATAAAATTTTATGATTAACCAAAAATATTTATTTTATTAATATAGCTACATAATCCTCCTACTGTATTGATCACTTTGGCCTCAGTAGTCCTTTGAGTGTCATTTTCAGTTCCTTATGTCTTATCACAAAGGTTTATTTTGATTTCCCGGATGTGTTTGAGTTTTGTTCCTTCATTTCAGGTCAGTATTCAAGCTTGTAAGTGATACTCTAAGTTAAGAGATCCAGTCCCAAAGCAGAAACTATAATATTTCCCTATTTATTCAGACAACCACTTGTCGCATTACACTTTTTAATTGCACCATCATGCAGTAGTAGTTTATCCTATGCTTCTCTAAAATGTTTGCTAGGTTAACAGTGAAACTATTTTTACTTGGTTTAATGACTGGAAAAAAAGACTTGTTATATTTATAATTTATTACCAAATTTAAAAGCATAATAATTTCCCTAGAACACAATGTCTAATTTTCAAAGTGAAATATATATACTTTTTGATGTGGGGCTAGTCCTTTTACTTTCTCTTGTGACTTTATTAAATTAAAAGAAAACAGCATCAATTTTTAACTAAACTATGTACCTCCAAAATGACTTTTTGTTTTTTCAGACTCTAGGCAGACATTGTAATGATATACAAATCATAAGATTAAAGGATAATATCAATTAATGAAGTGCCAACTTTCTCATTTATATACTATTAATAAAAATACACCTTTAATTTGCTTGATATTTTATATATCAGTTATCTATCAATAAAGTGGGAAAAAAGACAAAACATTAAATATTACATGTCACTTTAAGGATAACTCTCTTACTATCTACTTATAAAATTGATATCAAAAACTAATTAAGTGAAGCTCACACTTTAATAGCTACTCTATATTATCCACTAATATAAATATTACATAACAGAGGAAAAGGCATGAATTAACAGATTTTCAAGATCCCAGCCAATGGCAGGAGAATAATATTTTCTCATAAGAGGTCTTATTAAAATGTATGTTTCTTATTAGCTAACATAGTCTATGAGATCCTGACTCCAAAAAGATTTGAATGATAGAGTAACCATGTTGGGATGCATCTGATTTATAATTACTCTTGTGTAATTATATACACAATTATATAATTATATAAATACATAACTATATAAGTACATATGATCATATAAGGGCTTCCCACTTGGCTCAGTGGTAAAGAATCTTACTGCCAATGCAGGAGATGCAAGAGACTCTGATTCAATCCCCAGGTTGGCAAGATCTCCTAGAGAAGGAAATGGAAACCCACTCAGTTTTTTACCTGGAAAATCCCATAGACAGAGGAGTCTGGTGAGCTACAGTCCATAGGGTCACAAAGCTTCGGACATGACTGAACACACACACACATTATCATATAACATATATAATTTTTTTCTCCATTCCATAGGTTACCATTTAATTTTGTCGATTGCTTTTTTGTTGTTGTTCTGTAGAATCATAGATTGATCATCTTGCTCATTTGAGCTTTGTTGCCTGTGCTCTAGGTGTCATAACTAAACCATACAGCCAAAACACAAGTCAAAGTGTTTTTCTCTGTGCTTTTCTCTAATAATTTTATAATGTCAGGCCTTAAATTTGACTCTTTATCCATTTTGAGTTAGTTTTTTGAGTGGTGTAAGGTAAGGGTCTAATTTTATTCTTTTGAATGTGAATATCCAGGTTTCCCAAAACAATTTATTGAAAAGACTCTTTTCTCTAGTGTGTATTCTTGGATCCCTTGTCAAATATTTGTTGACAATATATGCCTGGGTTTATTTCTGGGATCTCAATTCTTTCCATTTTTCTTGTGTCTCCTTTTATACCAGCACCATACTGCTTTGATTGCTATAGCTTTTACTATAGCATGAAATCAGAGAGTGTCCGTCTTCCACACATTGCATTTTTTTTCACACATTGCATTTTTTTAATTTACATGTTTTAATTACCAGAAAGCCTGAATTTTTTTTCAGAGGCTTCTAGGGCATGATTTTTCTTTGGGCATAAAGGGTGCTTGGTTTATTTAGTTAAGGCTTAAATTGGGTATAACAATGGCAAACTAAAATAGCTATTAATTTTATGTGCAAATGATAAATAAGTGGGTAACTTTAAGGAGCTCATAGCTTTCTTGAATTAAAAGCTTTAAATAAAAGTCAATAATATAGATGAGATTGTATGATAAACATAATGATTTGATTTGATTACCTGATAAATATAATGCTTTCTGGGATTTTTGATATGCTGACATTCCAAACCATACTTTCCATCTTAGCCTATTTTACTTAAAGCATAGCTTATTGAAGAAAATATCTTTGTCTACTGAAAAACAGATTAAAATTATCTATGCAATAGGATATTATTCAGCAATTAAAATGGATAAAAATTATGCTACATGCAAAAGCCATATGCAAAACTGTGTATTATAGGATTACAATTTTAAGAATTTTATTGAAAAAGAAATTTTTTAAGAGAGAGAGGACACATCCCATGGTCCCCCTAGGACTAGGGTGCTTGTGGAGATGGATTGAGAACAAATACAATGGGAAGCATTGTCATTGAAATACTTCAAGTCTGGATTGTTTTAATGTCTACACAGCTCTGTGAGTTGACTAGAATCATTGAATTGTACACTTAGTATGGGTGCATTTTTCTATATATAAGTTATATCTTTGTAAAACTGTTCAAATATATCAACTGTGTCATCTCAAAAATTCATCCGGAAAATCCACTCTGAAATCATGTGCAATAAAATTGTGATAAATCACGTCGATCCAAACATAGCATGGAAAAGAGTATTATAATTAGGAATATGCAAAATTGCATTAGAAAAGTTTGGCAACATAAACACCTGTAGTTGTCAATAAATAAAATTTGAAAAATATAGTACTTATGTCACTATATAAAATTAGAAAATATAGTTTTCTTAACTAATTTATTAAGAAAATAGTTTCTCACAGTTTGCAGTTTGGAAATTGAAAAAAGCAAAAACACACCTAAGAGAAATATTTGCTAAAAGACTGCTATGTGTTTTGAAAATGAAAGATTTTTTTTTAATTGCCTGAACCATGAGCACTGAGTTCAATCTTTATTTTAGAAAACATGTCTGTTAAACCATTTTCCTGAATGATACTCAATTATGAACAGACAGGTTACTGATATTACTAAATGGACCATTCAAAAGTCAGTATAAATTAAATTCTAATTTTGTGATATAACGATTGCAATCAAAGCTGCACTCAAGGCTAAATCATATTTTCTGCATTAAAATGTCAACTTTTAATATTTGATAAAAAGTTAAATAATAATATAATAACATGATTTGCATTTTAGGTAAAACATCATTTAGAGTGTGATATTACTATAAATGAACGTAAAGATCAATGAGACAGATTATAGATTTCATAAATAATCTCACTCCTATATAGCACATGGAATTGAAACAAAAATGCAAAAGTAAATCATTGGATAAGAAGAGTCTTTGTAATAAATTTTTATCTGTATGCAAACAAGTAAATGTCTATGTCTTCTCTTTTACTGTATGCAAAATGTATCTTGACATTGACATGAGATCTAATTATAAAGTTAAATATAAGAAAATTGCAAAATAACTTGTCTAAGAAAACCTCAAGAAGTGAGGTTAAGGGACAGTTTCCTAGAGGAAAGAAAATGTGTTAATACCAAAATTAAAAAAAAATCAATTACATTTCCTAAAAGTTAAAGACTTTAACGTTTTCAAAAGCTCTATTAAAGAAACAAAAATACATTTACAAATCTGGCAGAAAATATTTGCACAAAAATTCTGATAAAAATCTTGTATATTAAATACACAAAACAATATTATAATATAACAATTAAAAGCCCAGTTCTAATTTTTATTTATATATTTATTTTTTCATTTTTAGTTTTGGCTGCACTGAGTCTTTGTTGCTCAGCTTTCTTTGTTGTGTCTGGGCTTTGCGGTCAGTGGGGACTTCTCTCATTGCAGACCACATGTTCTAGGTGCTCAGGCTACAGTGCTGAGGCTCGTGGGCTTCAGTAGTGGTGGCACATGGGCTCAGTAGTTGCAGCTCTGGGTCTCTAGAGCACAGGTTCAGTAGCTGTGGTTATCCACAGCATGTGATATCTTCCTGGACCAGGGATCAAACCCATGTCCCCTTCATTTGCAGGCAGATTCTTAGCCACAGTACCATCAGGGGAGAGCCCCCAATTCTTTCTAAATGAGTAACATTGTTAAACAGTCATTTATAAAAGAAATATAGATATAAAATTAATCACATGAACAGATGCTATAATGATATTAGTCATTATAGAAATGCAAATTAAAACAATAATGAAATACTGTAACTCACCCATCAGAATCGCTAAAATTAGAGACTGACGATGGCAGTTGCTGTTAGGGCTGGTGAGCTCATCTATCCTGGTGGGCACCCAAAATGGCTCAGCTTCTTTGGGAGGCAGTGTGTCAGTATTTTCTAAAATTAAACTCACAGTTACCATACATCTCAGCAACTCCACTTCTACGTACTTAAACAAGAGAAATAAAAGCATATGTCTAAACAATGTTTTATTTTTTTATTCAAATGTTTATAGCAGTTTTGTTCAAAGCAGTGCAAATTGAAAACAATCCAAATATCCATCAGGTAGAGAACAGAGTGTTCATACAATGAAATAGTTATAAAAATACAAAAACACCCCACATAATATTGATATCAGGACACAACAGAGGTGAATCTCTAAAGAATTACATAAAGTGGGGAAGCCAGATGGAGCAAATGATTCTATTTATGTGACTTCGTAAAAATGCAAACAGAGGGAGTGGGAGGAGAGGAGGGAATTGAAGGCCGAAGACAAATTTCAGGGATAATAAAGATATACATACATTTAGAATTTTGCTGTGGTTGTAACACCATATACATTTGTCAAACTCATCAAACTGTATGTACATTTTATTTTTTTTTACAGTGTTACAGTGTAAATGTAAAGAGATATACACTCATATAAGATTGTGATTTTTTAAGGACCTTTATGTTGTTTGAACACTCTTTGATTTTAAGTATCTGTTTCTTGTCTTCGCCTATCATGGAAAACTTCAGGTAATAAGATCATCCTTTGATGTTAGAAACAATCTCTTGATCAGAACCTTGCTGTGAAAATATTATTATATGATAATTGGACTTTTATATTCTAGTTTGAATATATAAAGATTACCATAGGTAAATGGCAACTCACTCCAATATTCTGGCCTGGAAAATTTCATGGACAAAGGAGCCTGGAGAGCTAAGGTCTAGGGGGTTGCAAAGAGTCAGACAGGACTGAACATGCATACACAAATGTAACTGCTATATATGCAGACTCGTGGAATTACAAACATACAGTATCAATTGGCAGTCCCATTTTAGGAGTTGAAATAAAAGACAACTCAAATAACTGCAATAAAAGTTGTTAGTGCTAGTATTTTCTTTATAATATCCTTCTTCTATGTAATCAGCTCACGTGCTTGCATGTATTTTACACTGCTCCCACTAGAATGGTTGCAACATTTTTCACATATATGATGTTTAAAGTTTGTATTTTAAATCCAGACCTTTTTCTTAAAAAGTTTTAGTAACGTTAGTAACTTCTATTAAAAAGGACCCAGCTATTCATCTTAGGAACAGAAAAAAAATGCAAGTTTACTTGCACACTGCTTCATATTTAAGCTGTATTTCCTCATTGGGAGACTCTGTGGTCTGAGGCATGGTGCAGTATTTTATGTGAGATAGTCTAAACTGGAAATTCAGTCATGTGCATTAACTATGAGAACTTTTAATATATATATAAAAAAATAACAACTCCCATTGCTACCTGAGATTTTTACCCAGTATATATCCATTGCATGACATCACTGTGTAGGCATTTTAGCACATGAAAAATTTGAAAAATCTTTTAAAATTTGAAATCCAAATTGTTTTTCTAACTGCAATAGGTGGTTATATCTGTATGACTAATAGATTATACAAATTTATTTTCTTAGACTACTTAACCTTCATATTCTTCAAGTTAAGCTAATCCAAGAGATTATTTTTCTGTATTTCCAGGAGGTTATAACTCAAAAAAAACTTTTTAAAAGTTAAGAGAATATATTAGTAAACAATTCCTTGAGGCAAACCAACTAGGTGTATATAAAATAAATTTAATGTATCCACTCAAATAACTCTCCTTATAATATCTGATATATTATTAAGTGTTTAGAGGTACATCAATCATCACTTGTCAGACATAACCATCTATTTCTTGCCCTTCTTTTGAAAACTTTTTCCCAATATCGCCTGTTTAAGTTTTCCATGTAAATTTGGCCAACAGGAATTCCTACTGATAGCCAGAGGAGCAAAAGAAAGGGACAGCCAGGAATTTTTGTCTTTTATATCATATATCTCTGGCCTATTCTAGTGGTAGCTGCTTTTCCTCCAGGATGTCTATTCATTATAAGACAGTCCCTCCTCCATAATCCCAGATCTCCATGATCTTTGAAAGAATGTTATATTCTACAAGATCACTTACTTTTAGGTTCTGTTCATATTACAATTCAAAATGTAGTCAGTGGCTGTGGCTAATGTTTGCGGTACTTCAACACTCTGTTTGACTTTGCATGTCTTTCGTAGTATGAATGATAAGTTTCTTACATTATATTATTATACTTGTCTTTAAAGTACCCAAAATGTTTCCAGGAAATGTTTCAAAAAACAGATCCTCATCACAACTTGTTGGGTTTATGTGGTTAAGGAGGCTTGAGGGTTTTCTTTATTGGAGTTGCTTTCAGTGAAAACAAATAAACAAACAAAAAGAATCAGTTTAATGTAGTGACAGTGTAATTACATGATTTATCACCTACTGTGAGTCTTTAGGGAGAAGGAAATGGCAACCCACTCCAGTGTTCTTGCCTGAAGAATCCCAGGGACAGGGGAGCCTGGTGGGCTGCCATCTATGGGGTCACACAGAGTTGGACACGACTGAAGCAACTTAGCAGCAGCAGCAGCAGCAGGTGGTACTAGTCATAAAGAATCCACTTGCCAATGTAGGAGACGTGGGTTCCATCCCTGGGTCAGGAAAATCCCTCTGGAGGAGAAAATGGCAACCTGCTCCAGTATTCTTGCCTGGGAAATCCCATGGACAAAGGAGCCTCATGATTGAGTACACTGAGCACGTGATTGTTTAGTGTGTGCCATTTTGGTTAATATGGAATCCCATTTTTCAGCATGAATCTGAGTAGAGTTAGGAAAAGAGAAACATGGTATTCAGAAGATGAAAGTGAAGTAAGCACCATGGAAGGACATAGTGAAATAAAACCCAGAGGGGATACAAGGCTCCATATACATTTCATAACTTACCAGTTCATATCTATGCCTGCTTCTGAATTCTATACCTGCTGACTGATAGTAATTCAGGGATATCACCAGAGAAGGAAGCAAAAAGGCTAACAGACTAGCTCAATGTCCTCCATTTACAGTCCCACTCTTGTAACTAAGTTAGTCTTGCTACAAATTTGCCTCCAGGCTCAAGCTTGTTCATCTACACCATTGTTTTAAAAAGTCTGGATAGTAATTTTTCTAATTTTCCCCACCATCAACTTC
Source organism: Capra hircus (assembly GCF_001704415.2). Classification (NCBI taxonomy): domain Eukaryota; kingdom Metazoa; phylum Chordata; class Mammalia; order Artiodactyla; family Bovidae; genus Capra; species Capra hircus. The sequence goes on along the minus strand of NC_030823.1, from coordinate 15,054,312 downwards.
TCATTTCAGATTTTATTGTATTTATTCTCATTTTTCCCATAATGATATAAAATCTAACTGAATAAAGCTTAATTCCTCTAATGTATGCCTTTACAATATCATAGTCTTTCTATTTCTCATAGAATTAGTTGTGGTTAGTTGTATGAGCTGGCTGAAGGAAAGATTAGGAATGTCAAGCAAACACTGAATTTAATTTGAAGAGTAATAACAAAGACTTCCAGAGCTAGGACAAGAGATGTTATGTCTGCTTTTGATGTTTCTAGAGAACTTGAAGAAAAAGTAATACTAGAGAAACAATCATTACAAATAAAAAAAAAGCCTCAAAATTTAAAATGCAAACTTAAGGCAGACTTAAAAATTAGAGTTAAATCAATATTAAGTAATTACATGGGAACTAGAAGGTACATTTGATTTGAGTTGCAAGTATTGTACCTCTTGTAATTCTTTGAAATTCCATTGTCATGGGAGATAATTCCCTCTTCACTTATGTGAAAGAATATTAAACTTGCTCATACATATTGTAGTGATTACACCTGAGACTTGCCAAGCAAGAGATACTAATTTCCTCAAGTCCCCTTTCATCTCTTTGTCCCTATACCGATAATCAGAAAGGTATCCTTGTGAAGAATATTGAAGCCTATTTTAAGATGAAACAATTTATACATCAGATAATTGCATTATCAAGCTGCCTTTCAACCTGAGAAACCTGTATAATATATATGGGTGGAGTTTAAGTTTGTTAGCCCAAGAACAATTTACAACACCAGAACATGTAAATTAATAATATTGCACGTTCCCAACATACCAAATTGAATATGCTTGATTTACGTGGTTAATGACTGAATTTAGTTTATGAAGCTTGGTTCTTGGTCAATGTCACGGGAAGTCATTGTGACAGAACTAATGTAGAGGAAATAATGAAATAATGTAAAAGAAAGTATAGTAAAAAGATGTGAAATGGAGCGTGGAGATCGAGGATGGCAGTTAGAGATGCCACCATTGAGCCCTGGATACCACTGGGAGAGATGAGATTTAGATTGAAAGAAACAATATGGTAAAGGTAGGATGGATAACTACTGACCATTACTGTAACAGGAAGAAGAGATAGAATGAGTCTCAGTGTGCATTGACTGATAGAAACTGTGGTGGTGGGAAACTGAATATAAAAATCCTGAAGAGCAAAGTGCCCTTTAATAAAATTTGTATCTAGAGTTTCCTAGTCCCATCATTTCATGGAAAATAGATGGGGAAACAATGGAAACAGTGAGAGACTTTATTTTTGGGGGGATCCAAAATCACTGCAGATGGTGACTGCAGCAATGAAATTAAAAGATGCTTACTCCTTGGAAGAAAAGTTATGACCAATCTAGACAACATATTAAAAAGCAGAGACATTACTTTGTCAACAAAGGTCTGTCTAGTCAAAGCTATGATTTTTCCAGTAGTCAAGTATGGATGTGAGAGTTGGACTATAAAGAAAGCTGAGCACCGAAGAATTGATGCTGTTGAACTGTGGTGTTGGAGAAGACTCTTGAGAGTCCCTTGGACTGCAAGGAGATCAAGCCAGTCAATCCAAAAGGAAATCAGTCCTGAATATTTATTGGAAGGACTGATTCTGAAGCTGAAACTCCAATACTTTGGCCACCAGATGTGAAGAACTGACTCATTAAAAAAGAAATTGATGCTGGGAAAGATTGAATGCAGGAGGATAAGAGGGCAGCAGAGGATGAGATGGTTGCATGGCATCACTGACTCAATGGATATGAGTCTGAGTCAGCTCCAGGAGTTGGTGATGGACAGGGAGGCCTGGCATGCTCCAGTCCATGGTGCAAAGAGTTGGACACAACTGAGTGACTGATCTGAAATGAACTGAGTATTTCCTAACCAAAATATTTTATAGCAATTTTAGATATTTAGAATAGGAAAAAGAAACCCAGAATAGTGTTGGCTAAAAGACAAAATAGGGAAAATCCCATGAAAATAGAACAAAGGAATGTCCAAGGACGCGGAGTGAGAACCTCAGGTGAAACAAATAGCCCTCCTGGCTAGCCCAGTTTACATAGGGCAGGCTTAGGGGGAGGAAGAAAAAACATAAAATGAGCAGCCAAAACTAAGCCTCTCCTCTCATTTCACATCTTTTGGGTCAGCCCACCCTCACACCTCGAGGGTGTATTTTCCTTTGCTTGCCAAATAAAACTGAGCTGCAACACTGATCTGTCTGTCACTTCAAATTTTTGCTGTGCCAAGACAGAACTAGGGAAATTACAAACTCCCCCATAAGTAAAATTCAAATGTTTGTGTTATCCTATATGCAGTGACTTTGCTGAAAGAAATTAATAGTCATCATAGGATACAATATTTAAAAAAGACAATAAAGGAGCTGCTTCCTCTGTAAGAAAGATCAGAAGGACTTTGCTTTCATTAGACAGGGACAGAAATACTTTTATTATCTTAACCCAGACTATACTGACTATCCTATTTAATACAACATAATCCACTGGAAAGGTGATTACCTGTCACTAAAAATATGTTATTAATGATATGTGCTATAAGGGAATGGCAAGCCACTTCAGTATTCTTGCCTTGAGAACCCCATGAACAGTATGAAAAGGCAAAATGATAGGATACCAAAAGAGGAACTCCCCAGGTCATTATGTGTCCAATATGCTACTGGAGATCAGTGGAGAAATAACTCTAGAGAGAAAGAATGGATGGAGCCAAAGCAAAAACAATACGCAGTTGTGGATGCGACTGATGATAGAAGTGAGATCCGATGCTGTAAAGAGCAATATTGCATAGGAACCTGGAATGTCAGGTCCATGAATCAAGGCAAATTGGAAGTGGTCAAACAAGAGATGGCAAGGGTGAATGTCGACATTCTAAGAATCAGTGAACTAAAATGGACTGGAATGGGTGAATTTAACTCAGATGATCATTACATCTACTACTGCGGGCAGGAATCCCTTAGAAGAAATGGAGTAGCCATCATGGTCAACAAAAGAGTCCGAAATGCAGTACTTGGATGCAAGCTCAAAAATGACAGAATGATCTCTGTTCGTCTCCAAGGCAAACCATTGGATATCACAGTAATCCAAGTCTATGCCCCAACCAGTAATGCTGAAGAAACTGAAGCTGAATGGTTTTATGAAGACCTACAAGACCTTTTATAACTAACACCCAAAAAAGATGTGCTTTTTATTATAGGGGACTGGAATGCAAAAGCAGGATGTCAGGAAACACCTGGAGTAACAGGCAAATTTGGCCTTGGAATGCGGAATGAAGCAGGGCAAAGACTAATAGAGTTTTGCCAAGAAAATGCACTGATCTGTCATAGCAAACACCCTCTTCCAACAACACAAGAAAAGACTCTACACATGGACATCACCAGATGGTCAACACCGAAATCAGATTGATTATATTTTTTGCAGCCAAAGATGGAGAAGCTCTATACAGTCAACAAAAACAAGACCAGGAGCTGATTGTGGCTCAGATCATGAACTCCTTATTACCAAATTCAGACTCAAATTGAAGAAAGTAGGGAAAACGGCTAGACAATTCAGGTATGACCTAAATAAAACCCCTTATGATTATACAGTGGAAGTGAGAAATAGATTTAAGGGCCTAGATCTGATAGATAGAGTGCCTGATGAACTATGGAATGAGGTTCATGACATTGTACAGGAGACAGGGATCAAGACCATCCCCATGGAAAAGAAATGCAAAAAAGCAAAATGGCTGTCTGGGGAGGCCTTACAAATAGCTGTGAAAAGAAGAGAAGCAAAAAGCAAAGGAGAAAAGGAAAGATATAAGCAACTGAATGCAGAGTTCCAAAGAATAGAAAGAAGAGAAAAGAAAGCCTTCTTCAGTGATCAATGCAAGGAAATGGAGGAGAAAAAAAAAAAAAAAACAGAATGGGAAAGACTAGAGATCTCTTCAAGAAAATTAGAGATACCAAGGGAACACTTCATGCAAAGACGGGCTCGATAAAGGACAGGAATGTTATGGACCTAACAGAAGCAGAAGATATTAAGAAGAGATGGCAAGAATACATGGAAGAACTGTACAAAAAAAATCTTCACGACCCAGAAAATCATGATGGTGTGATCACTCATCTAGAGCCAGACATCTTGGAATGTGAAGTAAAGTGGGCCTTAGAAAGCATCACTAAGAACAGAGCTAGTGGAAGTGATGGAATTCCAGTTGAGCTATTTCAAATCCTGAAAGATGATGCTGTGAAAGTGCTACACTCAATATGCCAGGAAATTTGGAAAACTCAGCAGTGGCCACAGGACTGGAAAATGTCAGTGTTCATTCCCATTCCAATTCCAAAGAAAGGCAATGCCAAAGAATGCTCAAACTATTGCACTCATCTCACATGCTAGTAAAGTAATGTTCAAAATTCTCCAAGCCAGGCTTCAGCAATATGTGAACCATGAACTCCCTGATGTTCAAGCTAGTTTTAGAAAAGGCAGAGGAAGCAGAGATCAAATTGCCAATGGAAAAAGCAAGAGAGTTCCAGAAAAACATCTATTTCTGCTTTATTAACTATGCCAAAACGTTTGACTGTGTGGATCACAATAAACTTGGAAAATTCTGAATGAGATCAGAATACCAGACCACCCGCCCTGCCTCTTGAGAAACCTATTTGCAGCTCAGGAAGCAACAGTTAGAACTGGACATGGAACAATAGACTGGTTCCAAATAGGAATAGGAGTACGTCAAGGCTGTATATTGTCACCCTGCTTATCTAACTTGTATGCAGAGTACATCAGGAGAAATGCTGGACTGGAAGAAGCACAAGCTGGAATCAAGATTGCCTGGAGAAATATCAATAACCTCAAATACGTGGATAACACCACCCTTATGGCAGAAAGTGAAGAGGAGCTAAAAAGCCTCTTGATGAAAGTAAAAGAGGAGAGCGAAAAAGTTGGCTTTAAGCTCAACATTCAGAAAATGAAGATCATGGCATCCGGTCCCATCACTTCATGGGAAATAGATGGGGAAACAGGGGAAACAGTGTCAGACTTTATTTTGGGGGGCTCCAAAATCACTGCAGATGGTGACTGAAGCCATGAAATTAAAAGATGCATATTCCTTGAAAGAAAAGTGATGACCAACCTAGATAGTATATTCAAAAGCAGAGACATTACTTTGCTGACTAAGGTCCATCTAGTCAAGGCTATGGTTTTTCCTGTGGTCATGTATGGATGTGGGAGTTGGACTGTGAAGAAGGCTGAGTGCCGAAGAATTGATGCGTTTGAAATGTGGTGTTGGAGAAGACTCTTGAGAGTCCCTTGGACTGCAAGGAGATCCAACCAGTCCATTCTGAAAGAGATCAACCCTGGGATTTCTTTGGAAGGAATGATGCTAAAGCTGAAGCTCCAGTACTTTGGCCGCCTCATGTGGAGAGTTGACTCATTGGAAAAGACTCTGATGCTGGGAGAGATTGGGAGCAGGAGGAGAAGGGGACGACTGAGGATGATATGGCTGGATGGCATCACGGACGTGAGTCTGAATGAACTCCGGGAGATGGTGATGGACAGGGAGGCCTGACGTGCTGCGATTCATGGGGTCGCAAAGAGTCTTACACGACTGAGCGACTGAACTGAACTGAACTGAACTGAACTGATATGCATTCCAGTGATTGAATATAAGAAGCAGAAATAGTAAATTATATTTCTCTCATGATAACTGGACTTGTTCTGTTTTTTTGAAGGTAAGAGTACTTATTGTAATAGCAATTTTGTCAATAGTTTTACAGGGAGGCTACCTTCAAAATACATAATTAAACAGACATAAAATGCTATCACAAAAGTCACATTTTCTTTTCAATTTTCTTTATGACAAACACAGATATACACACACATCTCTCCAAAAATTTCTACTTAAATTGCATCTGCTCCCTGAGATCGCTTTTTACATTGCAGTTATGAATGATCTTCAAAACATTTTAAAATAAACAATAGCAGCATTTCACTAAAAACATTAAAGGCCATGAATTGGGGGTTAAAGTAAAATAAGTGGTGCTGATATCTGACCAGATGAAATATCCTCATAAAATAAGATTAGGAAAAGATATCTCTTATGTAGTTCATTACTATCCACCCACTAACAGGCAGATAGAACAAGGTGGCAGGAGCTTAGAAGAGGGGTTTCCTGGGATAATAGAGAAGCCAAAGTTGAATATGTTTGGGGAGCTTTCTTGGAAGCACATATACTAGAGCTAGTCCAAGGGTTATCAAGCAACAACCCAAAGCTGTAATTTTAGAAGTATATAACTGTTCTACTATTATTTTGCTCAAAAATTTAGATTGAGTGACTATTACAACATAAAATAAATGTAATATTTATTAAAAGCTTTTAATAATTGTTATTAAAAACAAACATATATATATATGTTTTTACTGACTCTAGTATTACATTTGGAGAAGGCAATGGCATCCCGCTCTATTACTCTTGCCTGGAAAATCCCATGGATGGAGGAGCCTGGTAGGCTGCAGTCCATGGCATCGCTAAGAATCAGACACGACTGAACAACTTCACTTTCCCTTTTCACTTTCATGCATTGGAGAAGGAAATGGCAACCCAGTCCAGTGTTCTTGCTTGGAGAATCCCAGGGATGAGGGAGTCTGGTGGGCTGCCGTCTATGGGGTCGCACAGAGTCAGACACCACTGAAGCGACTTAGCAGCAGCAGCAGCAGCAGCAGCAGCAGTATTACATTATATACAACCTTAGCTACTGTATGGGACTGAATGCTAGATCCCCCAAAGATATGCATATCTGGAACTTGTAAGTGTGAACTTACATAGAAATTTTACAGGTGTAATTCAAGAATTTGAGATGAGATGGTCTGGGATAGGGGTTGGGCTATGGTTTCCTTTCAAAGATTAATTTCGTCAGCATTCATAAATGTTTGGCTTCTGTTCTCCTTCATACTAATTGCTATCTTAAATACATATTACCTCTTCTTCTATGGGGACATTTCTACTACTTCTTTATTTATTTATTTTAGTACTTTCATGATGTTACAGGTCTTTGACCAAACTATAAAATCATATAGGGATACCAGTGTAACTAAATCTGTAATAAACTCTATTTCACATTCCTTCACTTTCAATTAGTAAGAGTTTCAAGGTCAATGCATACAACACAGAACTTCATGAACAGCAGAGTTCTTCAGTTAATTGATGACCATGAAAATTTTCTTTATTTATCTCTTGTAAAAACCTTCCAAGTGATAAGCAACAAGATTGTGGAACATAATTGTGAGCTGTGGATTTAATGATGTGAAATAAATGTGAAATAAAACATAGTTAAAAACAAAGCCAAGAGGCAGAATGATATTTCTAGTTCAGATACTATGTAATAATGATCTAAGTAAGTAGAGAGGTAGTACTATATCAATTTTAGTGAATGTAATTGTTTTTGACCTGTTCCTGGGAGTAGAGATAGATAGGAAACCATATTCCTTTAACATGTTTATCTTAACCAGTCTTGAGCTTTATAGTTGAAAAATATGAAACTCCTGCCTCACTACCATTCTATTAGCAATGCAATCTTTATGCTTCTTTTTATACTGCTTATGTATTTGTCTAAGAGAGCTTACAGTGACCTTATGAGAATGTGAAGTATATTTTGAGATGCTTGAAAGTATGAGTAAACTGTTATTCAGCTCTGTGTCTGTAGCAGCCCTTACAATTCAGATACATAGTAGGATGCAATTGACATGAGCTCTGTGAATGGATGCAAGTGAAAAGAAAAGAAAAGCACATGAAAATGATGACCAGGGAACATATTACTCTGCAAAGAAAAGATTACTTTTTATATCATAATAAATGTTTCTTGCAGACATAATTTTTATATCAGTTTTTATGAAAGGGGATAATTACTTGACTGAAGAATGGACATAAGAACCTACATAATCTCATCACTTAGACTTGACAGTTTTACATGAACATAGGTATGGTTTAACCAAGTTCTATTGCTTAATTCAAATCCTTTATGCCATTTCTCATTGTTTTTGTTGGCTAACGCTGTTAGCTTTTGGGCCATATATGTTAAAATCTAAATTATGTTCATATATAAGCCATCAGAATTTATTTTATCTATTTCATATACACAAAAATTTGAAGCCATATATTGGATATATCAAGTTCAGAATTGTATCTTCTCTTTTATAATATATACTACTTTTACTCTATTTATATATTTTTTGAAGGAAATTAAATTTTCTTTTGCATTAAATATTGCTCAACCAGGTTTAATTGGTGAGTATTTTGTTTATACTTCCCATGTTTTTCATAATGTTATTAATTGTTTGATAAGCAGTTGCTCTATGGGCTATAGGTATAACATTTTGTTCTTTTTACAATGCTTTCACAGTTTTTTTTTTTTTTAAGATTAATTACAGGGAAGATTATACTTTTAAAGCAATTTTTGTTTTTAAAATTGTTACATATACTCTACAATATAATAAATAAAATTGTTATATGAACCATACAGCATAATAAAGACAAGATGTGGAAATTTCCAAGGAGACTAAACCCTCTATATTCAGGAAATAAAATGGACCAGTTCCTTGGAAGCCCACACAATGTGGCTTTCACAAACACATCACAATTTTATCTTCCAGAAGCTAACCCCTATTATAGATTTTTATTTTAAAATTTATTTTATTTAATATACTACCACCTGCATGTCTATATATTGCATTTTTAGTTTTATTTATGCTTGGACATTATGTAATGGCCAAATATTCTATGAGATTTTCCTATAACTTTCTCTTTTTTAAAGTTTATTCATATTTTAAAAGTTTTTCACATAGATTTATAAGATTTTTGTATGATTTTCCTCATGATATCTTTCCTCTTCCAGATTTATTAATTATAATTGACAGATAAACATATATTTAAGGTACAAAACTTGATGTGCATTATATACAGCTTCTTACCTTTGTGCTTAAAGGAGCTTCTTCTAGAAAAATCTTATTATAAATGAAATATAATTTATGAAATCATTTCATTGGACTTGACTTTTTCATGCCATGCTTTGTTAATCTCAAATTTAGATGAAAGCACTTTTGTTATGGTTGTTTATTTACTAAGTTCTGTCTGACTTTCTGTGACACCATGGACAGGGAAGCACACGAGGCTTCTTTATCCTTCACTGTCTCCTGGAGTTTGCTCAAACTCATGTCCATTGAGTGGTGATGATGCTATCCAACCATCTCATTATCTCTTACCCCCTTCTCTTCCTGCCCTCAGTCTTTCCCAGTATCAGGGGCTTTTCCAATGAGTCAGTTCTTCACATCATGTGGCATAGTACTGGAGCTTCAGCTTTAGCGTCAATTCTTCCAATGAATATTTAGAGTTGATTTCCTTTACGATTGACTGGTTTGATCTCCTTGCTGTTCAAGGAGTCTTCTCCAGAACCACAATTTAATTCGATCTTTGTGCTTCTTTCTCCAGAAACACAATTTGAAAGTGTCAGTTCTCGGTTCTCAGACTTCTTTATGGTCTAAATCTCATATGCTCACATGATTACTTGGAAAATCATAGCTTTGACTAGATGGACCTTAACAGATACTAAAAATAAAATATCTATTATCTTTTCTTTTTACATCAAAAGCTTGTATACTAAGAAAAGCTGCTGGACCAAGGAAGTCTAAATCTATAAATAATTAAAAAGACATAAAAGTTTCTTGTTAAAGTGTTTGCATAGTATGAAATGTACAGTGTGAAGAAATTAATGAAATATGAGACACAAAGAGTATTGTAAGTTATATTCAAACAAAAATTTACTGCTTATTCAACTATAAGAAGTTAATATAATAATTCAACATTAGAAATGAATAATTTAAAACCTATTACAAACCTTTGAGAGGCATTTAGCTTTAATGATTACAAAAAGTATCTATTTTTTTAGTTTTTATGTATGGAAAGAAAAATAGACTCTTGGTTGTAAGCTAGACATTAACCCACTCTCAAAATGAAATGAATAATTTGTCCTTGTTATTAATAATTTAGAGAGTGACATTTTACTACTCGTTGCAAAGGCATTTGATTTTAAAATTGCTCTTCTAATATTTTTAATCAGGCAAATTCAAGTCAAAGGATTGTAGAGGAAGAATGATGTTTGACATGGAAGTGTTTCTGAATTCAAAAAACATACTTGACTTAAAAAAATCTCTTAATGGATAAATGAATCAAGGATAAATGCATCAAAAGTGTCCTTGTGACATACTTATTGTTCTTCCTCCTTGGATATTAGTTGCTATCCCCAAATTAGTGTGTGATGGGTATGGAGACAGCTGGCCAGTAAAACAGATGATGGCTCCAGCTGTGCTGAGAGGACAGAAATTAAACGATAGTAAATGGAAATTCACTCATTTTTATGTCAAACTACTTTCAAACCAGTGGTATTATGACCTATTCTTATGTACAACAGTGACAAGGGGGAACATACATATTAGGCATCAATCAAGAAACTGGAGCTACTCAAGCTACTGCATGTTCACACACAAAAGCAGAGACTCGTAAAAGTTTCCAAAACATAAATCTAATATTGGTAATCATATTTGGAACATATGGATGATAGTCTTAATCTACTCAGGATGCCATAACAAAATACTATAAACTGGGTAGCTTATGAGAACAACAGAACTTTATTTCTTGTAACTCTGGAGGCTAAGACATCCAAGATCCAGATGCTGGGAGATTCTGTTGAGGGCCCTCTTCCTCGTTCACAGACCGCTGTCATTTTGCTGTGTCCACATCCAGCAGAAAATACAATAGATCTGTTTAGGTTCTCTTCTGACTAGGGTGTCAATCCCAGTCATGAGGTCTCAACTCTCATGACCTAATCCTCTCTCAAAGGCCCCACCTTCAAACACCATCTCAATGGGGATGAGTTTTCCATGCAGGGATTTTGGGGGGACATTCAGTCTTTAACAATTCTGAAATGTAAAGTGGACAGAAAAATAAAATTTGAAATATGTTTGATGTGAGATATCATCAAGGAAAAAACTGTCTTATTCTATTAAACAAAGAAACTAATGTTAAGTCTTACTCTCAAAAAAATAGAGGGATTATTCATATATTCTCCTATAAAGAGTCATCTGGGAGAATATTTCAAGGACTTTTCATTATATAAAGTATGTAATATTATTATGATTGGAGACATTTCAACAACTTTCAGATCATTAAATTCTGAAGTCTATTCACTTAACACACAAATCCCTGCACAACTTAGTCTCTGAGTAGTAACCGCTTGGACCCCATCTCTTGTCAAGGAATATGTGGTAGATTGTCTGTAATAATAATTGTCCCTAGTGAGTCACATTTCTGTGTTCTTTTCTGTATAGATTCTGGCTTTTAAACATTAGAAACAAGACATTAGCAAAGGCTAGTAAACCTCTTGTGTATCAGGACTTGCTTGTTCTTATTCCTAGGGATTCTCTTGTCTCCATGTGCGAAATCATAGGGAAGCCTCTTGGAGAATAAGGAAGAATGAACAGAGGACCCCACTGTACCAGCCATCCAAGACCACTCCTGAACACGTAAGGGAGCCTAGCTGTTACCATCTGGAGCAGAGGTGAACTAATCCCCTCGACGATGTTGCAATTTGAACTGCAGAATTGTAACCAATAAATAAAAAATTGAAATGACTTTTTATGTAATATTCAGTTCAGTTTAGTTCAGTCACTCAGTCGTGTCCGACTCTTTGTGACCCCATGAATCGCAGCACACCAGGCCTCCCTATCCATCACCAACTCCCAGAGATCACTCAGACTCATGTCCATCAAGTTGCTGATGCCATCCAGCCATCTCATCCTCTGTCCCCCCTTCTCCTCCTGCCCCCAATCCCTCCCACCATCAGAGTCTTTTCCAATGAGTCAACTCTTTGCCTGAGGTGGCCAAAGTACTGGTGTTTCAGCTTTAGCATCATTCCTTCCAAACACCCAGGGTTGATCTCCTTTAGAATGGACTGGTTGGATCTCCTTGCAGTCCAAGGGACTCTCAAGAGTCTTCTCCAACACCACAGTTCAAAAATTGTTGTTGTGCTTAGTTGTTCAGTCATATCTGACTCTTTGCAAACCCACGGACTATTTTTGCCAGCCTCCTCTGTTCATGGGATTCTCCAGGCAAGAGTACTGGAGTGGGTTGCCATGCTCTTCTCCAGGGGATCTTCCTAACCCAGGGATCAAAGCCAGGTCTCCCACATGGCAGGAAGATTCTTTACCGTCTGAGGCATCAGGGAGGCCCATTCCCCTAGATTTTGTTTTTTCTTACTTCTCAATCATCTTTTGAAACCCAACCTAAGCATCATAGCTTTAGAAAGATTTTCTTGAATTTCCATGTTAGGTCGAATTTCCCTCTTCCACTCTCCTATGGAATACTCAGTATATAGTTAATAACTTCTTACATTATTTAAATATATTAACAAGTAGTAATGTATTTAACACATTTGTTTCTTTCTATTATTTCTGACAGGGGCTTCAAAAACCTCTCCCCTGTAGAATGCCAGTTCTTTTTTCCATTTATTATGTTTACTTTAGCAAAGAAAAAGATGATTATTTGTATTAGTACCTACTAAAAGTGGTAAGGATGGTGAAAATAATTGCTATAATCTAATATGTTAAACTTTTGAAGATCTCATGTTTTAGGAACATTGCAATGAAAAGAACCAAAAAATTGCAATTTTAACACTCATTGTATACAATCAAAAGTATGGTATGAGTGAATGACTAGATATTTACACAATTTGTATGTATTCTTTTTGTTATTGAGACCACTGTACTCTTAACATTTTTGCTGTACCCCGCATGGTGCTTTGACGGTCCAATATATTTCCAATTTCCCTGGCATTTTGTTAATATGAAATCATAAGTATATAAGGCCAAATCTAGTTTGGTAGATCCTAAGATATTTTTTTTAGAGTTGGAAAATTCAAGAATTCACACAATTTAATTGATCATGCTGCAAGTAGTTTAGGTTTATTAGCTAAATTTGTTTTATTTGAAACAATAGCTCTGAAAAGAAAAATGAAGGAAAAAAGGGAAGGGAACAGAAGAAAATCCACCAAGTCTGCTGTGGTTTTTTTAGAGAAGTGTTTTCTTATGGCTCACATAAAGTTGCTATTGTCAAGTAATTTTGAGACCGACATGCCCTAACCCATATGGTCCACTGATGTCATTAGTTTAACTTAGTTTTCTGAATTTCTTCAAGAGACTGGCTTTGTTGCTTTCATCATTCTATGGGACGTTCCTTGTCAGTTCTCTGTTCACATTTTTCTTTCTCATTAGACAATAAGATGCTAAGAGAACAGAGTTTATCATTTTATTTATGTTGCAACTCACCTTATAATCCTGACCACTGAGTCTAAGTGAAGTGGGTAAGGGACATGTTTGTTTCTTTCTATTATTTCTGACACGGGCTTCAAAAACATCTTCCCTGTACAGTGCCATTTCTTTTTTCCCTTTCTTATGTTTACTTTAGCAAAGAAAAAATAATTATATGGGTTCATATCTATCGGTACCTATTAAAAGAACCAGATTTCTCTGCCAAGGGAAACCTTTCATAGTTTCATAAAACTGGTGAGGAAGACCCATATCTGTTCTCTCCTATGAACCTCCTAAAACTCTAGTTAACTCCCACCTCAGTAAGACATGCTTTACCATAAGATGGAATTCTCCTAAATGTTTCTAATTAATCTGTGCTTAACATAGAAGGAGTTTAAATAAAATTATATATTATTTCATCCTCAAGCACTGAAGGAATTTGACAGAAAATAATAATGCCACACTCTAGCCATGCTCAGTTCATTGCTGAGTTGCAGTGACTGAAGTAAGTCACCCACGCTGAGTGAAAATTTCTCACATTTGCTCTGAAAACAAAATACCCCCGTTAGAATAGTTTTATAAAAATAAAGTGTGCATGCATATTTATGTGTGTATATATGTGTGTCTATAATATTTTATTATGATGATTATTACATTACAAAATCATGCCAGTTTAAAATTCAATTGCATTATTAATTCTACAAGCAAGAGGTAATAATAAAATTTGAAGCATATTTTTCCTACTATAATTTAACAAATTTTATGGATGATTACTGTAAAATTATAGACTTGAGTTTTTGTTTTTGTTTTGGGGGGGCGTTTTTTGGAGGTTTGGTCTTGGAGAAACCCATCAATAGATTAGTGGGTTAATTTACCTAAATTGGCTCATAAGTAGGAAGCAGTAAGAAAAGCTGTTGTGGGGAATAAGTACTCCTCTTTATGTAGGAATTAAGTAATTAAAAAAATAAATAAATAAAGCAAAGGAACACCTTTATTCTAAAGTATTTGGTTCAGTTTTAGGGGAAGCAGTAGGAAATTTGCATTGATATACAGAGAGAAATAAAAAAGTACAATGTTAAGAACTCCTACTCTGCCCCTTAGAATTTTTATGGGGAGAGTGGGAGGGAGAGAGAAAGAGGTGTACCCACACCAGATTGTCTGAAATAAAAGTGGGAAGTACGAAGCTTTATCATGTCTGCACCACCATGGTGTGGTGCTCAGCACCTAAGCCCAACAGGCGAGTCATTAGAAATTTAGTTTGAAAAATTTCAACAATAGGCTTTATTTTGAGATAGTTTCAAAGAGTGAGGAGGAAGGGGTATGGAGAAGGTAAAGGCACTCCACTCCAGTATTCTTGCCTAGAAAATCCCGTGGACAGAGAGGAGCCTGGTGGGCTACAGTCCATGGGGTTGCAAAGAATCAGACACGACTGAAGCAACTAACACACACACACACACACGCACACACACACACACAGGAAGGGGTAACACAGAATGCAGAATGTCCACTCTTCAGTGGGATATTCTGTTCTATTTCCCTTCATATAATGTGCAAGTGAGTGGTGCTAGGGTTAAACAGATATTTGTAAGCGGGGTTTGAGGAGTCCTGCCTAACTCTCTTATCAGAGTGGTTCATCTTCTCATCTTGAAGATGATTTTTGCCACTTGCTATTTCAGAGAAAAATCACATGAATAAAACTTAGAAGCGTTCCTTAGTGTCATCAGGCTTTCAGTGTCATTGGGCTGTCACACACACATATGTATATAGAGGGTGGGTGTGTGTACTCTCAGTGTGAAAATAAATTGCTTTTCCTCTCTTAGTCAGATTAGGCTGCTAGACCAAAATACCCTAGAGCAGGTTGCTGAAATATCACATATTTATTCATCATGGTTCTAGAGCCTAGGGAGTTTCTATTGACACTTTATAATTGACTGGGCCATGGTTTCCTGCTTCCTCACGCATCTAGCATTTTTGTTGTGAAAAGGAAATTAGGGATGATGCATCGCTGAGAATCTGAATTGTGTTCCTTTGTTGGATGTGTCTAGTAACCCTTCTATTACTGCAGCATTTCCAGTCTCAAGAACAAATCTTCCACAACAATGATATTTTGGTCTGAAAGATTTTTCATCTTAGGGGCTCTTGTGTTCACTGTAGAATATATAACAGCGTCTCAGGCCTCTATGCACCACACGCCAATAGCATCCACCAGGTCGTGGCAGTCTCAAAATGTGTCCAGACTTTTCCAAAACTCTCCTGGAAGACATAATTTCCCATAAGGGCTAGCTTATTTTCCTCCTAAAGTATGGTCTCTCTTGGATTGAATGTTTTCCTTGAGATCTCTCCACCCTTTCTGATCAGAATTCTAGCTTATCTTTATTGTATTCATCCTCTAAATCTCCACTCAGCTCAAAGGCTGGTGGTGGCTGTTTTCAGGCAAGATACATAGGCCTATGCTCTTACAGCTTAATATTCAACCATGACTGGAGAAGATGTCGATGCAGATTTCCTGAGCTCTTTTTTAGCAAAGTTTCCTTTCTACAGGATCCTGTCCTGCAAATTCTGACTGCCTCATCAGCTCTTCTCCCATCTCTGTTTTTTGACTAAGCAATATTACTGTTCTCTAATCAGACTGTATTAGTCTGCTCTGTGGTTTGGAAATCGACCCAAGTAGAAATCTGGAACCTCCCTCACCCATTTCCCTTTTCTCAAGAATCATATTCTTGTGTTCAAAGTTGGGCTGTGTTAGGACCTGGCCACTGTGATATCTGGTTTTTATAGCTGCTCACAGCAGAAGGCTGTGACATGCTACTTCATTATCGTTGGAAACAGAACTACATATAACTTTTAAATAAAGCATTTTTTAATGGAAAACAGGAAAATATTATGCAGCTGTATTCTTTTTATTCTTTTGTAATCTACAATCCACTTTTTCAAGTCAAATTCCATACTTAAAGTCCAAAGAGCCCTAATCAAAACCCAACATCTTACTTAAAAATGTTTTCAGATTAATTTTTTATTCAGTGAACTAAAACAATTCATTTCTTAAAAATAGCAAACCAGTATTATAATTTATTAATTACTCTCTAGTTTACAGAGTTCTTATATATGTACTACTCTACTAAGTTTTTATAGTTATGTCAGTTGTGAATGACAGTTGTGAGCAAGCGTGTGATCATAGTCACGTTCTTCTCACTCACTATAATTCATATTGTAAAGGAGGAAATTAAGACCTAAAATGGTATATTATTATTTGCATAAGGGCTAAATTTTATTCCCAATTCTTCTCAGTGAATGTATGTGGCTCTTCATATTAATCATGCATTGTAATCATAGTCTTTCTACAGTCTAAGCTGCTATAATAGTATATACCTCATAATGTGTATCAGAGCAGAAGTGTTTAACAAATATTTTGATTAATTGAAGACATGAAAGATTGTTTCAAATGATGAAAGAAATTGACCCCCACATTGGATTATTCCCACATCTCATCCAAATATACTCCATATCTTTTTAAATATCACACATTTATTTCTCCTGGCTCTAGAGCCTAGGGAATTTCTATTGACAGTTTATAATTGACTGGGCCATAAACATCATCTTCAGTCCTAGAGTGGTATAAATATCATCAGTTAAAAGCTCAGAGAGATAGAGAAATATTAGAGGGGTTTCTGGAGGTTATCTTGTTTCTTCTTTTCACACAGGAGTTAAATGAAATGAAACCTCTTTAGAATACATTAGAATGGAATTTCACTTCATTCTTAACAAGCCATGGTGACTATCTACAGTGCATGAAAGATGAAGGAATGTGCAATTTATGATTGCTTGCTCTTTGGCAGACGGTGTACTAAATGTCTCCTATACATTAATTCACTTCACCATAGGTCATAGAAGGCACTTTTACAAGGGATGAACAAGCTTTCAGCTGCTCTGTGTAATACATTACATCTTTGCATTTATTTAATCGAAATTATCATATTGTGTAAATAAATGAGCGTTATCATGAAAATTAAACGTTATGTTGTAACTAATTCGTTTTGAAATAATTTAACAGTCATTGGATTTTACACTAATTGCTTTATGAGATTAATGAATTTACATAGTTATTTGAGTCTCATTACTTGGCAGAGTAGAGAAAAAAATGCTAATAAACTGGTCCAAGAACTTCATTTGGCAAGAAGCAAAGTGGAAAATAAACCTCTGCTTTAAAGCAGCAGCAGTTTTACTTTGTATGGTAGAAGAATTGATCTTAAAATCCATTTCTCCTGTTTCAACACTGTGAGGAAGATCCAGACTGGAATGAGAAAAAGGCATGTATAGGAAATATTTACTTATATCAGTATAAATAAGTATTAAATAGAATAGAATAGTGTATATCTGGGATACAAGTTCCAGGTAGAGAAAAGAAGTGCATGGAACTTTAGGCAAGTTTATTCCAAGTATGAATGCTGAAGGTCAGTAATGACAGTGGAGGGCAATGGTTGAACTTAGGATACATTTTGAAGGCACTATGATTTTGAAGATGTATAGATCACTCTGTTCAATAGAAGGATTTCTATAAGGAATCAAGCGAAAGGTAGTGAAACCACCTAAGGAGTAATGGCGGACATGGTCCAATCATGTCTGGGAAGTCTTTTACCTCTGAAGTGGAAAGGAGAGGGTTTAGGTGGTAAGCAAAACTCTAAGAGCTATGAAAAGCAGGCCATGTAAGCTAAGCCTTGGCCTTCAATGGAAGAATAAAGTCCATGTGTGATGAACTGACAAAGGGGAGCTGACAGAATAACCGCTTTCCAGAATAATCCCCTCTTCCTATTCTGCTCAGAATCTCCTGTTGGTGCTCTCCAATGGGCTGCCCTAAATGGAAGCTAAAGAAAGTGAGATGATTATTGGGCAGAGCCTGCCAAGGCAAGGAGGCTGTTGATGAAGAAAGAAGAGTACATGAAAAATGTACATGGAGGATATTTAGCCACCTATGTAGTAGGTTTCTTTTGCTTCTGGAACAAATTACAAGTGCAGGAGCTTAAGTGATACAAATTTCTCATGAAATCCTGGAAGTCAGAAGTCTGAATGGCTTTCACCCGGCTAAAATAAAAACGTCTGCATGGTTGCCTTCCTTTTGAAGAATCTTATTTCTTGCCTTTTCCAGCTTCTCGCTGTGCTGTCGTTAGTTGCTCAGTCAGATACCACTATTTGTTGGCTCGTGGCTCCTCCATGGTCAAAGCCAACATCATAGCATTTTCATATCTCTCCCTCTGAATCTGACCTGTGCTTCCATCACACCACCTTCCCTGACTCTGATTCCCCTGTCCCTCTTTCCCTTTTGAGAACTCACTTGGTTTCATTGGATCCACCTGGATAATTCAGGATGATGCTGCCATCTCAAAATCCTTAGTTTAAAAGTATCTTTTGACATATAAGGTGACATATTTGTAGGTTCTAAGAGTTAAGATTTAGGGGGGATTGTTCTGCTTATCAAACTACATTTGAAAGTATAGAAACATGCTTCTGTAACAGGTGACAAAAGAAAAAGTAGTGTACGTTAGAGTCAAAGAAATCTGTAACCTAATTCTCATTCTAAAATATATTTGTTTTATAATTTGCAAACAAATTATTGTACTTTTTAACTCTATGATTATTGTTATTATCTTTGCATATAATAAGCAAGGATAATAACAACAATAATGATAGTTATAATGATGATCATAAATAGTAATAATTTATGTCAGATAACATAAAATCTTCAAATATATTCTTGTGCAGACAAGATACAAACACACATGACCT
Source organism: Capra hircus (assembly GCF_001704415.2). Taxonomy (NCBI): domain Eukaryota; kingdom Metazoa; phylum Chordata; class Mammalia; order Artiodactyla; family Bovidae; genus Capra; species Capra hircus. The sequence goes on along the minus strand of NC_030823.1, from coordinate 15,035,191 downwards.
GTGTATGCAATCACATATATAACCTTCAAAAATTCGTGCTTTGTTTATCCATGTATGTGCTTTTTCTGTATAAATCTTAACAGAAATTTTGGAGTATTAGTATAATTATGAATATCATTATTATTATTTCTTTTGCTTATACATAATAGTTGGGTAATATATGTACACATTAGACTTTTGTACTTTTATTTAGATTGTATACTTTAGTCTCATATTATTACTATACTCAGTATACATGCAGTGTGTACAAAACTACTGATATTAAGCAGAAATAATTTTCTTACTGACAAGTCATGTACATTGAAACTTTATTGTCAAAACCATCAGTTATTATTGCCTCCTAGACAAATCTTATATATATATATATATATATGCATGCACATCTATTTTATATTTATATATGTAATTTTATACACACATACATACATACACAACTTCCATTCTATTCAGGGAAAAATTAAAAATAAAAAGTTCTGACGAACTAGAAAACCCTCTTCTCAAAAGCAGAAAAGAAAAAAAAAATTTTATTGTTGAATAAGTCTTAAGTTAGAGAGTTATGTGCATCACAGGCAATCTGCTAATGAGATTGCAAAGACTGAATGAAATATCACTCACATCACAAACAGATAAAATCCTTTACATGCACATCCTCAAGGTAAATGATAACATGTTCTCATATAAGATGACTTGACAACACCATTTGCTATATGTAGTTCATCTGAATTTCACCTGATAATAGGATGGCCATCTGAGCTAGTTAATTGCCTTTATCTAAAAATAACCAAAAAGAAAAACTTCGCTGGTCTTTATGAGAAGCAGAGAGTTCCAATGAGAGGATACTATCTATATTTTTTAATGTCAGCATTTCAAAGAGAAGGCTCTTGAGTTGTAAAACCTAGCAAGGTATTTGCTCAGCTTTTAAAAAGTATTAAAGTTTTACTTACATATTAAAGAAACAGAAAAATAATGTACACTTGCAAATTTTTTCATGGAAATTCCTCTAGGAAAGGAACAAAGGGAAAAATTCTCTCTTTTAGCACTGCTGTTGCTGCTGTCACTTCAGTCGTGTCTGACTCTGTGCGACCCTATAGATGGCAGCCCACGAGGTTTCCCCATCCCTGGGATTCTCCAGGCAAAAATACTGGAGTGGGTTGCCATTTCCTTCTCCACTAGGGAATATTTAATGTTTTAAATTTATTTTATAGTCTTAATGTTAAAGTAGTAAATTCATTTTTCTTAAGATACTCTGTAAGTCGAATAGTATTAAAAGTAAGATTCCATAGCACACCAAGCATATATGCCATGTGTTCAGTCGTGTTTGACTCTTTGCAACCTCATGGACTGTAGCCCAACAGGTTCCTCTGCTATGGGGTTTCCCAGACAAGAATAATGGAGTGGGTTGCCATTTCACAGGCTACATTTATGTGTGTGTGTGTGTGTGTGTGCACGCGCGTGTGAGTTTGTTGCTTTCACGAATATTCTTTCTTTAACCACTATGATTCAGGAGTTAGCATCCTTGAAAGAGTACATGCAGCCAGACCTAACTATAGGAATGAGAATAGTCCCTATTAAGCTTTAGGACAGGTTCACACATACATTTTTATATGTATGTGTATTTGTGTATGAATATGCAGTATATAGGATATAGATGGAGAGAGGCAGGAGGGCACAGGGAGACAGAGACAGACAGACAGAAGACATCATAACTGTGACAGAGTTTTGAGAAAGAACAATGAATTCAGAATCCTGAGTCTGTCAGAATGAGCTTGTGCTTTAAGAACAGGAAATCAACCAGTTGGCTGAGATCCTCAGGAAGTCAGTCACTTCACTAGTATTATAAAGGTGTGATGGACAGAGTGTCCCAGTGCTGTTGAGAAGCTGAACGTGGACTGTAATTTGTTGGTCATCTATTAACAATAAAGATTGTGCTGTAAGACTGAGCTTGGTAAGAAGAGGATCCTGAAATGAAAGGAGAAGTGGTTATATTGACCACAGTTGTCCACAGGCTAGAGTCAGGAATGAGGTGTTGCTATGACCTATGAAACTTGTGTGTTTACCCACCTAACCAAACAATCAAGAATGGTGAGCAGAAAGTCAACGGTGGTTAAGACAAATCACATCCTTTGCAGTTTCCAGAGATAACCCTATTCTCCAACCTACATCTCATCTACTGAAAGGGAAATCAAGTCTTCATAACTGAAAACTATGAATCTCCATATATAATAAATATCCCTTCATTCTTTCCCCCAAATGATATTTGATTATTTTTATCTAAATATCACATTAAAGATAGTTTCAAAGTACACAGAATCTGAAGTGACAAAGAATGCGCATCAATTAGGGGCAAAAAAATAACCATGACTCCCCTTTCATTCTGGTAGTATACTGATGCCAGATGATAAATAGAGTCCTGATTGAAGTCAATCTTATTAAAATGCATAAAAGTACATGTGAAAGAAAAATATCACTGTTACTGATAGCAAATAATCAAAAGATCATTAGTGATAGAGCAGCTTCATATATTGTGGTGGTTTCATACAATATATCATTTTATAACTAACACAGATAATAAGATAAAGTTATCACATTATGATATACTTAAAAACATTTGGTTTTTGAGAAAAAAAAATTCTGGTGCGTATAATCATAGGAGAACTGGCAATTGTAAAACTCAAAATATTGTTCAGATTTTTCAGTGATTATTATTTTATATTTAGCTCTTCTATAATTTTCTAATTAAAGAGAAAAAATGTAAAATAAACAGGTGATATTAAGAAAGCAAAGCTACATAAATGAAGTTTGAAGATATTGTGAACATTACACTCCTAAGTCATGGGAATGCACAATAATGGGAATCTAATAATGTTAGATACAGGGAAATTTGAAAATAGATAAGGAAGATTATAAAAATAATTATTCATAAACTGACTTCTAAAGTTCATCATGCATGTTTGTGTGCTAAGTCACTTCGGTCATGTCTGACTCTTTGGAACCCTATGGACTGCATTCCACCAGGGTCCTCTGTCCATGAAATTGTTCTAAACTTTAAAAATTCTCCCCAAATCTTAAAATGTTCACACACACACACACACACACACACACACACACACACAACCTATTGAAACTACCAGACATATTTAACAAAGTTGTAGGAAACAAAATCAACATGCACAAATCAGTTGTGTTTCTATTCACTAACAATGAATAGTCAAAAAGGAAATTCTAAAAAACAATTTCATTTGCAATAGCATCAAAAGAAATAAAATAATTAAGAATAAACTTAACCAAAGGAAGAAAATATACTCTTTAAACTAAAAAGTTTGCTAAAAAAAATTTAAAAGACACAAACAAGTGGAAGGACATCACGTGATCTTAGATTGAAAGATTTAATATTGTTATGATATCATTCTACTCAAAGCAATGTACAGATGATGCAACTACAATTAATATCTCAGTGGTAGATGTTTTTGATAAATAGAAAACTCTATCTTAAATTTCATATAGAATCTCAAGGGATGTCAAGTAGCCAAAATGGTCAATAAAATGAATGAATGAGTGAATAAATAAAATGTCTCAAACTTTCTGATTTCAAAATATACTATAGAGATATCATGATTAAAAACAGAGTGAAACTATCATAAAGAAGGGCATGCAGACCAATAGAATAGAATAGAGAGCTTAAAAATAAACCCGTGCATATATGGTTTAATTGGAGAAGGCAATGGCACCCCACTCCAGTACTCTTGCCTGGAAAGTCCCATGGACGGAGGAGCCTGGCGGGCTGCAGTCCATGGGGTTGCTAAGAGTCGGACACAACTGAGCAACTTCACTGTCGCTTTTCACTTTCACGCACTGGAGAAGGAAATGGCAACCCACTCCAGTGTTCTTGCCTGGAGAATCCCAGGGAGAGGGGAGCCTGGTGAGCTGCCGTCTATGGGGTCTCACAGAGTCGGACACGACTGCAGCGACTTAGCAGCAGCAGCAGCAGCAGCAACCTATGGTTTAATGTTATAGGGTTGCCAAGACCGTGAATACTGGATTCAGTAACAACGGTTTCTTGGATATGGCACCAAATGCACATATAACAAAAGTAAAAACAGATGAATTGGATTATATCAAAATTACAAAACTTGTGCATCAAAAAATACAACAATAAATAGAATAAAAATGTAATGTGTAACTGGAGGAAATTTTTGGAAAGCATATATTTGATAAGAGATTAATATCATGAATACATAGAGAATTTTGACAACTCAACAATAAGATAATAATGATAATAACCTGGTTAGAGTTTAGGTGATTACACATAGATCAAAGGAGAGATCTCAAGAAAATTTTTTAAATATTTTGAATTATGTAAAAATAAAAACACAACTTATTATGATATGTAAAACACAGGAAAGCAAGTACTTAGAAGGAAATGTATAAATATAATTTATAACATATGCATTGAATTGGGCTTCCCTGGTAGCTCAGATGGTAAAGACTCTGTCTGCAATGCAAGACACCCAAGTTTGATCCCTTTAGCAGGAAGATCCCCTGAAATGGATACCAATTCAGTATTCCTGCCTGGAGAATTCTACAGGCAGAGGAGCCTGATGGGATACAGTTCATGGGGTCGTAAAGAGTGGGACTGGACTGAGCAATTAACACACTTAAAATTATGCATTGAGTGATATATTAGAACAGAAGAAAGGTCTAAAATTAGTAATTTAAATTTCCAACTTAGGAACAAAAGAAGAAGTAAAAATTACTTTTAAAATAAACAGAAGAAAATAAGATGTTTAGCAGATATCAATGAAATTTAAAACAAGAAATCAACAAAGATGAATGAAAACAAAAACTGGTTCTTTGTAAAAATCAGTCAAATCTGGCTAAGAACAAAAAGAAAGGATGCGAATCATTAACATAAAAATGAAAGAAGGAACAGCACAACAGAGTTTATGGACATTAAAAAGATAATAGAATATAATGAACTTTTTTATGGCCACTAATTTGATAACCTAGATGAAATTGGCCAATTCCTAGAAAGAAACAATTTGTAAAACTTCACAATGGAAGATATATACAATCTAAATAGGCCAATATCTATTAAGAAATTGATCTATCAAAACAGAAAGAACTAGTTCCTATTGTATTTACTGGGGAATTCTCCAGACTTTGAAAGAAGTGAATATACCATTTCCCTACAAACTTTTTGATAGGCTAGAAACAGAAGGACTGCTTCTTGACTCATTCTATGAGGCCAGCATTATCCTAATACCAAAATGAGATGAAAATATTACAGGAAAAGAAAAACTACAGGCCAATGTTTTAGTGAATTAGATGCAAAAATCCTCAACAAAAAAAATATTGGGAAGTTGAATTCAACAAAATATAAAAGGAATTATAATCCACAATCAAGTAAGATTTATCCCCAAATTCCAAGGCTGATTCAATGTTCAAAATCAATTAAGGCAATCCATCACATCAACAGACAAAAGAAGATGAACCATCTGATCATATCAAGAGAGGCAGAAAAATTCTTTGAAAAAACCCAGTGCTCATTCCTAATAAAAGCACACAGTAAACTAGCAATGAAGGGGATGTCCTCACTTTGATAAAGAATATCTAGAAAGAACTTACAGCTAATTTCATTATGAGTAGCTCTAGCTTTTCTTTTTCCCTCTAAGATCAGATACAATACTTTTTTCTAAGATCAAATCATTTCTTTTCAATATTTTGTATTTAACTTCATATTTGAAAGCAGAGACATTACTTTGCCAACAAAGGTCTGTCTAGTCAAGGCTATAGTTTTTCCAGTAGTCATGCATGGATGTGAGAATTGGACTGTGAAGAAAGCTGAGCGCCGAAGAATTGATGCTTTTGAGCTGTGGTGTTGGAGAAGACTCTTGGGAGTCCCTTGGACTGCAAGGAGATCCAACCAGTCCATTCTGAAGGAGATCAGCCCTGGGATTTCTTTGGAAGGAATGATGCTGAAGCTGAAACTCCAGTATTTTGGCGACCTCATGCAAAGAGTTAACTCATTGAAAAAGACTCTGATGGTGGGAGGGATTGGGAGTAGGAGGAGAAAGGGATGACAGAGAATGAGATGGCTGGATGGCATCACTGACTCAATGGATGTAAGTCTGAGTGAACTCTGGGAGTTGGTGATGGACAGGGAGGCCTGGCGTGCTGCGATTCATGGGGTCGCAAAGAGTCAGACATGATTGAGCGACTGAAATGAATGCAAAAAGTAAAGAAAGGAAAAGGAAAAGTGTGTCAAATAGGAAAGAAGAAATAATACTATCTTTGCAGATGACATGATTGTACATGTACAAAATTTGAAAAAATCTAAAACAAAAAAATTTGTGAAACTAATCTTGTTTTCAAAAGCAGCATCATCCCCATGTACCATGTACAACAATCAAATGTTTCCAAATCCTTGCCAAAATGTGTCATTTTCTGTTTTCTTAAGAGTAGGCATTGTACTTACATATAGAATTACTGTACACTTCCACAATTTCACCTCTAGGTATATCACTATTAAAATAATTTTTAAAATATTTTGAAAAATCTTCCCAATGACTCACACAAAAATTCCTCTATAAGACTCATAGGACCTGGGTAAAGTTTTTCCTCTCAATTTGATTTTAGTGGTAAAATAATTTGAAATTATCATTATAAAAATACATTTTTACTAGTAAAATATGCCTGGTGAAATAGATTTAATATCCCTTTATCTTGTTGGTCTACTTAATCTCTATAAATGTTTTCTCATAAATATTTTTAAATTTGTCCTATAAGCAGAAAACTCTAATTCATCATTTATTGCTTAGATGAAGCATTTAAAAACTTGATGGAAACTTGGAAAATTTGTTTTTAATTAAATATATAATTTTCATCAAAGACATATTTCCTGTAAAGATGTATTGAGTTCTTCACCTACTCTTATAATTACACAGTGTATCTCTTTCACCCAGGCAGGAAGCGATAGCTTTGTACAGTCACAGGCTCTAAATTATCAGTTAATCTCCTAAGAGTTTATGTAAGAGAGTAATGTCAATGCAGGCTAGAAAAATGTATCCCACACTTAGACTGAAGTGATAAGGAATGCACTGTAAGAATGAATCTTCAATACTGGCAATACAGATGATAGTGCAAAAGCTTTGCTAGATTCACCAGTCTTGAAATATGTTTATCTATGTGTGTGGTGTAGCTGGTTGACAGTAGCTTTATTAAGCTGTGTTCCTAGGGAAAAAAAAAAAAAAAAGTAATGGCTTTTATGTTACATTATGGTTTCAATATTCAAGACATAGTGCCTCATTGGTGTCAGTACACGGGAGAAGAGTTTGTAAGATCACTTAATAAAACTATACCCACTAGTCCAATAAAATTCGACCTTGTCCTTCTCAATATGAAAGTAAAATATTGTCAAAAGTAGCCCAGGAATGTTGATGTTCCCTCTCTTCTGCATTTGCAGAATTGTATTTGGTATAGGGAAAATAAAAGGCATTAAAGTTTTCCCTACTTCTCTAATTTCTTAGGATTTCAATATTTTGTTGTTCAATTGCTCAGTCATGTCCAACTCTTTGGGACCCCTTGAATGCAGCATGTCAGGCTTCCCTGTCCTTTACCATCTCCCAGAGCTTGTTCAAGCTCGTGTCCACTGAGTCGGTGATGCCATCCAAACATCTCATCCTCTGTTGTCCCCTTCTCCTCTTGCCTTCAATCTTTTCCAGCATCAGGGTCTTTTCCAATGAGTCAGTTCTTTGCATCAGGTGGCCAAAGTATCGGAGCTTCAGCTTCAGCATCAGTCCTTCCAATGTGTATTCAGGGTTGATTTCCTTTAGGATTGACTGATTCAATCTTGCAGTCCAAGGGACTCTCAAGAGTCTTCTCCAACACCACAGTTCAAAAGCATCAATTCTTCCATGCGCAGCCTTCTTTACCATCCTATTCTCCTAAAAGCTCAGTTTTAAACTGGATAATACACTAGAATAATTAAATAAAAATATACGAAGCCAGTTAGCATTTGCTCTTTGTTCTCTCTCTCTCTCTTTTCTGTTTTTTTTTTTTTTTTTTTTTTTTGGTTGTGGATAATTCCTTGTTTTTTTTTTTTTTTTTTTTGAATAATTTGGTTGTGGTTATATTCCATTCCAGGTGGCTCAGTGGTAAAGAATCCGCCTTCAGTGCAGGAAATGTGGGTTGGATCCCTGGGTTGGGAAGATCCCCTGGAGGAGAAAATGGCAACCTATTCCAGTATTCTTGCCTGAAAATCCGCATGGAAAGAGGAGCCTAGGGGACTATAGTCTATGGGGTAGCAGAGAGTTGGACATGACTGAGTGACTGAGCACAGATCCAAATATGTGTTCTTTTATTTTTGAGTATATTTAGACACTGAAATTCTTATATTTCTCTTTGGAATGTTGAGTATGCTATACTTAATTATTAACTTTTCTAATCATTCCTAAAAATAAGGACACACAAATTGCTATCTAAGATATATCCTATGGCAACATAATTTTGGAATATGCATCCATTAGGGCATATTCCAATGCCAATGGCTGAAGCTATACCTTATGACTTTAAGAGTTTACATGAAGATGAAGTAGTTAATATAAATGTTTGTTAAACAGAAAGCAAAAATCCTAGTCCAGGTTCTCCAATCATCATCTCCTAGGAAATCCAATCATTGGTTATAAAGAGATATGGGCTAGTAATATTACGGGAGAGGCAAAAGCTATAAAAATTCAACAAAACAATTTCAATATTTAAAAAAAGAGGCAGAAAAGAGACAAACTTAAATTTTGTCAAAATTTACTCTAAGCATGCTTTGAAATTTTGCATGATTCTACAATTATGGGACAGTAGTATATTGCTTTCTTTAAAAAGTTCTTACTTAAAATGTGTGTAGAGTACCATCTGTTCTTATCTCATTAATGTTGGATGGAATTCATGGAAATTACAGCTAAAGGGGAGTCATGAGGTGGGATGAGGACGGGAAGATGTCCAGAAATTTTGCTTGATTGTGCTCTTAACCCCAGACCTGGCCATGTCACTACAGAGAAAACCCTTGTAAATTGATTTTCCAGACAGAGAAAAAGCAAAGGTATGTATCCAAGTGATATTATATAATTTCTACTCTAACACAAATGTCAGTTCCTTTTTATCTTGTTTTCCTCCATGGGTGTAACATTTAATTTCATCTCTATTAAAGAAGATATGTTTTCCTAGATTTCCAAGTTAACTGCTGACTTTCATTAACTTTTAATTTCTGTTTTTTTCTTAAGCAATGCGTGAAAATTTGCCTCAAGTTAACAATGTTTTGAGTCATTTCAAATTACTCAAAGATCTTTCTGAACAAGTACGGATGTTGCCAAACTGCCTGTGCTCAAGGTCAGGGGATTTCCATTTGAAAAGCTCTAGTGGTCACTAAAAATTGCCTTGTGACAGGAACCATATGTGTTGGCTGTCTAGAAGCAAAGATGGAGAATGCCTGGCTATTTCTGTAATCCTTTGGCTCCTTATAGTACTCAAAAACTCACATCCTCAACTTTAGACTCCAGGGCCCTGGGAGACTGAGTACCTGGCTTTTGAAGTGATGAATTACATCTCTCAAGGTTGCAAATTGTTCAGTGAGTTACTTCAAGGAGTTACATTTTTTAGAATACTTGTACTCACAGCATAGATAAGGGTGTCTACATTGAAATGTTTATAAAAGTAAATATTTTTAGTAATGGATATTGTTGAAGTACATATGTCTTCAAGAAAGCCCTCCAAAATTAATCAGCTAAACAAACAAAAGCAATAAAAAATATCCAAAGTATTCAAAGTTTGTAAAAAGGAATTGATTTAAGATCACAACATTCCATTTTTTATTAAAACTTCCATGGTTCTAGTTTGTATGTGAATGTGTGTATATCTGTTTACATAAAATTTGCAATATGAAATGCAGTTTTCTATTGTTTTGTTTTGGGTGCCTTTCTTTGAAGCATGAATATAAAATTTAACCCTTACAGAAAGGATGGGTTAAACTTAACTTTGTAATACCTTTTGTTTAATACCAAGAACTATATTAAAATATTGGGTTTAAAAATGTATTCCTGCACTCAAACATTTATTTTTCCTCCTCTGAATAGTACTTTTGTGAGATGTATTCATAGATATGCTGTGTTTATACTGTTAAAAACCTTTGAATTTTAACTTATTAATTGTCATAGCAGAAATATGAAAGTTGAAGTTTAGAAAATGAAGTGATATGCCCAAGGTTATTCAAGTAGTAAGTGGAAGTATTTTCTAATTCCAAGCTTCCTGACTATCTTCATTCTCATCATTTCATGAATTAGATTTGTATATATATATATATATTTAACCTATGGACACAATTAAAGGATAAATATCTCTTTACCACTAAGTCAAGGACAAGAAAATCCTTATATAAAAATCAATGGATAGGTCTGAGAAGTAGATGTAACTTAATATTTCTTTTTGCTAATTAAAGTAATATATAGGACACTGGAACTGAATACTCAATAGTGCTAATTCTAACTTAGCTTTAACGTTTGGAAGATGAAGGAACACTTGTCACTTTTTTTGTTCAAGTAATTATAATTGATAGTACATTTGTTCTCACTGATTGACATGTTTTATCCTTGACAGTTGAAAAACTTAAGGATAAAGTCAATCATTGATTAACTGTCATCTCATCTCCTTGTCCCATGATAGACTAAATTATGTTTGCATTTCAAATGAGTTAATGTTAGCCAAAGGATTACATAATAAAAAGGCTTTTAATGTACACACTGAATGAAAAAGCATTAATAATGAATTATATTGATCCAGATGTTCAAGCTGGATTTAGAAAAGGCAGAGGAAACAGAGATCAAATTGCCAACATCTGTTGGATCATAGAAAAAGAGAGTTCCAGAAAAATATCTACTTCTGCTTTATTGACTATGCCAAAGACTTTGACTATGTAGATCACAACAAACTGTGGAAAATTCTGAAAGAGATGGGAATACCAGACCACCTTACCTGCCTCCTGAAAAATCTGTATGCTGGTCAAGAAGCAACAGTTAGAACTGGACATGGAACAACAGACTGGTTTCAATAGGGAAAGGAATATGTCAAGCCTGTATATCGTCACCCTGCTTATGTAACTTATATGCATAGTACATCATGAAAAATGCTGGACTGGATGAAGCACAAGCTGGAAGCTAGATTGCCATGAAAAATATCAGTAATCTCAGATGTGCAGATGATACCACCCTTATGGCAGAAAGTGAAGAAGAGCTAAAAAGCCTCCTGATGAAAGTGAAAGAGGAGAGTTAAAAAGCTGGCTTAAAACTCAACATTCAAAAAAGTAAGATCATGGCATCTTGTCCCATCACTTCATGGCAAATGGAAGTGGAAACAATGGAAAGAGTGACAGACTTTATTTTTGGCAGCTCCAAAATCACTGCAGATGGTGACTGAAGCCATGAAATTAAAAGATGCTTGCTCCTTGGAAGAAAAGTTATGACCAACCTAGACAGTTCATTAAAAAACAGAGACATTACTTTGCCAACAAAGGTCTGTCTAGTCAAATTATGGTTTTTCCAGTAGTCATGTATGGATGTGAGAGTTGGACTCTAAAGAAAGTTGAGCACCAAAGAGTTGATGCTTTTGAACTGCGGTGTTAGAGAAGACTCTTGAGAGTCCCTTGGACTGCAAGGAGATCCAACCAGTCAATCCTAAAGGAAATCAGTCTTGAATATTCATTGGAAGGACTGATGCTTAAGCTGAAACTCCAATACTTTGGCCACCTGATGCAAAGAACTGACTCATTGGAAAAGATTCTGATGCTGGGAAAGATTGAAGGCAGGAGGAGAAGAGGATGATAGAGGATGAGATGGTTGGATGGATTCACTGACTCAATAGACATGAGTTTGAGTAAGCGCTGGGAGTTGATGATGGACAGAGATGCCTGGCTTGCTGCAGTCCTTGGAGTCACATAGAGATAGACATGACTGAGTGGCTGAACTGAACTGATTAATAATGAGAAGAAAAAAAAAATGTAATCATCACAAGTGAGCAAGCAACTTCAAGAAGACAAATAATTTATTTGGGTTCATAGAAATTCAATGATACCCTGGTAAATGACATTGCAATCCTTAACATTTGAGATGTCAGGGAAGCCCATGTACACACAAGCCCAAATCCATCTATATACCTGTAGATTTATTGTAAAGATTGTTTTTTATGCAGTTGTGGGAAACAATTGATCAGCTTATACAAAACTGCTTCCTTTGCATTTGATGTTGGGCATGAGTCAGCAGGATAGATAGTAAGATAATGGGGGAAGAAAAGATTGATGTGGGCTAAAAAACTAGAAACTCATGAAAATGAGCTAGGACACAGTTTGATACTCACTGCCTTCAAGTCTCCAGTTTCAAAGATGTGTGACCTACAGGAGAACCTTTTTTCAAGAAACTAAGCATACATCTGTCCCCAGAGTGGAAGAAGACAGTAAAAAACTTCGAGCAGGAGCTAGAGGCACAGAAGGTCTGGCTTTTGCCCATGTCAGGAAGAAAAGCCAGAAAATTCAGGGAAAACAACCTTGAACTTCTATAGTGCAAGACCTGGCACTGAACTTCCTGGTGTAAAAAGAATGTTTCTGATGCTTTGAAACCCCATTTTAATTATGCAAACCATACCTGTGGCTACTACTAACCCCAAGATAGAATTTTAGGGAATTTAAGTCCATCCAGCATAGCTTTCCTGATGGCTCAGAAGGTAAAAGAATACACCCACAACACACAAGACCCAGGAGATACAGCTTTAATCCCTGGGTTGGGAAGATCCCCTGGAGGAGGAAATGGTAACCCATTCCAATATTCTTGCTTGGAGAATTCCATGGACAGAGGAACCTGGTGGGCTACAGTCTATGGGGTTGCACAGAGTCAGACATGATTTAGCACATTCTGGTTTAGTTCAATTCAGTCGCTCAGTTTAGTCCAACTTTTTACAACCTCATGGACTGCAGCAACCAGGCTTCCTTGTCCATTACCAACTCCCGGAGCTTGCTCAAACTCATGTCCATCCAGTCGGTGATACCATCCAGCCATCTTATTCTCTTTTGTCCCCTTATCCTCCTGCCTTCAATCTTTCCCAGCATCAGGGTCTTTTCAACTGAGTCAGTTCTCGCATCAGCTGGCCAAATTATCACTGCAGATAGTGACTGAAGCCGTGAAACTAAAATACTCTAGCACATCTGATCATAGCTAAATTATTGCATTGCAAATCCATGATTGTTCTGTTATGCCAGTCTGAGCTTTAGAAAAATAATAATTTGCCATATAACCTTATATATTTTAAATATACTTTTTCAAATTCTAATTAAAGATAAATATGCAATTTAATATTGAGATTATTTATTAAAAAACCATGTAGACATTAACTAGCATAGTGCAACAAAAGTAAGGATAACTGAAAGTCAAGTACAAGAGTATCCCAAGGTATGAGAGATGCAATGTTGGAAGTCACATTTTCAAAGATGCTGTCTCCCTTTATTTTTGAGTAATCAATTCACCTGTTATTCCTCTATTCTTATTTTATAAATGTTTTCTGAGGGGGAGAGGGAAAGATGGCGGAGGAATAGGACGGGAAGACCACTTTCTCCCTCACAAATTCCTCAAAAGAACATTTCAACGCCGAGCAAACTTCACAAAACAACTTCTGTAGGCTGGCAGAGGACATCAGGCAACCAGAAAAGCAGATCATTGTCTTCAAAAACAGATTGTTTGTTTGTTTGTTTTTTAATAATTCTTTTTCTTTTTTTTTTTTCTTTCTTGCTTCCTTTTCCCTTCTGCTTCTCTCTAATATTGTATCTTTGAAAATCCAACCTCTACTCTAGAGTTTTAATCTTTGCTCTTAGGTTTTTGTGGTCAATTTTGTACATTTAAAAACCCAAACTTCACTATCCCAGTTTACCTGAGAGCGAGATTACTGGCTCGACCACTCTCTCCTCCTCTGGACTCTCCCTTTTCTCCACCAGGTGGCCTCTGTCTTTTTTCTCCCCCATCTCTCCTCTATCCAACTCTGTGAATCTCTGTGTGTTCCAGACGGTGGAGAACACCTAAGGAACAGGTTACTGGCAGGATTTGTCTCTCTCCTACTCATTCCTCTCTCTGATCCTCCTGGTCACCTCTGTCTACTTCCTCCCTCTCCTCTTCCCCGTATAACTCTGTAAATACCTCTGAGCGGTCCAGACTATAGAGCGCACATAAGGAAGTGACTACTGGCTAGCTTGCTCTCTTCTCTTTTGATCTCACCGCATCTCATTCCAGTTACCTCTAACTACCCCCTCCATCTTCTCTTCTCCTTATAACTCAGTGAACCTCTCTGAGTGTCCCTCAATGTGGAGAAACTTTTCATCTTTAACCTAGATGTTTTATCATCGGTGCTGTATAGATGGAGAAGTCTAGAGGCTACTGTAAAAATAAAACTGAAAACCAGAAGCAGGAGGCTTAAATCCAAAGCCTGAAAACATTAGAGAACTCTTGAATTCAGGGAACATTAAGCAATAGGAGCCCATCTAATGCCTTCATACCTACACCGAAACCAAGTTCCACCCAAGGGCCAACAAATTCCAAAACAAGACATACCACGCAAATTCTCCAGCAACACAGGAACACTCCCCTGAGCTTCAATATACAGGCAGCTCAAAATTATCCCAAAACCTTTGATGTCTCGTAACCCATTACGGGTCACTCCATTGCACTCCAGAGAGAAGAAACCCAGCTCCACCCACCAAAACTCCAACACAAGCCTCCCTAACCAGGAAAACTTGACAAGCCACTGATAGAACCCCACCCACAGTGAGGAAGCTCCATAATAAAGAGAACTCCACAAATTCCCAGAATATAAAAAGGCCACCACAAACGCAGCAATATAACCAAGATGAAGAGACAGAGGAATACACAGCAGGTGAAGGAACAGGAGAGTTGCCCACCAAACCAAACAAAAGTGGAAGAAGTAGGGAATCTACCGGAGAAGGAATTCCGAATATTGATAGTGAAAATGATCCAAAATCTTGAAATCAAAATGGAATCACAGATAAATAGGCTAGAGACAAGGATTGAGAAGATGCAAGAAAGGTTTAACAAGGACCTAGAAGAAATAAAAAAGAGTCAAAAAATAATGAATAATGCAATAAATGAGATCAGAAACACTCTGGAGGCAACAATTAGTAGAATAACGGAGGCAGAAGATAGGATTAGTGAAATAGAAGATAGAATGGTAGAAATAAATGAATCAGAGAGGAAACAAGAACAACGAATTAAAAGAAATGAGGACAATCTCAGAGACCTCCAGGACAATATGAAACGCTCCAACATTCGAATTATAGGAGTCCCAGAAGAAGAAGACAGAAAGAAAGATCATGAGAAAATCCTTGAGGAGATAATAGTTGAAAACTTCCCTAAAATGGGGAAGGAAATAATCACCCAAGTCCAAGAAACACAGAGAGTTCCAAATAGGATAAACCCAAGGCGAAACACCCCAAGACACATATTAATCAAATTAACAAAGAACAAACACAAAGAACAAATATTAAAAGCAGCAAGGGAAAAACAACAAATAACACACAAGGGGATTCCCATAAGGATAACAGCTGATCTTTCAATAGAAACTCTTCAGGCCAGGAGGGAATGGCAAGACATACTTAAAGTGATGAAAGACAATAACCTACAGCCCAGAATACTGTACCCAGCAAGGATCTCATTCAAATATGAAGGAGAAATCAAAAGCTTTACAGACAAGCAAAAGCTGAGAGAATTCAGCACCACCAAACCAGCTCTCCAACAAATTCTAAAGGATATTCTCTAGACAGGAAACACGAAAAGGGTGTATAAACTCGAACCCAAAACAATAAAGTAAATGGTAATGGGATCACACTTATCAATAATTACCTTAAACGTAAATGGGTTGAACGCCCCAACCAAAAGACAAAGACTGGCCGAATGGATACAAAAACAAGACCCCTCTATATGCTGCTTACAAGAGACCCACCTCAAAACAAGGGACACATACAGACTGAAAGTGAAGGGCTGGAAAAAGATATACCAGGCAAATAGAGACCAAAAGAAAGCAGGAGTGGCAATACTCATATCCAATAAAATAGACTTTAAAACAAAGGCTGTGAAAAGAGACAAAGAAGGCCACTACATAATGATCAAAGGAACAATCCAAGAAGAAGATATAACAATTATAAATATATATGCCCCCAATATAGGAGCCCCGCAATAAGTAAGACAAATGCTAACAAGTATGAAAGGGGAAATCAACAATAACACAATAATAGTGGGAGACTTTTATACCCCACTCACACCTATGGACAGATCAACTAAACAGAAAATTAACAAAGAACACAAACTTTAAATGATACATTAGATCAGTTAGACCTAATTGATATCTATAGGACATTTCACCCCAAAACAATGAATTTCACTTTTTTTTTCAAGTGTTCATGGAACCTTCTCCAGGATAGATCACATCCTGGGCCATAAATCTAAACTTGATAAATTCAAAAAAATCGAAATCATTCCAAGCATCTTTTCTGACCATAATGCATTAAGATTAGATCTCAATTACAGGAGAAAAACTATTAAAAATTCCAACATATGGAGGTTGAACAACACACTCCTGAATAACCAACAAATCAAAGAAGAAATCAAAAGAGAAATCAAAATATGCATAGAAACTAATGAAAATGAAAACACAACAACCCAAAACCTGTGGGACACTATAAAAGCAGTGCTAAGAGGAAAGTTCATAGCAATACAGGCATACCTCAAGAAAAAAGAAAAAAGTCAAATAAATAACCTAACTCTGCAACTAAAGCAACTAGAAAAGGAAGAGTTGGAGAACCCCAGAGTTAGTAGAAGGAAAGAAATCTTAAAAATTAGGGCAGAAATAAATGCAAAAGAAACAAAAGAGACCATAGCAAAAATCAACAAAGCCAAAAGCTGGTTTTTGAAAGGATAAATAAAATTGACAAACCATTAGCCAGACTCATCAAGAAGCAAAGAGAGAAAAATCAAATCAATAAAATTAGAAATGAAAATGGAGAGATCACAACAGACAACACCGAAATACAAAGGATCATAAGAGACTACTATCAACAGTTGTATGCCAATAAAATGGACAAGGTGGAAGAAATGGACAAATTCTTAAAAAGTACAATTTTCCAAAACTGAACCAGGAAGAAATAGAAAATCTTAACAGACCCATCACAAGCACGGAAATTGAAACTGTAATCAGAAATCTTCCAGCAAACAAAAGCCCGGGTCCAGACGGCTTCACAGCTGAATTCTACCAAAAATTTCGAGAAGAGCTAACACCTATCCTCCTCAAACTCTTCCAGAAAATTGCAGAGGAAGGGAAACTTCCAAACTCATTCTATGAGGCCACCATCACCCTAATACCAAAACCTGACAAAGATGTCACAAAAAAGGAAAACTACAGGCCAATATCACTGATGAACATAGATGCAAAAATCCTCAACAAAATTCTAGCAATCAGAATCCAACAACACATTAAAAAGATCATACACCATGACCAAGTGGGCTTTATCCCAGGGATGCAAGGATTCTTCAATATCCGCAAATCAATCAATGTAATTCACCACATTAACAAATTGAAAAATAAAAACCATATGATTATCTCAATAGATGCAGAGAAGGCCTTTGACAAAATTCAACATCCATTTATGATAAAAACTCTCCAGAAAGCAGGAATAGAAGGAACATACCTCAACATAATAAAAGCTATATATGACAAACCCACAGCAAACATTATCCTCAATGGTGAAAAATTGAAAGCATTTCCCCTAAAGTCTGGAACAAGACAAGGGTGTCCACTTTCACCGCTACTATTCAACATAGTTCTGGAAGTTTTGGCCACAGCAATCAGAGCAGAAAAAGAAATAAAAGGAATCCAAATGGGAAAAGAAGAAGTAAAACTCTCACTGTTTGCAGATGACATGATCCTCTACATGGAAAACCCTAAAGACTCCACCAGAAAATTACTAGAGCTAATCAATGAATATAGTAAAGTTGCAGGATATAAAATCAACACACAGAAATCCCTTGCATTCCTATACACGAATAATGAGAAAGTAGAAAAAGAAATTAAGGAAACAATTCCATTCACCATTGCAACGAAAAGAATGAAATACTTAGGAATATATCTATCTAAAGAAACTAAAGACCTATATATAGAAAACTATAAAACACTGATGAAAGAAATCAAAGAGGACACTAATAGATGGAGAAATATACCATGTTCATGGATCGGAAGAATCAATATAGTGAAAATGAGTATACTACCCAAAGCAATTTACAAATTCAATGCAATCCCTATCAAGCTACCAGCCACATTTTTCACAGAACTAGAACAAATAATTTCAAGATTTGTATGGAAATACAAAAAACCTCGAATAGCCAAAGCAATCTTGAGAAAGAAGAATGGAACTGGAGGAATCAACTTGCCTGACTTCAGGCTTTACTACAAAGCCACAGTCATCAAGACAGTATGGTACTGGCACAAAGACAGACATATAGATCAATGGAACAAAATAGAAAGACCAGAGATAAATCCACACACATATGGACACCTTATCTTTGACAAAGGAGGCAAGAATATACAATGGTGTAAAGACAATCTCTTTAACAAGTGGTGCTGGGAAAACTGGTCAACCACTTATAAAAGAATGAAACTAGATCACTTTCTATCACCGTACACAAAAATAAACTCAAAATGGATTAAAGATCTAAATGTAAGATCAGAAACTATAAAACTCCTAGAGGAGAACATAGGCAAAACACTCTCAGACATAAATCACAGCAGGATCCTCTATGATCCACCTCCCAGAATTCTGGAAATAAAAGCAAAAATAAACAAATGGGATCTAATTAAAATTAAAAGCTTCTGTACAACAAAGGAAACTATAAGCAAGGTGAAAAGACAGCCTTCTGAATGGGAGAAAATAATAGCAATTGAAACAACTGACAAACAACTAATCTCAAAAATATACAAGCAACTTCTGCAGCTCAATTCCAGAAAAATAAACGACCCAATCAAAAAATGGGCCAAAGAACTAAACAGACATTTCTCCAAAGAAGACATACGGATGGCTAACAAACGCATGAAAAGATGCTCAACATCACTCATTATTAGAGAAATGCAAATCAAAACCACAATGAGGTACCACTTCACACCAGTCAGAATGGCTGCAATCCAAAAATCTGCAAGCAATAAATGCTGCAGAGGGTGTGGAGAAAAGGGAACCCTCCTACACTGTTGGTGGGAATGCAAACTAGTACAGCCACTATGGAGAACAGTGTGGAGATTCCTTAAAAAATTGCAAATAGAACTACCTTATGACCCAGCAATCCCACTGCTGGGCATACACACCGAGGAAACCAGAATTGAAAGAGACACATGTACCCCAATGTTTATCGCAGCACTGTTTATAATAGCCAGGACATGGAAACAACCTCGATGTCCATCAGCAGATGAATGGATAAGAAAGCCGTGGTACATATACACAATGGAGTATTACTCAGCCGTTAAAAAGAATTCATTTGAATCAGTTCTGATGAGATGGGTGAAACTGGAGCCAATTATACAGAGTGAAGTAAGCCAGAAAGAAAAACACCAATACAGTATACTAACACATATATATGGAATTTAGGAAGATGGCAATGACGACCCTGTATGCAAGACAGCAAAAAAGACACAGATGTGTATACCAGACTTTTGGACTCAGAGGGAGAGGGAGAGGGTGGGATCATTTGGGAGAATGGGAATTCTAACATGTATACTGTCATGTAAGAATTGAATCGCCAGTCCATGTCTGACGTAGGGTGCAGCTTGCTTGGGGCTGGTGCATGGGGATGACCCAGAGAGATGTTGTGGGGAGGGAGGTGGGAGGGGGGTTCATGTTTGGGAACGCATGTAAGAATTAAAGATTTTAAAATTAAAAAAAAAAAAATTAAAAAAAAAAATGTTTTCTACCTCTTTTTTTGTGATGTAGGTATGCAGGTGTTTTTATGACATTTTCTCATGGAAATCTTGTCACAAGCTCCAAGTCCTTTGAAAACACTTCAAGGAGACACCCTTGAGGATGGATAGCTTTCAGGATTAATGAGGAAAAGGTAAGTTTACAAAGTAGAAATACTGATGTTTTGACCTCAGAAATGCATTAACTAATATCCTCAATAATCAGTGAACAGAATATTTCTCAAAGATGTATTGTGCTTGCATGTGGTCATTTCATCACAAATCATAAATATGTCCAGCCCTTCAAAGAGGTAATCAGAAATAGCTCCTTGGAAATGTAAAGCCTCTAACAGTTTGTTTTATTTTTTGACAGTTATATTTTTTAATTTTATTTTTACTTTATTTTGCTTTACAATACTGTATTGGTTTTGCCATATATTTTTTGACAGTTAATTTAGATATTTAGACACACAAGTTGTGTGTCAGTGTATGTGTGTGCATGCTTAAAAATTTGTGCTTTACTGATGTGTTCTTAATTGCCATGATGCTTTCAGATGAATGGAAATTATTAATATTATTTATTTTAGCAAATTAAAATTTAAATAATATATTAAAGAAAATACATGTACCTTTAGATGCTTTATTTGTGACATTATAATATCATAGACATTATTGCCAAACTCTTATAAAACACATTTACGACTTTTAAAAATTAGAAATAAAACAAAAATGGACTTGGCTTTCTATTGCATTTATTCATTCAGAGAACATTATAATAAAACAGTATTTCTGCTGAATACCATATATATTCAAGGAAAGCAAGATAATTTCTTTTTTCTTTTTTCAATTCTTTATTTAGTATTGGGGTATAGCAGATTAACAACGTGATGTTTCAGGTGAACAGCAACTGGACTCAGCCAAAATTACGTATAATATGCTTAAATGTTTGAAAGAGTTCCTGGTTTAGAGAAACTTGGTTTAGAGATGCTTGATATAATATAAACACAATATAGACACTTTTCAAAGTCTATCCTGCAAGTTTAAACTAGCTACGGAAAGGGCTTCATTGTTGGCTAATGGTACAGTGAAGGAAATACATAGGTATACATTTTTAAATAAGGTAAATGTAAAATGGAATATTTCCCATAAGTGATTATAAAACAAAATTAATCATATCCTTCAATATTTTAATACCTATTGCATTTTACTTCAATACTATGTACTCAGTATCCTTTTTGTATTTACATCAATATACCTCAAAACACAACACTAAGTTATAATCATTATTTGTGACCTGGTCATAGTCTAGTGGCCTGTGTTTGAGTTAATCCATTACATCTGTGAATCAGATTTTTCTGCTGTAAAATAAGCAGCTTGGTCCCAATAATGCCTACTGTCCATAATCTATGCCACCTTTTACACAGCAGTTTCTGGAATGAGAAGTAGGTTCTGGATGATTCTGAAACATGTTGAATTTGGCAAGTAATTCAAACTCTATAAGACTTGATTCATGAACCCTGAAATGGGAAAAATAAAGAAAGTAATGAAATAACAAACATATATTCAATTTATTTTTAACAATTATCATTTAGTCCTCAAAGAAACCTTAAAATGGAAGTATAGTTAGCACAATTGTGACACTAAAATGTGAAAAAAGTATCTAATTTGCAAATTATTAAAAAAGTTGATAGTAAATAACCTTTCTCTGGCTGAAATTAATTCTTTCACCAAAATACAAGATCCCTAACTTACCTTATACAAATCAATTGAAAGTATTTTAAACCTGTAATTCACTGTTCAAACATTAAAAATGATGATTGATTAGTAGAACAGTTGAATCCATGGTACTAGGTCTGTATCTAATGATACATTATTTTCAAATTACAGTTTTCTGATCAGATTTCATAGATAATTTTCAGATAAACCAACTCATCAAGAACATTTGCTGGATCTATAACATACTGTATATATTAAAATACTACATCACATACTAGTTTCTAAATATCTATTTATAAATTTCCTTTAAGATTATATTTCACAAGTAAATTATCAGTTATGATGATTTAAAAGGCAGAAATAAAATTGTATAAGGGCTTGTGTAAGACCTCCAAGTATTTCAAAAGGGAATTGTGCTTTGGGAATTTTAAACTGTGCTCACATGATATGCTTTGTAAATGTCACATACTGTTAGAGATGTGCCAGTAAATAAAATGATCAAGTAATATAAATGAAAAATATCAGCCTCAAATCAGCAGTAGTAAGTAACCAATCTGGAACACCAGATGGAGAATTAACTGCAATTCAATTATCTATATTAAAATGACTCCTAGGTGCAATTGAAAAAGATACAACATAAAAAAAGAAATTGACCATATGTAGCTGGTAAAAAAAGGATTTGTCAATGCAAAATGAATGATTGCTGTACATACGGCATTTGTTTTGTCATGGGAGGTATTTATGAGTGTGATTCTAGTCACATTGTATTGCTGTCGTGAAAAAGACATTGTATTGTCCTGGTAAATCTGTGGTTTATTCTTTCCTAATTAGAACAGTTATACAAGAAAAAGACATTTTTATAGAAAAAAAAATTGTTTCCTTCTATACTCCATTTGAATTGTGCAGTGAGTCAATGAGATTGCAAGTAGAATTCACAGAAAAAAAGCAAATATAAGCTATAAAAATATGACAGTGAATATTTGGAATCACAGCAATAAGAAAATTTAGGTTGAGGAAGCAATGAAATGGTTTTACTTATTCTTATATAGATAAGGATTAATTAATTGATAGCATTTAATCTTAGTGTGGATGTAGGCAAACAAGAACTGGTACTATTATAAACAATTAACAGAAGTACAAATTTAACAGTATATCTGAGGACAATTTGGATGTAGTCATCATATTTTAACATGTTCATTTATTTTGAATCAGAAATTCCAGTTCTGCGAGACTACCTTTCAGAACCCATGGTAAAATATATACAGAGGTGTTCATTGCAACATTATTTATAGTGGGTTAAGATTAGAAAAATCTGGGTTATCTCCTAGTAGTGGGCTATCTCCTAATGTTTTAAAATAAAAACTAACTAATTATCACTTAACAAAGGAAAAATATATGCTTATAGAAAGTACATTAATAAAACCACTGTAGCCTACTATTTGTAATATTTCTCACCTCAAAAATGTATTGATGGTTCTTAACAGTTTCACTGCAAGTTCATTAAGCATACGGTGTAGTTATGCATGTAACACACACTTATACAGAAATGAAAGGACAAGGGACAATGTAAACAAAATATAACTGATTCACTGTTTTGATTTTCTGTGTGCCCTTTTATGTAGGTGATTGAGTTGAAGATTATGTGTGTGCATCTTTAAACCTAAATCAAGTCACATGTATTAATTAATAAATACCTGAACATTTTAAAATTATTTTATTTGCATTTTCCACTTCAGTTAACACAATGCAAAATACTATTTTTAATCGCTGCATACTAACAAGATTTGAATACACGTCTACTATTGGGTGTTTTGTCTTTCTAATTTAAAGATAGTGACATTGGTTAACTTTGTGATGACAGTGTACAAACATGATATTTTTGTATATTACTGTCCATGTTTAAGTTATTTTCTCATTTTGAGTCTTGGAATAGTAATTGAAGCATCAAAGTTTATGAACATATTTTAAAGTTCTTAAAAAAACATCACCAGTGTCTTTCTTAAGAGGACTGCAGTGGAGATGGTGGCTATCTCTATTGAGCTTTTTGTATGCTTTTCTTTTTCTGTATTTTGATGTGTATGGACAAGTGCCTATTTAAATTTACACCTATGACTACTGGTGGGAATACATCAAACATAATATGTATGTAGACCACCTTTATAAATTTATTTATGGATTTGTTCAGTCATCTTTTAGCTGGTAATAAATCCTTACCTTTTTGCCCATTTCTCAGGAACTGGGTATTTGTGAATGAATTTATATTTTAATCACATTTTATTAAAGAAAAAAGAAACAAAAATTCAAGCAGTGGGATAAAAATTCACATAGGTTAAAAGAACCAATATTTTGATTGACTCATTACTGTAATTGGAGATTTTGTTTGCTTTAGCTAAATGAACATAATTATATGCAGTTCTTGTTGATGATGATGGTTTAGTCACCAAGTCATGTCTGATTCTTCAACTCCATGGGCTGTAGCCTGCCAGGCTCCTCTTTCCATGGGATTCTCCAGGCAAGAATACTGGAGTGGGTTGCCATTTAATTCTCCAGGGGATCTTCCAGACACCGGAATAGAACTTGGGTCTCCTGCATTGTAGGCAGATTCTTTACCAACTGAGCTACAAGGAAAGGCTGTGGTATGCATTTATTTCTCCCGAAAAACTAAAATGAGTAATAGTAAGAACTAAACTTTGTACACAGCACAAATGAGACAATAGTTAACAAAATAAACTTTCTCATTCTGGTTCTGCACACCTGGTTTTCTCTATCACTAGGCTCCTGGAGTGCTTACACCTTTCCCAGGGCTTGTTCTTACAGTGAACAACAGCCAGCAAGACCCAAGGGCTGGTGGCTGTCCTCAGTATGTCCTCTGAGAGATGGTCATTCCCCGTAGGAGGCACCTCCCTGTGAATGGTTTTCTCAGCACCCTGGAGGGCCTACTGCAAGAAAGTTAATGAAGACAGAATTTAATCAATTTCTGCCTGTGCAGCATCATAGCTACTTCCCTGCCATCCTGTGAGCCAAGGTCCTGGCCTTTTCCAACAAAATGAAGGTCTCAGTCCCGAGGGTGTGGTGAGGGGATATCTTGAGTGCCCTTTCCCAGCCCCAGGGATATTGTCTGCTCTTTATATCTGTTATTTCTATTCTATTTAGTATTTTCTTACTTCTCAATAGCTAGACCCTTATTACTCCACTGTTAGAACTAATTAATTTTCAATATTAAGCTTTCTCTGTTTAAATTACTATGTGGCTATAATCCCCTCAACAGAGTCAGATTGATAAGAGAAACGTTGTTTGAGTCTTAGGAATTGAAGTTTAATTGGAATGACTTGAAGAAGGATTGGGAGTCAGGAACTGGGGAACTGAGTATAAATAACCCTTCTGCGGAGAAGTGTTTTACTATACAAAGGAGCAAAGAAACATGGCATGGGATTCAAAGGCGTAGTGGGGCAAATTACTGAATATTTTTGAAGATATGAGAGATGACAACACTTACCACATGCTACAGTAAAGACCCACAACCACTTCTGAAACCATTCAATTATCTGTGTCAGGTCATTGATCTAGCAGACAAAATATAATTATATTTACTGCAATGTGTATTCCCCAAGTTAATGTAGACAGAGAAGAGGGCTAAGAACTGACCTCTTGGTAGTCAGGGATGAGATGAATTTCTGTCCATACTAAACAATGCAGAGAATATTCAGAACATAATCAACATAGTAAAAATGAGTATGCTACTCTATAGATTCAATGCAATCCCTATCAAGCTACCAACAGTATTTTTCACAGAGCTAGAACAAATAATTTCAAAATTTGTATGGAAATATGAAAAACCTTAAATAGCCAAAGCAATCTTGAGAAAGAAGAATGGAACTGGAGGGATAAACCTGCCTGACTTCAGGCGCTACTACAAAGTCACAGTTATCAAGACAGTATGGTATTGGCACAAAGACAGAAATATAGATCAATGGAACAAGATAGAAAGCCCAGAGATAAATCCACACACCTATGGATACCTTAGGAGAAGGCAATGGCAACCCACTCCAGTACTCTTGCCTGGAAAATCCCATGGACGAAGGAGCCTGGTAGGCTTCAGTCCATGGGGTCGCGAAGAGTCAGACACAACTGAATGACTTCACTTTTACTTTTAACTTTCATGCATTGGAGAAGGAAATGGCAACCCACTCCAGTGTTCTTGCCTGGAGAATCCCAGGGATGGCAGATCCTGGTGGGCTGCCATCTATGGGGTCGCACAAAGTCAGACACAACTGAAATGACTTAGCAGCGGTAGCAGCAGCATGGACACCTTATCTTTGACAAAGGAGGCAAGAATATACAATGGAGAAAAGACAATCTCTTTAACAAGTGGTGCTGGGAAAACTGGTCAACCACTTGTAAAAGAATGAAACTAGAACACTTTATAACACCATACACAAAAATAAACTCAAAATGGATTGAAGATTTAAACGTAAGACCAGAAACTATAAAACTCCTATAAGAGAACATAGGCAAAACACTCTCTGGCATAAATCACAGTAGGATCCTCTATGACCCACCTGCCAGAATACTGGAAATAAAAGCAAAAAGAAACAAATGGGACCTAATTAAAATTAAAAGCTTCTGCACAACAAAGGAAACTATAAGCAAGGTGGAAAAGACAGCCTTCAGAATGGCAGAAAATAATAGCAATTGAAGCAACTGACAAAGAATTAATCTCAAAAATATACAAGCAACTCTGGCAGCTGAATTCCAGAAAAATAAATGACCCAATCAAAAAATGAGCCAAATAACTAAACAGACATATCTCCAAAGAAGACATACAGATGGCTAAAAAACACATGAAAAGATGCTCAACATCACTCATTATCAGAGAAATGCAAATCAAAACCACAATGAGGTACCATTTCACACCAGTCAGAATGGCTGCGATCCAAAAGTCTACAAGCAATAAATGAATGCTGGAGAGGGTGTGGATAAAAGGGAACCCTTTTACACTGTTGGTAGGAATGTAAACTAGTTCAGCCACTATGGAGAACAATGTGGCAATTCCTTAAAAAACTGAAAATAGAACTGCCATATGACCCAGCAATCTCACTGCTGAGCATACACACTGGGGAAACCAGAATTGAAAGACATGTGCACCCCAATGTTCATTGCAGCACTGTTTATAATAGCCAGGATATGGAAGCAACCTAGATGTTCATCAGCAGACGAATGGATAAGAAAGCTGGGAAACATATACACAATGGAGTATTACTCAGCCATTAAAAAAATACATTTGAATCAGTTCTAATGAGGCGGATGAAACTGGAGCCTATTATACAGAATGAAGTAAGCCAGAAAGAAAAACACCAATACAGTATGAAAGTGAAAGTGAAAGTGAAGTTGCTCGGTCATGTCCGACTCTTTGTGACCCCATGGACTGTAGCCTACCAGGCTCCTCCCTCCATGGGATTCTCCTGGCAAGAGTAGTGGAATGGGTTGCCATTTCCTTCTCCAGGGGATCTTCCTGACCCAGGGATCGAACCAGGGTCTCCCACATTCCAGGCAGACACTTTAACCTCTGAGCCACCAGGGAACTAACACATATATATGGAAAAGAAAGATGGTAACAATAATCCTGTATGCAAAACAGCAAAAGAGACACAGATGTATAGAACAGTCTTATGGACTCTGTGGCAGAGGGCAAGGGTGGGAAATGGCATTGAAACATGTATAATATCATATGTGAAACGAAACACCAGTCCAGTTTCAATGCATGATACAGGATTCTCAGGGCTGGTGCACTTGGATGACCCAGAGGGATCGTATGGGGAGGGAGGTGAGAGGGGGGTTCAGGATGCGGAACACATGTATACTCGTGGCAGATTCATGTTGACGTATGGCAAAACCAATGCAATATTGTAAAGTAATCAGCCTCCAATTAAAATAAATAAATTTATATTTTAAAAAACTAAAAAAAAAAAGTTGAAGACAGAGAGGGTTAATTTAATGCTGGAACATGAATTCCAGCAGTCCCACTGAAAGGGCTTATAGATGGGAAGAGATGGGGAGAAGACCAAATTGCTTGGTGTACACTGAGAGTGCATGGGGGGAAATGATGGAGAAGTGTGACGCATATTACAGTAACCAACATCCACAAGAAAAAGAGGATATATTGAAATGGTCTCAGTAGACATCAGAGATGCAGTGATGATGATTGTGGGGCCATTCTGAGGATTTCTTTTAAAACTTGTTAATGGCAGTGTGGAGGGTAGTCCCTGAACAGGAAACTCCTTTTTCACTATGTCAGTTGAGATGAGAACAGTCCTTCAAACTCTCCTTTGTTCTCTCACCAAAATGCCTTTCTTTCTTTTATTTTATTTTTTATCCTATTCTGTTTTCATTGTTGTTTAATTGCTAAGTCTTGTCCATCTCTTTTGCGACTCTGTGGATTATAGCTCATCAGGGTCCTCTGTCCATGGGATTTCCTAGGCAAGAATACTGGAGTAAGCTGTCATTTCCTTCTCCAGGGTATCTTCCCAACCCAGGGATTGAAGCCATATCTGCTGCATTGGCAGGGTTTTTTGTTTGTTTGTTTGTTTGTTTGTTTTAACCAGTGAGCCACCAGGTTTCCTCTTTCTACTATTGAAGTTACTTTCCACTAAATTATGGTTGTTTGATTAGGTTCATATCTTAGCGTCTTATTTTTTTTTTTTTTACTTTCTAACTACTTTTTGAAAAAGTTTGCCATGCTTACATTTTCATTAAAGCACGTTTTATTAATCCCTTAGGGTGAATTAGGTATTGAACCAGTCATTAAAGGAAGGAAAGTGAAAAAGTTTCAGTACCTGTTTCAAGGACATTACTGTCTGTAGAAGTTTCTTCTATACCTACTTCAGTGAGAGTGTATAAATCATAAAATATAGTTGAATTTTTTATCATAGGATTTTTCTGCATCTATTGATATAATGTTATTTATTTATTTATTCTGTTTATGTGGTGAATTGTAGGTTGATTTTCATGTTGAAAACAAACTTTCAATCCTGGAATAAATCTAACATTGTGGATTTAGTCAAAGCAATATTGTTCAGGATTTTTTCTTCTAAATCCAGACTGGGAATGCTGTAGACTTTTCCTGGTTTATAATGTTCTCATTATGGTTAAGAATAAGTTTATCCTGATCTCTTAAAACCAGTGGAAATATGTTCCCTCTCTTCATATTTCTCCCCACTTCTCTGGAAAATTGTGCCTCACTGGTGTTATGTATTTCTTAAATATCTGGAGAGTTCCTTTCCTTTCTGATAAACATTTTTCAGGTGCAATTTTTTTCTCCTAATTCTCTTTTAGTTATGCCTCACAAATTTCAATACATTGTGCTTTAATTTTTATTCCACAAAATATTTGCTAATTTCCTGTGTGATTCTGATCTATGAGTTATTTAGAATCTTTTTATTTTCCAAATATTTGGAAAATTTCCCAGATATCTTTTTGTCATGAATATTGGTTCAAATTTCATTGTTCTCAGAAAACATACTCTGTATGACATCTACTTGTTTATACTTTTTGAAATTAGTTTTAAACTTCAGAATGTGATTTATCTTGGTGAACCTTCAGTGTGAAATTATAAGCTACATACACTCTGCTATTTTCAGGTGCAAGATTGTATAAACGTCCATTAGACCACATGGGTTGGCAGTTATTTCAATAAGACAGCCTTTGGTCTTGTTCTTTGAATTTGCTGATATTTTTCCAATTTTTATTTCATATTTATAGGGTTTCTGATTACCTTTTTATTTTTTGATTTCTAAATTATTTCCACTGTTTTCAGGGAAATTTGCACTGTATACTTGCAATCTTTAAAATCTATTCAGATTCATTTGGAGCACACCAAGGTTATTTGTTGGTTAATAATTGTGTATACTTTAAAAGAATATTTTTTAAAAAATTTGCCTTTTTTGTAATGAGGATGGAGTGTCAAAGTGTCACTGTTTAATTGGATGAATCTTCAATTTCTCCTGTAAGTGTTGGAACTCATTAAGGTTTTTCTTCATATAGTATGTTGATTTGTTATTTGTATAGACATATATGATTCTTTCATTCTAAAATAGTTGGTTTGAATCAATACAAATTTTTCTAACTGTTCATCTTAACATTTTTGATTGAATTTCATTTTCCTGATATCAGTATTATTATTACTGATTATAGGTGGGGAAACAATGGAAACGGTGTCAGACTTTATTTTTTTTGGCTCCAGAATCACTGCAGATGGTGATTGCAGCCATGAAATTAAAAGACACGTACTCCTTGGAAGAAAAGTTATGAGCAACCTAGATAGCATATTCAAAAGCAGAGACATTACTTTGCCAACTAAGGTTCGTCTAGTCAAGGCTATGGTTTTTCCTGTGGTCATGTATGGATGTGAGAGTTGGACTGGGAAGAAGGCTGAGCGCCAAAGAATTGATGCTTTTGAACTGTAGTGTTAGAGAAGACTCTTGAGAGTCCCTTGGACTGCAAGGAGATCCAACCAGTCCATTCTGAAGGAAATCAGCCCTGGGATTTCTTTGGAAGGAATGATGCTAAAGCTGAAACTCCAGTACTTTGGCCACCTCATGCGAAGAGTTGACTCATTGAAAAAAACTCTGATGCTGGGAGGGATTGGGGGCAGGAGGAGAAAGGGACGACCGAGGATGAGATGGCTGGATGGCATCACGGACTCGATGAACGTGAGTCTGAGTGAACTCCGGGAGATGGTGATGAACAGGGAGGCCTGGCATGTTGCGATTCATGGGGTCGCAAAGAGTCGGACATGACTGAGCGACTGAACTGAACTGAACTGATTTCTCCTTAAAGGTTCTGAATCAATCAAATTAATATAAAACACATGTTAGAATTTTTTTATCAAAGTGTTTTTCTGAACTAGTCCCACTGATGCTATTTTAAATTTTCCAAAATGTATTCATGCTTTAAAATGTTTTCTACCTCTTTAATGGTATCTCTAATAATATTGCAAATTACCAAATCTTCTTAGATTCTCAATATTACTAATATGATATTTGTAAATATATACTCAGTTATTTTGCTCTTTTCATAAGGCTATTTCCCTTTTTATAATATTTGATTTTGTTACTGATCATCTTCTTATCTTTCTAATGGTTACAGTATGGATTTGAATAGAGGCTGTGTTCAAGTTTCAATACTTAACTTACTAGCTGTTTGGCTTTATTCAAATTGCATGCTTAATAATAATTTCAGACTGAAAGATTGATATGATGATTAAATTCTTAAATATATATATAATGCTATTAGAACAGTGTTTTGATAGTAAGAAATACTACAGCCCTTAGCATATTTATTTGTTAGTCTCAGCCTAAATTCCATAATTTTCTAATTATTTTGTTGACCAAACTAGGGTACAATTTATCTGTCTTTGTTTTCCTTATTTTATAATAGATCTCCATCTATAGATTATTTCTTAAAAAATACCTATATAATATATCTCATAGGCAATATTCTTCAAGAAAAATTAGCGGCTATAATGTTTGCCAATATTAATATAGCAACAGAAATATAAATAGGTCAAATAATTCTTATATAAAATTCAGCTGATTATACAATTTACAAAGTTATGCAAATCATAATGTTTATTATGTTCAGATATAGGTCATTCTATGTCTCTACTTCTTAACTTTTATAACAATCCTGTGTACTATGATTTGAGCTAGTGAAGATAGCATAGAATGATGTAAACATTGTTTGGATTTTGTGTTATAGGGCAAACAAATACCAGCTGGAATAAGCACAAGTCTAAATGCTTAATACATGTTTTTATATCTTAGTAAACTATTGTAATTCTTACCATCTTTTAAATATCTGATCTCAAGAATCCAAGAAGAAAAATTATTAATCAGAATGCAAAAATCTGCATTTCATATGGTAAATCATCATTTATAAGGAATCATAAATGTCAAAAGTGGGATATTCTTAGAGAGTAAAGGTTGAATTTATTATCAATAAATATGCATTATTAATAACTTCATTATACAGTCATCAGAATTCTCAAATATGTCATTACAAATAAAAAATAATGCCTAATAGACTGCTTCACAGCATGACATTTATATCATAAACATTAGATAACGCTGAGGTTGAAAAGCTCCACATTCTACAGAGTGCTTGATTCTCTGACTCCTATGACAGTATATTCACAAAATTTTACTGTACATTAATTGCAAATGTTCAGGTAAAATAAGAGGACCAATCATTTATGCTGCCTTTTTAAAGAAGCAATATTTCAGCTAATATTGAAAAATTATATCCCAATTTTACTTTTGGTATTATCATGACTATTCAACACAAATATTATAAATTATTTGGTTTAGTAACAGTGAGATAGCTTCTAAATTTTGGAAGGGAAGCCTGGAGATGTCGGCTGCAAGTGCATTACATAGTGATATGAAATGAATTCCAAAGGATATGTCTGTATGTGTTTCATATATTTTAAGATATATATTTAATTAATATTTGGCCCTACCTGAGGTCATTTCTTATAAATAGAGAAATGAGAAACAATTCTTGTTCTCGTACACAGATAGGCATACAGACCATTGGCATTTGGAAATTAGGCTTATGTGTAAGTCATACTGAGAGCTTTAAGTGTTCCCCAAAGTGTGCCAGTTCTCACACCCTCTTTATTCTCACTGTAAACAAGCATGATTAATTGCCATATTTCACAGGGATTCTTCTAGGAGCTTTATTACAAGGCTCTATTTCTATCTAAGTAGAGCCAATATCAATCACTAACCTCTTTATGCTGTAGAAACATTATTGATAATGTACTAGCTTAGCAAGTAAGAGTCATGGGATTCTCAGATGGAGCAGTGGTAAAGAATCTGCCCACTAATGCAGGGGATGCAAGGGGGGTAAGTTTGATCCCTGGGTTTGGAAGATGACCTGGGGGAGGAAGAAGCAATCAGCTCCAGTATTCTTGACTGGGAAATCCCATGGACAGAGGATCCTGGTGGGCTACAGTCCATATATTAGGTTACAAAAATTTAGACACAACTGAACATACACACACACACATACACATACACACACAAGTAAGAGTCAAGTCAGAAGGCAACTTTTTTAGTAACAATAACACTAATAAAAAGTGTTATTTGAGCAATACATCTGTGCCTCTTATATCTTCTTGTGATCATCCAATCAATCTCAAAGACCAGCTTTCTTTCTCAGAACATGTATTTGAAGTCCATTAACCTCATGATTCAACTTATACTGCCTCACAAAACTCCAGATGTCAATGTGCTTTATCTCTACAACTTTCAAACATTTCTTCAAGCAATTCTAATGTATAGAATTAAGGACAATAACTTCATGATAAGAAATTCTGGCTAGGAAAGTTATAATAAACAATGCAATTTATGGCAGATGTTGTTGTCCAGATTAGCCATCTTGTTTGAGATAAGACATTTCAATGCATAGAGTGTATGAGCTCAAGTCCACTATTGGAAATCTGCTCTCCGAATATGCTTATGAACTTACCACTTTTCTAAACACCTACTGCACAATATCATTCTGCTGTCTAGATTATTTAAGAATTGAATTCATCTCAAATCAAATAATTCTTGGACCAAGTTCTATTACTTTTATGCCAGCTCCTAAAATTGGCATTTAAAACAGTGGTATTGGAACAAGGCCAGCCAAATAATGTTAAACAGCTTAGAAAAGTCACGTAATATGACTGACACAGTCAAGCTTCAGTTTATTACACTGAGAAGTAGAGATGATGTGATGTTAGTTGACATTTGCCCAGAAAATCATCTCAGTTTCTACTGTACCTTCACACCTGCTCTTTGTTAGGTTACAAAGACAGCAATTCCTACATGGAATAACAGAATCTGAGGATTGAGACTGTATACAATTATTGCAATTGCTAATTTACTAGTTAATGATTGAATAATATTATATCCTTATTATTTAGCTAAAATTGTAATAGCACAAAACTCTAAAAAGAATGGGAAGATAATTTGTATATAATTAATGGAGCTAAGGAGGAGTTGGTATTTTTCATGAAGCTTGTATCTAAATCTTTGGATTTTGTTCCTTTGCTGCTGTTGTGTAGTATAGAAAATTGAAGCAGTGCATAAAATTTCTGTGTGCCCTTGGCTGGACAAGCATAAGGTCAACTTAGAAGGGATAGAAGAAATGAAGAAAAGTGAACGGAAATGAAAAGATAAGAGAGACATAGATTGAGCTTACAGATTCAGCAAAATAAAGACAAATAAAAGAATGTGATTTTAGCCTAGGTTACTATCTTGACTTCAAACGGTTCTATGACCAAATTCTTCCTCTAAGGACTAAGCTGGAAGTAAAAGTGCAGAAAGGCAAGAGACAAAGTGATATTTTCTCTACACCTTTCTTTGAGTTTCTTGAGAGTTTTGCAATGTAGTTAGTGTACTACTAATTAATAGTATAGTAGTAGAGTATAATAGTATACTACTAATCATACGCTAGTGTAGTATACTAGTATACTACTAACTAATTGCAGAGTACATCATGCAAAATGCTGGGCTGGATGAGGCACAAGCTGGAATCAAGACTGCCGGGAGAAATATCAATAACCTCAGATGTGCAGATGACACCACCTTTATGGCAGAAAGTGAAGAGGAACTAAAAAGCCTCTTGATGAAAGTAAAAGAGGAGAGTGAAAAAGTTGGCTTAAAGCTCATCATTCAGAAAACTAAGATCATGGCATATGGTCCCATCATTTCATGGCAAATAGTTGGGGAAACAGTGGAAATAGTGAGAGACTTTATTTTCTTGGGCTTCAGACTCACTGTGGACAGTGACTGCAGCCATGAAATTAAAAAGACTCTTGCTCCTTGGAAGAGAAGCTATGACCAACCTAGACAGTATATTAAAAAGTAGATTCATTACTTTGCCAACAAAGTTCCATCTAGTCAAAGCTATGGTTTTCCCAGTAGTTATCTATGATGTGTGTTGGACAATAAAGAAAGTTGAGTGCCAAAGAACTGATGCTTTTGAATTGTGATGTTGGAGAAGACTCTTGAGAGTCCCTTGGACTGAAAGGAGATCCAACCAGTCAATCCTAAAGGAAATCAGTTCTGAATATTCATTGAAAGGACTGATGCTGAAGCTGAAACTTCTTTACTTTGGCTACTTGATATGAAGGGTTGACTCATTGGAAAACGCCCTGATGCTGGAAAAGACTGAAGGTGGGACAAGGGGATGACAGAGGATGAGATGGTTGGATGACATCACCAACTCAATGGACATGAGTTTGAATAAGCTCCAGGAGTTGGTGATGGACAGGGAAGCCTGGCTTGTGGCATCCATGGGGTAGCAAAGAGGTGGACAAGACCTAGGGACTGAAATGAAGTGAAATGAACTGAACTAATTCTCCAAGAGTAGAAAATTAATATACACTTTTTAAATGATTGAATTTATTTGCTAACCTGTGTTTCTACTTTATATATTTCTCAATTTCCTATTCGGTAATTCAGAGTGGTAGACATTATCTCTTTTTCACAGGGGAATAATTTGAAACACATACACAAAATGCCATAGAGAGCTGTTAAACAATAGATGTAAATTTCAGACTCAAGTCTAATAGATTCTGATTCAGATAATTTTCTCATTTCCTATTTTTATTTGCTCTGCCACAACTCTGCACGCTTAATAATAATGTTGATGATTTTCATCTGCATTGATCTGCAACTATATTTAATTTTCCTTCATATACAATCCATTGAATAGTACATATACTGTAAAATAAAGATAACTATAAAGGAAAAAGAAAATAACTGGCTTTTTCCCAGCTTAGAGCCAAGAAGGTACTACTTGAGAAGGCACTAGTCTACATGAAATAGATGTGGCATGTGACCACGAAGAAACATTGCTATCAACTCTCAATGAGAAACACAGATTTCCCAAGGAAATAATGAAATTAAGGCTGAAAGATATTTTCTTTTATGTAGTTGAGGAAGGTGGGAGTTTCAGGAATTGATCACATCCAGAGGAAGGGCCAAAGGTCCCTGATTCTAAAGAAAAGCAAGGCAAATACAAAACCAGATATGCTTTCAGTGTGGAAAAAGTGATAAGCTCAGAGTCACAGCTATAGGCCTTTTAAACTATGTTTAGAAATTTGGAAAATATTCTGATGGAAGATGAGGGTTTTAGAAAGTTTTATTAAAAGTAATGACATGGTTGGTTTTGAATTTACAAAATAACACATGTTTCAATGTAGAGGCTGAATTGAAAAGAGTCATCAAAGATAACAATGAGAAACAAGGATAATCTGTACAAGAGATGGCATGATTTTGAAACAAAGGGATTAAAGGATTGGGATATATGGAATGAATGGATTACAAACATGTTGAGATTGACTATGAAGTTGAAAGATGGAAAAGGAGAAGCTTGTGACACTAAATAACCTTAAAAGCATCCTATTGTATGATGGCAAAATATTAAATTTGATTAATTAATCATTTAAATAAATGTGATTTTTAAATTTTCTCTATTATAATGATTACTAACATCTGCTGCCATTTGTATGCATACTTTATTTTTTTATTTTTATACAATAAAAAATAAAGTACTTAAGATAAAAATTTTAAATATGGTCTTGTCAGACAATCCATTGGTTAAGACTCCATATTCCCAATATAAGGAGCACAGGTTTAATCCTTGGTCAAGGAACTAAGATCCCATATACTGCATGGCATGGCCATAAATAAATAAATTATTAATTAAAACAAAATATTTTAACAAATTTTCAACTTTTTAAATTAACTATATTACTTTGTCTGTACAATTACTAATTTCTACTATGACTACATTGCGTCCATTGTGAAAAAGTTTTTTGACCATATGGTTATCAGAGTTTTAAAAATGTTATTGCTTAAATAATAACTACATTCAAATAAAATCATGGGAGATTTGGAATAAAGAAAAAATACATAGTCCTCTGTAGTCATTGCTACTGGATATTTCACAATTGACATGAAACAATCATGTATAGAACCCTTAAAATTAAAATATACTAATTAGCCACAATATTCCATAAGCATTACAGAGTAAGTTAATTAAAAGTAAAAATATTGAAAGCAGTACAGGATGGCAGAAGAGTAGGTGGACATGGAGTGCATTTCTCTTTATGTGTACATCAGGAATACACCTTCAGACACAGAAGTACATGCAGAATACCAACTGAGAACAGACAAGAGTACTGACCAGCGGAAAAGAATACATAGAACCATGCAAAACTTGATAGGACAAAGGAATTAGGGGGAAAACACAGAAGTGTTATTAGGACTGGACCTGCCCTCAGTGGGTGGGGGAACTGAAGCAGGGTCCAATCCCCACATCAGGACAATTGTCTGAGTCAGAGGAGAAACATGTAAGGCTTGGAGTGAAACAGCTGATCTGTGGCAGCCTAAATGGAATGACAATCAGATAGTCCTTGCCTCAGCCATACATACCCCAGACAGGGATGAAGGCCCCCTGGAAGGCACACCAGCTAGGAGATGGAATTTAGGGATTGTGGAGAAATCCCAGGGCGAGAGCTGCCGTTGACTGCAGAGAGATGGATGGAAGGATGTGAGGGAGGAAACCATGGCGGGAATGCCTGTGGAGGAAAGCCAGGCAGCCATGGAAGCAAGGCAAGATCCTGCTGAGTCATGCCTAGGGGATGGAGCCATCACCACAGCCTCTCTCTCCCCACACAACAGTAGCAAAGCAATAGAAAGGCTGGCCCATCAAAGCCTGATGCACTGAACTACAGAGTAGGATCCCAGCCAGTGGGGCCCCTCTATGTGCCTGATGTGCTGAGCAAGGGAAGGACTCCAGGCAAGGGAGCCCTGTAAATGACTGAATGGGAAGAGATATAGAGAAAGACTGGCCAAAGAGGCCTTCTGATCACCAGCTACAAGAGGCTCAAAAAAAGACTCCGATAGGGCCATAACTCCTGGGGTGGAGGCAGTCCATGTCTTTGCATGTTTGCGCTGCCAGGGTCCCTGCAAGCCAAGCAGTTGAGCCACATTCATGCTCAGTTCTCATTGGGGCAGAGGACTCTTTGCAACTCTGTAGTCCATGGCCTGCCAGGTTTCTCTGTCAGAGAGGTTCTCCAGGCAAGAATACTGGAATGTATTGGTCAATACTGGTTGCCATGCCCTCCTAGAACATTTCCTGCTGCTCTAGCTGGCAACTCACCTGAATACCTGGTGCTGCCAGAAGCCCTGGGACCCAAGCAGCTGTACCGCATCCACACCTGGCCCTCCCTGGAGCAGACCCAAGTCCTTCAAGGCAGCCTCAGAAACAAACCCTAGTGGATGACCCACGTGCAGAGGTGGAAACAAAACCACAATTGAAACCTAGGGGCAGTGTGGCTAAGGAAGAAGACCCAAAACCTTTGCACCAGCTGTATAAGCTGCAGATTAAATCCACGCGATAAACTAGGCAGACTGTGTGCCTATGGAATATATAAAAGACCTTGAGAGCTCCCACAAAAGAAAATGCACTAGTTCTGATAGCCGTGGACACTGGAGGCAAGAACATACAGGAGTAAGACCACATTAGAATCTGAGCTGCCCCCACAGCAGGTCCAGAGATCAGCAGAGTGTTGGAGGGCATCATAGGGAGGTGAGGTGGACTGTAACTCCCAGCGAGGGGAAGGACTCTGATACCAGCGACTCAAGAAAAACATTTATTTCTCTTCTACTTTCACTTGTTCTGTAGATTCTTTTTGTTTTCACCCCCCACCCCATTTTGTTCCCATTCTGTTGTAGTTGTCAATCTTATTGGCACTATGAAATCTAATTAAGCTTTTGAGCTTTTTTTCTTTATATCCTCAGTCACATTTTTTATTGTCATAAACCTCTGCCTCTATATTGGGCTTTTGCAGTTCTGTGGAGTTGTTTTGTTTTTTTTTTTCTTTTTTATAATTTTAATTTTTAAATTTTTAAGCCTATTATCATTTTTTTAACATTTATTCCTTTGTTTGCTTTTCCTACTATTCTTTTCCCATTGCAGATAATCTTTCATGTATGTAAATCTTCTTTATCTACCTCTATTTAACTTTGCATATCTATTATTTCTTTCTTCTCTTTCCTTTCTCTACTCTCAGCATATTTGTTAGTTTTATTTTCATTGATTTATTCCCCAATTGGCACTTTGCTTTAGTTTTGTTTTCCAGTTTGTGCTTTAGTTAGTTTTGCTCTCAACTGGTAGATATAATTTTTGGTTTCCTTTGTTAGCCAGGTCAATGTATTGTACTATATTTTTTGTTGGACTGTTTTGATTTTTCCTACGGGTGTACATGTATATGTGTATATATAGTTACATTTTTATTTTTGTTATAAACCTATGCCTCTTTGTTGGGTTTGTGGAGTTTTGTGGAGTTTTAAAACGTTTTTTTTTTTTCTTTTCTCTTTAAAAAATTTTTTAACCTATTATTATTTTTCCTACATTTATTCCTTTGTTTGCTTTTCCTACTGTTTATTTCCCCTTGAAGTTAACCTTTAATGCATATAAATCTTCTGTATCCACCTCTATTTAATTTTGCATATCTATTCTTACTTTCTTTCCTTTCCTCTCAACATATTTGTAAGTTTTCTTTTAATTGATTTATTCCCCAATTGGCAAGTTGCTTTAGTTTTGTTTTCCAGTTGGTGCCTTGGTTAGTTTTGTTCTTAACTGGTAGATACAATTTTTGGTTTCCTTTGTGTGGTGGGTTAATCTACTATAATTTTGTTGGGCTGTTTAGATTTTGCTTATGGATGTATATGTATATGTGTATATGCCATTAATTATTATTTGCCAGATTTTGTAAGTGCCATTTGTCTGGGGTTTATCTTTGGTTTCTCATTTTTGGATATTTGTTTTAATCCCACTTAATACCATAACAAACCACTTGTGGAATCTTCATTCCTGACCAGAGACAAAGCCCTGAGCCTTTGGAGTGGGAGTGCTGACTCCAAGACCCTAGACTGCCAGAGAACCCTAGGGAGTATCAAATAGTGAGAACTCACACAAAGGAAACCACTTGAATACAAGAACCAGCATCCCCCAGCCACCATTAGGACCCTGTGCAGGAACATCTAAACAACTAACAAAACAAAAATACAAACTCAATCATCAGCAGACAAGATTACTACTTCACTCAGGCTTGCTCATCAAAGAAAAAACAACCAATAAAAACTCAGCACAAATCTCACCTTATAGGAAGCTTATACTATCCAGGGGACCAAACTTCAGTTCAGTTCAGTTGCTCAGTCATGTCCAACTATTTGTATCCCAATGAATCACAGCACGCCAGGCCTCCCTGTCCATTACCAACTCTAGGAGTTAACCAAAACTCATGTGCAGCGAGTCAGTGAAGCCATCCAGTCATCTCATCTTCTGTTGTTCCCTTCTTGCCCTGCCTCCAATCCCTCCCAGCATCAGGGTCTTTTCCAATGAGTCAACCCTTCGCATAAGAGGGCCAAAGTATTGGAATTTCAGCCTCAGAATTAGTCCTTCCAACGAACACCCAGGACTGATCTCCTTTAGAATGGACTGATTGGATCTCCTTACAGTCCAAGGGACTCTAAAGAGTCTTCTCCAACACCACAGTTCAAGAGCATCAATTCTTCAATGCTCAGCTTTCTTCACAGTTCAACTCTCACATCCATACATGACCACCAGAAAAAACATAGCCTTGACTAGATGGACCTTTGTTGGCAAAATAATGCCTGCTTTTGAATATGCTACCCAGGTTGATCATAACTTTCCTTCCAAGGAGTAAGCATCTTTTAATTTCATGGCTGCAGTCACCATCTGCAGTGATTTTCGAGCCCCCAAAAATAAAGTCTGACACTGCTTCCACTGTTTCCCTGTCTACTTCCCAAGAAGTGATGGGAGCAGATGCCATGATCTTCGTTTTCTGAATGTTGAGCTTTAAGACATTTTCATCCTCCTCTTTCACTTTCATCAAGAGGCTCTTTAGCTCCTCTTCACTTTCTGATATAAGGGTGGTATCATCTGCATATCTGAGGTTATTTATATTTCTCCTGGCAGTCTAGAATCCAGCTTGCGCTTCTTCCAGCCCAGTGTTTCTCATGATATACTCTGCATATAAGTTAAATAAGCAGGGTCACAATATATGGCCTTGAGGTACTCCTTTTCCTATTTGGAATCAGTCTGTTGTTCCATGTCCAGTTCTAACTGTTGCTTCCTGACCTGCATACAGATTTTTCAAGAGGCAGGTTAGATGGTCTGGTATTCCCATCTCTTTCAGAATTTTCCACAGTTTATTGTGATCCACACAATCAAGGCTTTGGCACAGTCAAGAAAGCAGAAATAGATGTTTTTCTGGAACTCTCTTGCTTTTTTCATGATCCAGCGGATGTTGGCAATTTGATCTCTGGTTCCTCTGCCTTTTCTAAAACCAGCTTAAACATCTGGAATTTCATGGTTCACACATTGTTGAAGCCTGGCTTGAAGAATTTTAAGCATATTCTATTAGCATGTGAGATGAGTGCAATTTGTGTGGTAGTTTGAGCATTCTTTGACATTGCCTTTCTTTGGGATTGGAATGAAAACTGACCATTTCCAATCCTGTGGCCACTGCTGAGTTTTCCAAATTTGCTGGCATATTGAGTGCAACACTTTCACAGCATCATTTTTTCAGGATTTGAAATAGCTCAACTGGAATTCCATCACCTCCTCTAGCTTTGTTCTTCGTGATGTTTTCTAAGGCCCACTTGACTTCACATTCTGGGATGTCTGGCTCTAGGTGAGTGGTAACACCATTGTGATTTTCTTGTTTGTGTAGATCTTTTTGTACAGTTTTTCTGTTTATTCTTGCCATATCTTCTTAGTATCTTCTGCTTCTCTCAGGTCCATCCCATTTCTGTCCTTTATTGTGCCCATCTTTGCATGAAATATTCCCTTGGTATCTCTAATTTTCTTGAAGAGATCTCTAGTCTTTCCCATTCTGTTGTTTTCCTCTATTTCTTTGCAGTGATCACCAAGGAAGGCATTCTTATCTCTCCTTGCTATTCTTTGGAACTCTGCGTTTAATGGGTATATCTTTCCTTTTCTCTTTTGCTTTTCACTTTTCTTCTTTTCACAGCCATTTGTAAGGCCTCCTCAGAGAGCCATTTTGCTTTTTTGCATTTCTTTTTCTTAGGGATGGTCTTGCTCCCTGTCTTCTGTACAATGTCATGAACCTCCATCCATAGCTCATCAGGCACTCTGTCTATCAGATCTAGTGCCTTAAATCTATTTCTCTCGTCCATTGTATAATAATAAGGGATTTGATTTAGGTCATACCTGAATGTTCTAGTGGTTTTTCCTACTTTCTTCAATTTAAGTCTGAATTTGCCATAAAGAATTCATGACCTGATCCACAGTCAGCTCCTGTTCTTGTTTTTGTTGACTGTATAGAGCTTCTCCATCTTTGGCTACAAAGAATGTAATCAATCTGATTTCAGTGTTGACTATCTGGTGCTGTCCATGTGTAGAGTCTTCTCTTGTGTTGTTGGAAGAGCGTGTTTGCTATGTCCAACCTTAGGATGGCAGAAACCAAAAGGAAGAAATAATTCAACCTCAAAGCCTGTGAAAAGGAGACCTCAAGCATTTATTTATGTTAAATAATAAATAAATAAATAAAATTATTTTTAAAAAAATAATGAAAAGGCAGAGAAATACTACACAAATGAAGGAACAAACTAGAAACAGAGAAGTCCAAATAAATGAAGAGAAAATAGGCAAACTACCTGAACAAGAATTCAGAGTAATGATAGTGAAGATGATCAAAAACCTTAAAAACAACATGGAGAAAATGAAAGAATCAAGTAACAAAGACCTAGAAGGATTATAGAATAAATATCCAGAGACAAACAACACAATACTGAAATTATAAATACTCTGGAAGAAATCAATAGCAGGATATTTGAAGCAGAAAAACAAATGAGTGAGTTGGAAGATAAAATGGTGGAAATAACTTCTGAAGAGCAGAATAAAGTCAAAAGAATGAAATAACTGAGGATAGTCTCAGAGATACCAGGCATAATATCAAGTGCACCAACATTCAAATTATAGGGGTCCTAGAAGAAGAAGAGAAAAAGAAAGGGTATGAGAAAATTTTCGAAGAGATTATGGTTGAAAATTTCCCTAACATGGAAAAGGAAATAGTCAATCAAGTCCAAGAGGGCAAAGAGTCAGATACAGAATAAACCCAAGGAGAAACATGCTAAGACACATACTAATCTAACAAAGACTAAACACAAAGGGATATTTAAAGCAGAAAGGGAAAAGCAAGAAATAACATACAAGGGAAGCCCAATATGTTTAACAGATTATCTTTCAGCAGACACTCTAAAGACCAGAAGGGAATGTCAGGATATATTTAAAATACTGAAAGGGAAAAATCTACAACCAAGATTGCTTGTACCCAGCAAGGATCTGATTCAAAATTAATGGAGAAATATAAAGCTTTTCAGATAAGCAAAAGTTAAGAGAATTCAGTACCACCAAGCCAGCTTTACAACAAATGTTAAAGGGACTTTTCTAATCAAGAAATACAAGAGAGGGAAAAGATCTACAAAATCAACCCATACTATTAAGAAAATAGCAATAGGAACATATATATCAATAATTACTTTAAATGTAAATGGATTAAAAGCTCTGACCAAAAGACACAGACTGGCTGAATAGATACAAAAACAAGACCCATATATAAATATATATGCTGTTTACAAGAAACCCACTTCAGACCTAAAGACACATGTAGACTGAAACTGAGGATGGAAAAAGCAAAAGAAAGCTGGACAAGAAATTCTTAGATCAGACGAAACAGACCTTAAAATAAAAATGATTACAAGAGATAAGGAAAGACACTACACAATTATCAATTGATCAATGCAAGAGGAAGACATAACAAGATATTGTAAATATCTATTCACCCAACATAGTAGCACCTCAGTACATAAGAAAAGCACTAACAGACATAAAAGGAGAAGTTGACACAATAATACTAGGAGTCTTTAGACTTTAACAGCCCACTCACACCAATGGACAGATCATCAGAACAGAAAATTAATAAGGAAACACAAGTTTTAAATGATACATTAGATGAGATGGATCTCGTTGATTTCTTCAGGCCATTCCATCCAAATGCAGAAGAATACACCTTCTTCCCAAGTGCCTTTGGAACATCTCCAGTGATAGAGAACATCTTGGGTTACAAATCCACACATCAAACCTCAGTAAATTTAAGAAAATTGAAATCATATAAAGCATCTTCTCCAACCACAAAACTACGAGACTAGATATCAATTACAAGAAAAAAACTGTAAGAAACACAAACACACGGAGATTAAAGAATGCATTTCTAAATAACCAACAGTTTACTGAAGAGATCAAACGGGAAATCAAAAAATTTCTAGAAACAAATGACAATGAAAACACAGCAACTTAAAACCTATGGGATGCAGCAAAAGCAGTTGTAAGAGGGAAGTTTATACCAATACAATCCTACTTCAAGAAACAAGAAAAACATAGAATAGACAACCTAACTTTACACCTAAAACAACTGGAAAAAGAAGAGTGAAAAAACCCAAAATTAGTAGAAGGAAAGAAATCATAAAAATCCGAGGAGAAAAAAATGAAACAGAAATGAAAGAAACAATTGTATAGATTAATAAAAGTAAAAGCTGATTGTTTTAGAAGATAAAAAAAAATTGACAAACCTTTGGCCAGACTCATCCAAAAAAAAAAAAGAAAGAAAGAAAGAGAGAGAATCAAATGAACAAAATTAGAAATGAAAAAGGAGAGGTTACAGCAGACAATGCAGAAATATGAAGGATTATAAGAGACTATCATGAAAAACTATATAGCAACAAAATAGCTAACCTGGAAGAAATGGACAGATTGATTCTTAGAAAAGTTCAATATTCTAAGATGCAACCAGGAAGAAATAGAAATTATGAGCAGCCCAACTACAAGCTCTGAAATTGAAGTTGTGATAAAAAATCTTCCAAAAAACAAAAGCCCAGGGCCAGATGGCTTCACAGGAGAATTTTATCAAACATTTAGAGAAGAGCTAATGCCTATACTTCTAAAACTCTTTCAAGAAATTTCAAAGGAAAGAACATTTCCAAACTCATTCTATGAGACCACCATCACCCTGATCCCCAAACAAGACAAAAACAACACAAAAAAAGAAAACGATGAGCCAATATCAATGATGAACATAGATGCAA
Source organism: Capra hircus (assembly GCF_001704415.2). Taxonomy (NCBI): domain Eukaryota; kingdom Metazoa; phylum Chordata; class Mammalia; order Artiodactyla; family Bovidae; genus Capra; species Capra hircus. Next base: position 14,990,198 of record NC_030823.1, on the reverse strand, counting down.
AATCCTCAACAAGATTTTAGCAAATAGAATTCAGCAATAACTCAAAAAACTCATACACCATGATCAAGTTGGATTTATTCCAGGGATGCAAGAATTCTTCAATATACACAAATCAATCAATGTGATACACCATACTAACAAATTGAAAGATATAAACTATATGATCATCTCAATAGACGCAGGAAAATCCTTTTACAAATTCAGCACCCATTTATGATGAAAACTCTTCAGAAAATGTGTGTAGAAGGAACGTACTTCAACATAGTAAAGGCTATATATGATAAACCTACAGCAAACATTATTCTCAATGGTGAAAAACTGAAAGCATTCTCCCTAAGATTAAGAAAAAAACAAAGGTAGCCACTTTCACCACTATTATTCAACATATTTCTGGAAGTCCTAGGTACAGCAATCAGACAAGAAAAAGAAATGAAAGGAATCCAAATTGGAAAAGAAGACATGATACTGTATATAGAAAACCCTAAAGATAGTATCAGAAAATTACTAGAGCTAATCAGTGAATTTAGCAAAGTTGCAGGATACAAAATCTATATAAGAAATCACTTGCATTTCTATATACTAACAATGAAAAATCAGAAAGAGAAATTAAAGGATCAATCCTATTCACCTTTGCAACAAAAATAATTAAATATCTAGGAATACAAAAGAACTGTACATGGAAAATTATAAGACACTAATGAAAGAAATCAAGGAAACATAAACAGATGGAGAAATATTCTATGTTCCTGGGTAGGAAGAATCAATATTCTGAAAATGACTATACTGCCAAATGTAATCTACAGATTAAATGTGATCCCTAATCAAATAACAGTGACATTTTCCCCAGAATTACAACAAAAATTTTCACAATTCATATGGAAACACAAAAGACCCTGAATAGCCAAAACAGTCTTGAGCAAGAAGAATGGAGCTGGAGGAAACAACCTTCCTGACTTCAGAGGATACTACAAAGCTACAGTCATCAAGACAGTATGGTACTGGCAGAAAAACAGAAATATAGACCAATGGAACAAGATAGAGAGCCCAGAAATAAACCCATGCACCCATGGGTACCTTACTTTTGACAAAGGAGGCAAGGATATACAATGGGGTAAAGATAGCCTCTATACAATAAATGGTGCCTGGAAAACTGGACAGCTACTTATAAAAGAATGAAGTTAGAAAACTTCCTAACACCATACACAAAGATAAACTCAAAATGGATTAGAAACCTAAATTTAAGACCAGAAACTATAAAACTCTGAAAGGAAAACATAGGCAGAACACTTGATGACATAAATCAAAACAAGATCCTCTATGACCCACCTCCTAAAGTAATAGAAATAAAAACAAAAGTAAACAAGTGGGACCTGATTTATCTTAAAAAGCTTTTGCATAGCAAGGAAACACTAAGAAATCCTCAGAATGGGGGAAAATAGCAAATGAAACAACTAACAAAGGATTAATTTCCAAAATATACAAGCAGCTCATACAACTCAATACCAGAAAAAAAACAAAAAAACAAAAAAACAAAACACTCAATCCAAAAGTTGGGAAAAAAAGGCCTAAACAGACATTTCTCCTAAGAAGACATACAGATGGCCAAAAACACATGAAAAGATGCTCAACATTGCTCATTATTAAATAAATGCAAATCAAAACCACAATGAGATATCACCTCATACCAGTAAGAATGGCCATCATTAAAAAGTACAAACAGTAAATGCTGGAGAGAGTGTGGAGAAAACGGAATCCTCTTGCACTGTTGGTGGGAATGTAAATTGATACTGCCACTCTGGAAGATGGTATGGAAATTCCTTTAAAAACTAGGAATAAAACTGCCATATGACCCAACAATCTCACTCCTACACATATACCATGAGGAAACCAAAATCGAAAAAGACACATGTATCCCATTGTTCATTGCAGCACTATAGCTAGAACATGGAAGCAACCTAGATGTACATCAACAGATGAATGGATAAATAAATACTGGTACATATACACAATGGAATATTGCTCAGCCATAAAAAGGAATGTCTTTGAGTCAGTTCTAATGTGGTGGATGAATCTAGAACCTATTATACAGAGTAAAGTAAGTCAGAAAGTAAAAGATAAATATTGTATTCTAACACATATATATGAAATCTAGAAAAATGCTACTGAAGAATTTACTTACAGGGGCAGCAATGGAGAAACAGACATAGGGAATAGACATGGGGAAAGGGGAGGAGATGCTGAGATGCATGGAAAGAGTAACATGGAAACTTACATTACCTTATGTAAAATAGATGCTGCTGCTGCTGCAAAGTCACTGCAGTCGTGTCTGACTCTGTGCGACCCCATAGACGGCAGCCCACCAGGCTCCCTGTCCCTGGAATTCTCCAGGCCAGAACACTGGAGTGGGTTGCCATTTCCTTCTCCAATGCATGAGAGTGAGAAGTGAAAGTGAAGTCGCTCAGTCGTGTCTGACTCTTAGCGACCCCATGGACTACAGCCTGCCAGGCTCCTCTGTCCATATTGCCATTGCCTTCTCTGTGAAATAGATAGGCAATGGGAATTTGCTGTATGGCTCAGGAAACTCAAACAGGCTCTGTATCAACCTAGAAGGGTGAATTGAGGAGGGAGATAGGAGGGAGGTTCAAAAGGGAGGGTATATATGTATACCTATGACTGATTCATGTTGAGGTTTGACAGTAAACAACAAAATTCTATAAAGAAATTACCCTTCAATACAAAATAAATAAACTTTAAAAAATTAAATTTTTTTAAAAGTCAAAATATTTATAAATACCAGGAAACTCACTATTCAAATATAAATGTTAGTTGGTAAAACAAAAATGTTAAAAGTAAAGAAAAATTATGCATGATTTTATGACTATCAATATTTAAACTCAATTTAATATATAGAGAATATAATTTTTGTTTTTATATTTATTTTTCTTGATTACATATTATTGCATGCAATAGATATAATAGTTATTGATAATTGTCATATAAACCATTTCACTAATGATATTATATAGAAGATAAATATTGTCTATCTCAAATGTTTTGAAGGAAATATTTTTGTCTTGAAAATTAATGGTAGGGCAAGTATCCAAAAAGTTTGTCCAAGTTTTTCCATAATAACCATCAGAAAAACCCGACAACTTTTCAGCCAACTCCAACGTGCATATTTTCAATTTTATATCCTTCATTAAATATTAGTAGTTCAGTTCAATTCAGTTCAGTCGTTCAGTCATGTGCAACTCTTTGCGACTCCATGAATCATAGCACACCAGGCCTCCCTGTCCATCATCAACTCCCAGAGTTCACCAAAATGCATGTCCATTGAGTTGGTAATGCCATCCAACCATCTCATCCTCTGTCATCCATTGTCCTCCTGCCCCCAATCTTTCCCAGGATCAGGGTCTTTTCAAATGAGTCAGCTCTTCGCATCAGGTGGCCAAAGCATTTGAGTTTCACCTTCAACATCAGTCCTTCCAATGAACACCCAAGACTGCTCTCCTTTAAGATGGACTGGTTGGATCGCCTTGTAGTTCAAGGGACTCTCAAGAGTCTTCTCCAACACCACAGCTCAAAAGCATCAATTCTCCGAGGCTTAGCTTTCCTTATAGTTCAAATCTTACATCCACACATGACTACTGGAAAAACCATAGACTTGACTGGATGGACCTTTGTTGACAAAGTAATGTCTCTGCTTTTGAATATGCTGTCTAGGTTGGTCATAACTTTCCTTCTAAGGAGTAAGCATCTTTTAATTTCATGGGTACAATCACCATCTTCAGTGATTTTGGAGCCCCCTCAAAATAAAGTCAGCCACTGTTTACAATGTTTCCCTATCTATTTGCCATGAAGTGATGGCATCAGCTGCCATGATCTTCGTTTTCTGAATGTTGAGCTTTAAGCCAACTTTTTCGCTCTCCTCTTTCATTTTCATCAAGAGGCTCTTTAGTTCCTCACTTTCTGCCATAAGGGTGGTGTTATCTGCATATTGAGGTTATTGATATTTCTCCCTGCAATCTTGCTTCCAGCTTGTGCTTCCTCCAGCCCAGCGTTTCTCATGATGTACTCTGCATAGAAGTTAAATAAGCAGGGTGACAACATACAGCCTTGAGGTACTCCTTTTCCTATTTGGAACCAGTCTGTTGTTCCATGTCCAGTTCTAACTGTTGCTTCCTGACTTACATATAGGTTTCTCAAAAGGAAGGTAATGTTAGTAGTAGCTTGTAGTAAAGAAATAAAATTGGAAATAAGACTGTGCTGTTTCTTTAGCACACTTAAACAGGCAATATAACATATATTATACATAAATTTTAATAAATACGAAGTCTTTTTCTTATGAATTACATAGTTCATAATATTCATGGGAAACACAAATTAGTATACTTACTGATTCAAAACAAATTAGTAGGTATTAAGCTTCTGTTAAATACTTCCCTTGTAGGCTAAACTAGTCATTCCTATTGACTTTTCCTCTGCAATATATACAAAATTTAAACATTTCTAACCATATTTGGACTAGAATAATGCAATAGTTATTACTATTATTATTACTGATCTATCTGCTACACACTTTAATTCCTCAAAGTCAGTTCTAACCTAATCTTGAATCTTTCTTCTTAAAACATATATCATATTATATCCAAAATGGTTTGAAATCCTCCACTGGTTTTCCATACCCTTAGAATAAAGTCCAGCTGCCCTAAAAGAGCATAAAAGACCTCTTCAGGTCTCTGCCCCCATATCTGACCTTATTTCCACCCTTCTCTTCTTTCCTTACTCTGTCTCCAGAAGCACAGTGTTTCTTTCAACTCCTTGCATAGGCTAAAGTCACACTTGCTGTTTCTTCTTTCTGTTCTCCCAGACTTCTCACTTTATTTTGGATTTTGTTTGAGTGTTACTCTTTCAGAGAAGGCTTTCTGGCCCACTCTATCAAGATTAGTGTCCCTATGTTTAACACCACGCAGTATTTCTCTCTAGAACCATTATCACCATCTGCATTTATATTATAAGATGTTTCCACCTCTGGTGCGTTTACATAATGAAAAATAAGCTTCAGGAAGCCACATGTTCATGCATCTAAGTCAATTCAGTCATGTCCGACTCTGCTAAAAAAATATTTACTGTTCATAAAGAAGGATTCATAAAGAAGAGAAATATGTTTATTGAATGCTTGTTAGATGAATTAATGTGTGTAATACAATCTGCTAACAACTTATGTTTTCAGAAAAATGAAGAAAAAATTATATTGAACAAATGACAAAGGTCTGCATAGTCAAAGCCATCCATGGCTTTTCCAATAGTCATGTATAAATGTGCGAGTTGGACCATAAAGAAGGCTGAATGCTAAAGAATGGAAGCTTTCAAACTATGAAAGTGAAATTAGTCACTAGGTCATGTCCAACTCTTTGTGACCCCATGGACTATAGCCCACCAGCCTTCTCTGTCCAGGGAATTCTCTAGGCAAGAATATTGGAGTGGGCTGCCATTTCCTTCTCAAGAGGATCTTTCTGACCCAGGGATCAAACCCAGGTTTCCTGCATTGCAGGCAGACTCTTTACCAACTGAACCACCAAAGAAGCCTTTTTAAACTATGGTGCTGGAGAAAACTCTTGAGAATCCCTTGGACAGCAAGGAGATCAAAGCAGTCAATTCTAAAAGAAATCAACCCTGAATATTCATTAGATGGACTGATGCTGAAGCTGAAGCTCCAATACTTTGGCCACCTGATGTGAAGAACTGACTCATTGGAAAAGACCCAGATGCTAGAAAGATTGAGGGCAAGAGGAGAAGAGGGTGACAGAGGATGAGATGGTTGGATGGCATCACTGACTCAATGGACATGAGTTCTGAGCAAACTCTGGGAGATAGTGAAGGACAGGGAAGCCTAGCATGCTGCAATTCATGGGGTCACAAAGAGTGGGCCATGACTTAACAACTGAACAATAACAAATAAATAATTACCTTTGTGTTTGCATGAACTCAGCCAACTTGTCCGGACGAAAATGAATGTCATCATCTCATATTGACTCTTCATAAATGCTAATGGCAACAAAGAAATACTTTTAAATTATCTGAAATTTTTAATCCAATTGTGTTCATAATATAGTTTAAAACAGCAGTTTCTGACATTTTGTTGGTTTTGTAGCTTAAGGAAATTTCAGGTTTGGGGGAGTTTGTGAAGTTTTCAAAGTGGTGATCTATGTTTGCTTGGAAATTTTTTTTGCTCATTCCAATTTTATTTAAATAAAACAGAAATTTGAAGTTATGTTAAATATTTTGAGAGGTTATCCGTCTTTAGCAGAAAATTCCCCACTATATGTCTGCCTGAAAAACAATATAGAATATAGCAATTTCCATTTCTGAATAATTTGAAATATTAATTATTTTTCTTTTAATTTAACTCACTTGCAAATAATAAAATACCCATACCTGGATTTATACTTTATAAATTTTTTTGTTATTAAAAAACACAAGGACAAAAAGATAAACACAAAAATGAAAAAAATCCTCAAGAACAAAATTCTATAATGATATCAATGAACACACAGTCCTCCTAGGCCATTCATATTTATTCACTCAAGCAGCAAAGAAAGACATTTATAAGTGCTATTTTATACTGATTTTCCTTAGAAATGTGTTATGGCCTTTCTCTTTTGAAGGGAGTTTTGGGCAGGTGGCTTCCTTGGTGGCTCAGAGATTAAAGCTTCTGCCTCCAATGCCGGAGACCCAGGTTCTATTCCTGGGTTGGGAAGATCCCCTGGAGAAAGAAATGGCAACCCACTCCAGTATTCTTGCCTGGAGAATCCCATGGACAGAGGAGCCTAGCAGGCTACAGTCCACAGGGTCGCAAAGAGTGGACACTACTGAGCGACTTCCCTTTCACTTTCTTTCTTCGGGCACATAGAATACAATGAGACCTGAAAGAGCTTGGATTAATGGCACCTGCAGTGGTATTTAGACGCTTTGTCAATAGGATAAGGCAATAGATTGGCCATGTCTGAACGAACTCTGCTCCGTGAATTGTGAATAACTTGTACCTTGATGGCACAGCTACATTTTCGTGACTTCAATTTTCCAGCCCTTGAAATGTAATTCGAGCCCTTGGCTCGAATTCACCATGCTGTTCTTTGAGATTCAAGATGACAGAGTACAATCTTTTTATGTTTTCAGGGAGTAAAGATGATTGTAATGATCACAATGTTAGCAACATAGTTACTATCATGATCATTGTAATTATAAGAGACACTCTTCTTTAATTCTGAATTTGCTTTTTCAGCATGTCAGGAGCTTATAAATGTGCTTTATCATATGTAAAAAACTTTAAATGGATCTTAATTTCAGCTCTGGAGTAAAATCTTGGCAAAGGATCATCTGATAGTTTGTATATAATTTTTAACATTCTATAATTTGTAAGAATTAGAACAGTAAATTTGCAAGGTTTTATTTTGACAATGCATATTTTTTTTACAGTTTGATGTTTTTTCAAATGCATGCTTTGAATATTTCTGTGCTATGCAGTGGCTATGCTCAATTCCATGCTTAAAAATATCATGCTCTTCTAGGTATATTTTTATTTCATTAATGGCATCTTAGTTCATGAATATTTCTCATTTCCTAATGCACTTTGTTTTTTTTGCAGAACAATTATATTGAAATTTTCCTAGTCAAAATACATTAAACTGTATTGAAATATTAACAACAGTTTTATTGAAGTCCTTTTAACCTAAAACTTTTACTTTTTTTTTTTTAAACTCTATCAGGATAAAATTGGTAAAGGAGCAGGTACAAATATAGAGAAGATATTTTTTCCCTTAGAGTAACTTAGAGAAACATTCTGTTTTTATGCTGGTTTGAAAGACATTTACAGAGACATTCAATTTTATCTTTAACATAAGCCAGAGTGTAAGGTGTTTTGTTGTGTGGGTTAACGGACAGACTGAAGGAGGTTGTCTATCTTCAAATTCTTACACTATGGCTTTCTGTTTGTGAGGCTTTCAAAATATTTCTCCATGCCTCACTTTCTCATATTCTTGATCAAAAAAGAAAAAAAAAATAAAGGAAAATATTTTAAAAAAGGAAGAAAAGAGGCAGGAAGGAAAAATGGTAGGAGGAAATAGGTGAGTTTGTCTAGTAGATACAATACTTTGAGACAAAATGGATCATGCTCAGAACTGTGCCTTGTACAAACTATACACTCACTACATAAATGTGTGCTATCGTGACTACCACTGTAAGGCAGTACAGATAAGTAAATTTATGACCATAGAAATTATAACTTGTTAAAAGTCAAAAGAGTTAATCCTTGTGGTCTATTTATGTAAATTCAACTTTTACAGGAGGAATGTTTTCTGCATTTAGTGAAAAACAGAGATTGGCAATTTATTTCCATGATTTACTATAATAGTGATTTACTGTATTGTTGATCTCATAAAGATTTTCATTTTAAAAACTATATGGCAAAACAATACAATATTGTAAAGTAATTAGCCTCCAATTACAATAAATAAATTTAAATAAAAAAACACAATCTGAAAAAAAAACTATCAGAAAATACAATGATTATCATTATGTGCAATCACTGTTGAGCACAGGGAAGAAAGTTGATATGACTTTATGAAAGTAGCATCAGGTTTATGTTGAACTACAAACTGATTATAACTGTGTTTTAAATCAAATATATGTCTTTTTATGCTGTGCATCTGCCACTTTCTAATGAATTACTTTGGGCAAGATATTAATTTCTCTCAATCTTGATTCCTTCAACTGAAAAATGAGAATAACAAAAACATCTTCTTCATGGTTTATTGACTAATCCAGTTGTCTTCCCCTGAAATACTCTCATAATTGGATATCAAAACATGCATGGGAATATTTATTGCATTATTTATAATAGTAGAAATTGTCATTGAATGTATAAATATATCTTCTTTGATAGAGGGATCCATATCAATTACTTTGTTATTAAAAAGTCTAACAAACTAGAAGAAATGTTTCTCTCTTCAAAATAAAAACAAACTGATACCAAAATAAAGTTGACTTAATTATCTTTTAATGTGAAAGACCAAAAAGAATACTAATACTCATTATCTTTACTCATGGCAGCATTGTTTGCATTGACTCAAAAGTAGAAACAATTTGAATATTCATCAGTGAATTAATGGATAAGCAAAAGAGGGTAGATCTACAAATTTCCATATTATTCTGCCATATATGAAAATAAAGTAAAATGGTGCATCCACTGTGGAAAAAGTATGGCAGTTCATCAAAAACGTAAACATGAATTAGTGAAAGATCCATCACTAATTCCACAAGTGAAATTCCACTTCAGAGTATATACCCAAAACTTTGAAATAAGGGAGTGAAAAGTACACCTATTCATATCAGCATTACTCAGACTGGGCAAAAGGTGGAAGCCACCCAAGTGCCAATGGATACATGAACTGATAAAATGAGGTATATGTACAAGGGTATATTATTCAGTCTAGAAACTAAGGAAATTAAGGCACTTGTATTGCCATTTCCTTCTCCAGGGGATCTTCCTGACCCAGGGTCGAATCCAGGTCTCCTGTAATAGAGGCAGATGCTTTAACCTCTGAGCCACCAAGGAAGCCCACTTAACTTAATGATATACTTGAGCCTTGAAGGCATTATGCTGGTGAAATAACTTGGTTCCAAAAGGATGAATATTATGTTTCCAGTTCTATGAGGTATCCAGAGAAGTGAACTTCAGACACAGAAGATAGAAAATGGCTGACAAGTGTTGAAGAGAATTAGTATTTATTGGATGCAGTTTCACTTAGCAAAAATGAAAAAGTATGAGAGATGGATGGTGAGTATATTTCTACAACAATGTGATTAATGTCATATAACTATATACTTTGAATGGTAAAGGTTATGTTCAGTAGATTTAATCACCATAGAAAATGTGAATGAAGTACTGATACATATTACAATGTGAGTGAACATTCAAAACATCCTCAGTGAAAGAAGCCATAAGAAAAATCTACCCAGATCATATTCATCTTGTGTGCTTTAAATCCATTACTGTTGTGAAGATGCAGGAAAGTCTCCAGGAAACTTCCAGAAAAAAAAAAAAAAAGAAAAGAAAAAAAAAACTGAATCAGAATGGAAAAAGACATTTGGACAGGTGGTAAAAGTGGAAGATGGACCAATGGACTAGAAGTTGAAAGCCGTAATGATTTCTCATTTGGGGGCTATGTGGGTATTCCCTGAGACAGTGTCCTTCCTAACACACACACTGGAAATTGTCATTTAAATTGGCATATGTGGTAAATCGACGATAACTGGGGAATCTGAACTTACAGATAAAGAGTAAGTTCACTGTATGTTTGAAATTACTATAAAATAAATAACTTTCCAAAACAAACATATAAAGAATAGTAGATATGACTTCACATTTCATGATAAGGGCCAAACCCTACTGAGATTCAGTTCACTCAAAATGGTTAAGCTAATTGTTCTTATAGAAATTGACATATTATTAAAAGTTACTGTGGGAAGATTATATTAGTAGTAACTATGTCTTAGGTGTTGTGGATGACCAGGGTTATGGTAGAAACAATGGACTTTTTGAGTTAAAGCTTTTCACATCAAACTACCCAAAGGTATGAGTAATACATGGATTTAGAAAAGTTGCATGATACAAAAGCAATACAAATAGTCAGTTGGATTTCTGAACACTAGTAAAGAAGTAGAAGTATCAGAAAGCAAAATTAAGAAAGAAAATCCCATTTACAACTGCATCGAAAAGAAACAGAACCGAGAACCCTGAAATAAACCCACAGGTAGGTGGTCAGTTAATTTATGACAAAGTTGCCAAGGATGTACACAAGGACATACACTGGGGAAAATCCCCTCAATAAAGGATGCCAAGGAAACTAGATACCACGCACCATAAAGGTCCCTGCAAACTGTCTTCACCACTCACATAACTACCTGAAAATTTCCACCTCAAGCCCTTCCTCTGCTTTCTTTTCTGAAAATGGACACCCCCCCTCCCCACCTTAAGAGTCAATCACATACAGGAAGATTCTCCCCACTTTTCTTCACCTTTTACTCCCATTGTGATAGAGCAGGTACTGGAGACACTGGGCTCTTATCTGCATGGATGAGACCCATCATTGACCAGAAGCTGAAGTTCCAGTATGTTCTGAGATTTACCACCTATCTGTGTCAACCTGGCTAGGCACTGTCTGGAAGGCAAAGCCCTGGTGAACCCAGATCCAGTTTAACCAAACTTGGGATGCTAGCTGACCTGTAGGAAAGTGAAAGTGTTAGTCACCAGGCTCCCCTGTCCATGGAATTCTCCTGGTAAAAATACTGGAGTGTGTTGCCATTTCCTTCTCTAAGGGATCTTCTCAACCTAGGGATTAAACCTGGGTCTCCTGCTTCACAGAAGATTCTTTATTATCTGAGCCACCAAGAAAGCTCTAAAAGTCTAATTGTTTTCAAGTGTTAGCCACTCAGTCATGTCCTACCTTTTGCCACCCCATTGACTGCAGTCCACAGGCTCTTCTTTCCACAGAATTCTCCAGCAAGAATACTGGGATGGGTAGCCATTCCCTTCTCGAGGGGATCTCCCAGACCCAGAGATGAACTCAAGTCTCCCACGTTGTGGGCAGATTCTTTACCATCTGAGCCACCAGGAAAGCCCTTGTAGAAGTCCAAGTGTTATTAAGAGATATCATGAGAAGATTACATTATGAGCCACCATATCTTGGATGCTATTGATTAATTAGATAGTATCATGAACTCAATGGACATGAATTTGAGCAAACTCTGGGAAACTCTAGGAGATAATGGAGGACAGCGGAACCTGGAGTGCTGGAGTCCATGGGGATGTAAAGAGTTGAGCATGACTTAATGACTTAAAAACAGCAAAAATAATGGACAATCTGTCCCTCAGCCCCAAGGTGGATGGGCTCTCACTGACAAGGTCTGAGTTGAGTGGGGCTGTGTAGTGCTGCTGAAAGCAGGTCAGGGTAGGGTGGGAGTCTGCTGCCCTCCCCTTGGGCTCCAGGGGACATTGAGCTGTGAGCTGGGCTCCCAGGACCTGAGCAGCATTCTGGACAGTGGGAGCAGGACTGTTCATCCTCAGTCATGTGGTCAGTCTTATCCTCTGTTATTCTTTGTATAGAAATCATATAATTGAAATTATATAAAAGGCAGAGGAACCAGAGATCAAATTGCCAACATCCTCTGGATCACTGAAAAAGCAAGAGAGTTCCAGAAAAACATCTATTTCTGCTTTATTGACTATGCCAAAGCCTTTGACTGTGGGGATCACAAAAAACTGGAAAATTCTGAGAGAGATGGCAATACCAGACCACCTGACCTGCCTCTTGAGAAACCTGTATGCAGGTCAGGAAGCAACAGTTAGAATTGGACATGGAACAGCAGACTGGTTCCAAATAGGAAAAGGAGTACATCAAGGCTGTATATTGTTACCCTGCTTATTTAACTTATATGCAGAACATCATGAGAAACGCTGGGCTGGAAGAAGCACAAGCTGGAATCAAGATTGCCGGGAGAAATATCAATAACCTCAGATATGCAGGTTGTGCCACCCTTATGGCAGAAAGTGAAGAGGAGCTAAAAAGCCTCTTGATGAAAGTGAAAGAGGAGAGTGAAAAAGTTGGCTTAAAGCTCAACATTCAGAAAACGAAGATCATGGCATCTGGTCCCATTGCTTCATGGGAAATAGCTGGGGAAGCAGTGGAAACAGTGTCAGACTTTTATCTTTTGGGGCTCCAAAGTCACTGCAGATGGTGACTGCATCCCTGAAATTAAAAGACGCTTACTCCTTGGAAGAAAAGTTATGTCCAACCTAGATAGCATATTGAAAAGCAGAGACATTACTTTGCCAAGAAAGTTACATCTAGTCAAGGATATGGTTTTTCCAGTGGTCATGTATGGATGCAAAAGTTGGACTGTGAAGAAAGCTGAGCACTGAAGAATTGATGCTTTTGAACTGTGGTGTTGGAGAAGACTCTTGAGAGTCCCTTGGACTGCAAGGAGATCCAACCAGTCTATTCTGAAGGAGATCAGCCCTTGCGTTCTTTGGAAGGAATGATACTAAAGCTGAAACTTCAGCACTTTGGCCACTTCATGAGAAGAGTTGACTCATTGGAAAAGACTCTGATGTTGGGAGGCATTGGGGGCAGGAGGAAAAGAGGATGACAGAGGATGAGATGGCTGGATGGCATCACCGACTCGATGGACGTGAGTTTGAGTGAACTCCGGGAGATGGTGATGGACAGGGAGGCCTGGTGTAGTGCAATTCATGGGGTCACAAAGAGTCGGACATGACTGAGTGACTGAACTAAACTGAATTGAACTGAAGCAATAAAATAAAATATGAAAAATCTCAAGATCAAGGAGATTATGCAAGAGAACTTTTTAAAGGGTTAAGCTAAATCCTGTGGAAAATGGTATATTCATTTAACTTTATACATTCAAATTCTATACAGGGAATTACAATGATTCCTTTTTAAAATGAACATTTGCCCTGTGGCAGATAAAAGTCAATAATATAGTGCTCATATAAAAGCATCCTCTTCTTCCTTTCCTTGACCTGGAACATTCTCTAGGTGATTGGGCACTGATTCAGGTTTTCTGGCTCCACTAAGAAGAGACTGCACTTTTCTCAACTTTATTGATGTTGATTTGTCATTTGAGACAACAAGGATCATTGGGCAAGACACAACTAAGACCTCAGATAGAAGAACTGAGATTTCAAGGGTTTTTGTCTACAATTAGGCTCTGTAAGAAGCCTCTACTCTTTCAAATTCCTAACTGATAAATATTTATCAAATGCTTACCTAGCTTCTAAGATACTAAAATAAATAAGTTGTCATCATTGAGGTTAAATAAATTACCAACCATTGGCAAGACATATACAGTACAATATAACACATGTGAACAAATTCAAAAATATAATACAGTAATTGAGATGGCAGGAATTTCTACAAGGTAGTGGAGAGCCAAGGTTAAAGCCATCTTTGATATACAGTCAGTAAGTTTTTCCCAGGTGGTGCTAGTGGTAAAGAATCTGCTTGTCAATGCACTAGACATAAGAGGTGTGGGTTCAATCCCTGAATTGGGGAGATTGCCAAGAGAAGTGTATGGCAACCCACTTCCATATTCTTGCCTGGAGAATCTCCATGGACAGAGGAGCTTGGTGTGCTACACTTCACATGATTGCATGGAGTCGGACATGACTGAAGCAACTTAGCAAGACGGAAGTATTCTTTATAGAAGATAAATATGAAATTGGCTTTGAAAGTTGAATAGGAATTCTCAAAGCAGAAACCTGGAGAAAATCTAGTCATGGCAGGGAGAAATAATTTTATTTGGGGCCATTCAATCTGTGTCATGCAGTTTGAGTGGAAAGTTGTTTATTTTTTAAAATATCATATTCTTTAAATATTAGCTTCAATTAATCTCTGCAAATTAGTTGCCATTATGATACTATTAAAAATGTGAATCACGGATATGACTAGAAAACCTGCAGGTGTAAAGACATCTACAGTAATAGCTGGAACAAAAATAGCCTAGATTTTACACATACATGAAAAATTTCATTCCCCTTTTTACTTCTTTTCTTAAATATTAATATTAGCTAAATACTTTTGAAATACTTTTATCTCCAAAATTTCTAAAAATAAAATAATTAGCAACATATATTTCTATTTAATACTTTACTACACAGATGATTTCCAAATAATTCTCAGTAAGCCTCATAAGCCTGAGCAGTTTCGTCCAGACTCAATTAAAACATCTCACCTTTTCATTTTTCTTTCTTACCCCTTTATTCTGATGAGACTTGTGTTTTAACCTCATTTTTAAAAATATTGAACTCTTTACCTTATGCCGAGGTATCAATCAACTTTCATTCCAGTACTCGCCAACAGGGCCGTACTGATTCCTGATTGTAATTATTCTCATTGGTACCCTCACATGACTCGCCTTCATGCTTCTGGAGAAATGACCTGTTGCTCATTAACCATAGAACATTTTGGTCTGTTCTCCTTTCAGTTCCAGGAAGGATGCTTAGCACTTCTGAGAATTCACCTGAAGGGCACAAATTGGCCCCACTACAGATTTATGCTCTTGAATTCAAAATGAACTCTCTCTCTTTTTTCTATTAGCACAGAAAAGGACACTTTGATATCCTAATATAAGGTTTTAACTAAGAGCATGTGATTTGGAGTCAGAAGAGTGTGCAATAGAAATTTACCTCTTTTACTTAATATGTGGTGTTCTGTGGACCTCAGTTTTCATCTGGGAATGAAAAATAAAATAATAAGAGAATGTGGATTAAATAATGGAGGATTTTTTAACACACACAGACACTCTCTCTGCTGCTGCTGCTGCTGCTGCTGCTGCTAAGTCACTTCAGTCGTGTCTGACTCTGTGCGACCCCATAGATGGCAGCCCACCAGGCTCCCCCATTTCTTTCTCCAATGCATGAAAGTGAAAAGTGAAAGTGAAGTCGCTTAGTTGTGTCTAACTCTTCGCGACCTCATGGACTGCAGCCTACCAGGCTTCTCCATCCATGGGGTTTTCTAGGCAAGAGTAATGGAATGGGGTGCCATCGCCTTCTCTGCTCTCTCTCTCTCTATATATATATATATATATATATATGTATATATATATATATATATATATACATATATATATATAGATCATTATTTACAGTCTCTGTTCAAAAACTTTCCCACTCTTCATATGTACTTAACACAGTCTATTCCACATTGACTCTTGCCACTTGAATATACCTATTACTTTTATGTGAAAATAGAAGACATTCTAAAAGATCTCTCTGAAGTTTCTTCCTCTTGAGTAACTTACCTGTATCCAGAATGTTTTTCTATTCAAATGGATAAACACATGGTTTTCTCTGGCTAGCTTCATTACTTGTGCTTTCCATCCATGCCTAGCTTGTATTTGGGGAGTTGCTCCATTACATCTTTGCTACTTTTCTCAGGGTGGGGATGGGGGTGGGTGATATTTCAGTATCTTTTAAATTTGATCAAGTCTTTAAAAAGACCATCTTTTAAAAAAAAGAAACAATACCCAAACCTCCTTTAATGCTACCTCTTACTAGCTATCACCTTTACCTAGCTTCTCCCTTAGCACTCTACCTGTACACATTTTTCATTTTTGTCATTATCTCTCCTTCTCCACTGAATTCAACCTTCTGTTCTTACTCCATTAAAACAGCTTAAGGGCTTCCCAGGAAGCACTAGAGGTAAAGAACCCACCTGCCAATGCAGGACACTTAGAGATGCGGGTTTGATCCCTGGATTAGAAGCATCCCCTGGAGGAGGACTTAAACCAGCAGAATAAGCAATTCTTTTGCTCCTAAATCTGATGAAATTTTAAAATAGCTACCTTTATTAAAGTTCTTTTCTTTATTCCACATATACTAAATTTCAGATGCTTTAGGTTTTTAGAGAAACCATGAATTACAACAAGAACAGATTATTTCTTTTTTAGACATATTGTTAATTTTAGTGATGTCATCATAGTTCACTGGATGTCACTAAGAGTTGACTTTATAGGTTAAGAAAGGACTATTTTATTTACTATAATACTACCAGAGCACCTGACCTGCCTCTTGAGAAATCTGTATGAAGGTCAGGAAGCAACAGTTAGAACTGGACATGGAACAACAGACTGGTTCCAAATAGGAAAAGGAGTACTTCAAGGCTGTATATTGTCACCCTGCTTACTTAACTTATATGCAGAGTACATCATGAGAAACGTTGGGCTGGAAGAAGCACAAGCTGGAATCAAGATTGCCAGGAGAAATATCAATAACCTCAGATATGCGGATGACACCACCCTTATGGCAGAAAGTGAAGAGGAGCTAAAAAGCCTCTTGATGAAAGTGAAAGAGGAGAGTGAAAAAATTGGTTTAAAGCTCTACATTCAGAAAACGAAGAACATGGCATCTGGTCCCATCACTTCATGGGAAATAGATGGGGAAACAGTGGAAAGAGTGTGAGACTTTATCTTTTGGGGCTCTAGAATCACTGCAGATGGTGACTGCAGCCATGAAATTAAAAGATGCTTACTCCTTGGAAGGAAAGTTATGACCAACCTAGATAGCATATTGAAAAGCAGAGACATTATTTTGCCAACAAAGGTCCATCTAGTCAAGGTTATGGTTTTTCCCGTGGTCGTGTATGGATGTGAGAGTTGGACTGTGAAGAAAAGCTGAGCATTGAAGAATTGATGCTTTTGAGCTGTGGTGTTGGAGAAGACTTGAGAGTCCCTTGGGCTGCAAGGAGATCCAACCAGTCCATTCTGAAGGAGATCAGCCCTGAAATTTCTTTGGAATGAATGATGCTGAAGCTGAAACTCCAGTACTTTGGCCACCTCATGCAAAGAGTTGACTCATTGGAAAGGACTCTGTTGCTAGGAGGGATTGGGGGCAGGAGGAGAAGGGGCCGACAGAGGATGAGATGGCTGGATGGCATCACTGACTCGATGGACGTGAGTCTGAGTGAACTCCGGGAGCTGGTGAATGACAGGGAGGCCTGGAGTGTTGCAATTTATGGGGTCGCAAAGAGTCGGACAAGACTGAGCGACTGAACTGAACTGAACTGAGTATCAGACAACTGAAACTAAGAAAAGAGATATAGAAAATTTATTCAATAATTAGTATTTCTATTGATTATCATTAATGGTATTAAAAGTTTAAATTGTGTTCTAGTCATACTAGAATGTAATACACATGGTGACTGTTCTTGAGGAGAAGATGTAATTTTAAAAATTAATGCATGATGGAAAAGTAATCATCAGTTGTTTTTCACCATCCTTGAAACCACTGTCTTTTCTGCCTGTTCAAGACAACAATTTCATTTAATATGTCTTTTTTCAGAAATGATTTTTTCCTAACTTTAAATGTTATTTCTAATGATCAGAAACATATCTAATTGACCAAAGCAAATTTGAGCAGCTTTCAAAGCTGTATCAATCTGAATATGTGACAAGGTAACAACTAACTAAATTTTTCCCTTATACCACAGGCCTTGAATACACTCAGTGCATTCCTGTCTCAAGGCATGTTCACTTCACCATTGCTGCTCCAGCTGGTGGAATTCTACTATTATAGATTGTATTATAGATTATTATAGATTATAGTCTAGGTGATTATATTATTAGATCATAGATTATCAATATTATAGATTATGTTTTTGTTCAAAGCATTCCTTTCCTTATTTATTGGGCCTATCTTTATAGGACTTTATTATATCATCAAGTATTGTAAATGAAAGGGGGGATCTGGCTGCTTGCCATACAAAAGCCATTAAAGAGGCAATGTTCTGAAAATGAAAGTTTGCTTCATTTTGGATGCTGACAGCTGAAGGCTAGGGAAGGTGCAGACACCTATCCAAAGGCTGAGCTCCTCCGCACCCCACACAACGAGTGGGCAAGAGCTTCTATAGATGGAGGGGGCTACATGCAGAAACAGCACAGTCAGCTCTGACAGTCATCGTGAAGTGATCTTGTGGAGATCTGATCAGTGTCATCTTGTTTTAGGTACAGTTGGTTTCAGTTTCAGAGTCAGTTTGCTCTCACTTCTTTGAGACCAGTTCTTGGAATTGTGTGAAATGGAGCAAATTGTGTCATAGTTTAGACTTGGTCATCATACAGTTAGCTTCTTCTACCTGGCGGTGGTCTCAGTTTCTATAAGACAGCTCACAGGATATGGCACAGAATATTATCTATAGCCCCTGAGAAGGAACTAAAAGAAATGCAAAAAAGCAAAATGGCTGTCTGAGGAGGCTTTACAAATAGCTGTGAAAGGAAGAGAATTGAAAAGCAAAGGAGGGAAAGAGATATAAGCATCTGAATGCAGAGTTCCAAAGAATAGCAAGGAGATATAAGAAAGCCTTCCTCAGTGATCAATGCAAAGAAATACAGGAAAACAACAGAATGGGAAAGACTAGAGATATGTTCAGAAAATTAGAGATACCAAGGTAACATTTCATGCAAAGACGGGAACGATAAAGGAGAGAAATAGTATGGACCCAACAGAAGCAGAAGATATTAAGAAGATGTAGCAAGAATACACAGAGGAACTGTACAAAAAAAGATCTTCATGACCCAGATAATCACGATGGTGTGATCACTCACCTAGAGCCGGACATCCTGGAATGTAAAGTCAAGTGGGCCTTAGACAGCGTCATTAAGAACAAAGCTAGCGGAGGTGATGGAATTCCAGTTGAGCTATTTCAAATCCTGAAAGATGATACTGTGAAAGTGTTGCACTCAATATGCCAGCACATTTGGAAAACTCAGCAGTGGCCACAGGACTGGAAAAGATCAGTTTTCATTCCAATCCCAAAGAAAAGCAATGTCAAAGAATGTTCAAACTACTGCACAATTGCACTCATCTCACACACTAGTAAAGTAATGCTCAAAATTCTCCAAGCCAGGCTTCAGCAATACATGAACCGTGAACTTCCAGATGTTCAAGCTGGTTTTAGGAAAGGCATAGGAACTAGAGATCAAATTGTCAACATCCGCTGGATCATGGAAAAAGCAAGAGAGTTCCAGAAAAATATCTATTTCTGCTTTCTTGACTATGCCAAAGCCTTTTACTGTGTGGATCACAATAAACTGTGGAAAATTCTGAAAGAGATCAGAATACCAGACCACCTGCCCTGCCTCTTGAGAAACCTATATGCAGGTCAGGAAGCAACAGTTAGAACTGGACATGGAATAACAGACTGGTTCCAAATAGGAAAGGGAGTACATCAAGGCTGTATATTGTCACCCTGCTTACTTAACTTATATTCAGAGTACATCATGAGAAACGCTGGGCTGGAAGAAGCACAAACTGAAATCAAGATTGCGGGGAGAAATATCAATAACCTCAGATATGCGGATGACACCACCCTTATGGCAGAAAGTGAAGAGGAACTAAAAAGCCTCTTGATGAAAATGAAAGAGGAGAGTGAAAAGGTTGGCTTAAAGCTCAACACTCAGAAAACTAAGATCATGGCATCTGGTCCCATCACTTCATGGGAAATAGATGGGGAAACAGTGGAAACAGTGGCTGACTTTATTTTATGGGGCTCCAAAATCACTGCAGATGGTGACCGCAGCCATGAAATTAAAATATGCTTACTCCTTGGAAGAAAAGTTATGACCAACCTAGATAGCATATTCAAAAGCAGAGACATTACTTTCCCAACAAAGGTCAGTCTAGTCAAGGCTATGGTTTTTCCTGTGGACATGTATGGATGTGAGAGTTGGACTGTGAAGAAACCTGAGTGCTGAAGAATTGATACTTTTGAATTGTGGTGTTGGAGAAGACTTGAAAGTCCCTTTGACTGCAAGGAGATCCAGCCAGTCCATTCTAAAGGAGATCATCCCTGGGTGTTCTTTGGAGGGACTGATGTTGAAGCTGAAACTCCAATACTTTCGCAACCTGATGTGAAGAGCTGACTCATTTGAAAAGACTGTGATGCTGGGAAAGATTGAGGGCAGAAGGAAAAAGAAACGACAGAGGATGAGATGGTTAGATGGCATCACTGACTCGATGGACATGAGTTTGTGTAAACTCCAGGAATTGGTGATGGACAGGGCGGCCTAGCTTGCTGCAATTCATGAGGTCACAGAGTCAGATACGACTGAGCGACTGAAATGAAGTGAACTGAAGTGAACTGAATTTTGCTTATTGTCTAAAGTATGATTGTTTTGTCCTGTTTAATTGCTTCTCTGAATAATCTTATTTTTTGGCTAAAGTTTTTCCACAGGCAAAAGGCAGGCAGAGGACATAACAGGGTGAGCAAGGACCATAGAGTCCTGCTCCATTTCAATATCACCATATACTCAATTACCAAATCTGTAACATGGAAGCGGTTTCTTATCTCTCTGTTCTTTACTCATCATGTGTAGTTAATATTCTTAATAAGGAATAAGTTTGAGAACATAGACTCTGGAGCTATCAAAATTCAAATCACAGTTTTGCCATTAGCTCTATGGTTTTGGGATATTCATTTAGAATCCCTGTGCCTCAGTTCCCACATTTTAAGTTTGCTAGTTTCAGTAATGATACTGTCTCTCTAAATTCATTCTTAGCCATCATCACCCTGAATTAGCTAGGTTTCCACTGTTTCCATTTTAAATATTAAAATTTCTAAATTTCTTTCTTACTTTTATTGAGGTAACATTGGTTTAAAGCATAATATATTTCATATTTGCAACATTATATTTTGACTTCTGTATAGTTTTACTTCTGCGTCTTACAGCATGCTCACCATCAGATACATAAGGCAACCCTATTGTTTTACTTCACTCTATTACCTCATTGTAAAATTAATCTTTGTAAAACACCATGCTGATTATATTTATTTTTCCCTTAAAATGTCAGAAGAGAGGGTCAAAAATCATGAAATCATATATAGACAAATTTATATTCTGCATTCATAGAGAGAATTTCTTCTCATCAAACAGTTGTGATGGTGGTCAAACCTAGAGTAGATCCAGGATGTAAATCTAGGACTTCTGAATCCACAGCCAAGATTTGTAAAATTTGCTTCATTTATTAAGTCTAATGTGCTTTTGTGTGTGTGTGAAGTTGCTTCAATCATGTCCAAGTCTTTGTGACCCTATGAACTGTAGCCCACAGAATTCTGTCCATGGAATTCTCCAGGCAAGAGCTCCATGCCATTCTCCATGGCAAGTGAACTAGGTTGCCACGTCCTCCTCCAAGGTATCTTCCCATCCCAGGGATTGAACCCATGTCTCTTATGTCTCCTGCATTGGCAGGAGTGCCAATGGCCAACTAGTGCCACCTGGGAAGTCCCTTTATACAGCATTTACAATCTCTTTTTCTGAGAAATTTAAAGAATTTAAAGTAAAGAGCTTTACTGTTTAGTAATAAATTTAAAATATTTGCTGACAACGTACTTCCCTTTATCCCCCTGTAGTAGATTAGTTATTTATAGTAAATCATGCATAATATATATATTTTTTTAATCCTGAGCTACAGTAATAGTCAAAGCTATGGTTTTTCCAGTAGTCATGTATGGATGTCAGAGTTGGACTACAACGAAAACTGAGCGCTGACGAATTGATGCTTTTGAACTGTGGTGTTGGAGAAGACATTTGAGAGTCCCTTGGACTGTAAGGAGATCCAACCAGTCCATCCTAAAGGAAATCAGTCCTGAATATTCATTGGAAGGACTGATGCTGAAGCTGACACTCCAATACTTTGGCCACCTGATTTGAAGAGCTGACTCATTTGAAAAGAGCCTGATGCTAGGAAAGATTGAAGGCAGGAGGAGAAGGGGACAACAGAGGATGAGATGGTTGGAAGGCATCACTGACTCAGTGGACACCAGTTTGAGTAAACTCCAGGAGTTGGCTATGGACAGGGAGGCCTGGTGTGCTGCAGTCCATGGGGTCACAAAGAGTCAGACACAACTGAATGACTGAACTGAACTGAACAGAACATTAATCCATATAGACCTGTAGAATCAATATGCCCTAAGATGAAGCAGGACTTCCCTGGTGGCTCAGGTGGTAAAGAATCTGCCTGCAATGCAGGACACCTGGATTCGATCCCTGGGTTGGGAAGATCCTCTGGAGAAGGGAATGGCAACCCACTCCAGTATTCTTGCCTGGATAAATCCCATGGAAAGAAGAGCCTGGAGGGCAGCACGGTACAGCACAAGATGAAACTACAGTTTACCCTAGGACATACAACATGTTTTTATGCACTGATGTTTTATGTTCAACCCACAGAGTATGTTTTGCTTTTAGTTTTATATCAGCCTGAGGCTTAGCGTTTGTGCCTTTTCAAAATTTTGCCTCTACCTTTAAAAAAAATAATTATTTTAATTATATTGGATTGAAAGTGGAATGAAGCACTTGAATCACTTGATTATTTGAAATAAAACTGATGTGATTAAATTGGACTTCTTAAACTAATAGTAACTTTTAAATAAACAACTGGAAGACACAGTGTATTCGTTTTCCTTCTATGATATTGGGAATGATACCTGAAAACATCTTTTTTGAGTGTCCATTGAGACGCAGCATGAAATTTTTAAAATGAGAAATAAGTAAACCATAAAAATTCTTTGGAACTCAATTTTATAATTGCTTTTACTTCACTATAGTTCACGTAGCTTCCTGTTTTTTTCAGACAATAGATGGATGAGAACTGTGTATGTTATTAATAATTGGAATTGAGATGAATTTACCTCCTACTGTTCATTGTCAGTATTGTATCCAAAAGCAGTGGGAGGAAATCTACCTTCTACTAATATTCAATTTGTGAACATTCCTATCCTTATATCAGCAGGAAACTCGCTCCACAAATTACAGAAACAGATGCATATCACCAGGCAAGAAGAGGATTACTCCTTTAAGATGCTGTGAGAAGCTGGTATTTTATCAACTAAGCACATCATCTTCACCTCAACATAAAAATGCATTTCATTAAGTATAATCTTTCTGGAAATTTTAGCAAACGAATTGTATCAGACCTGAAAATCTATAATCTCTGAGTGAGCTTAAAATTAGATAATGAAAAAAAAAATGCAATGATAGATAATGAAGAAAATCTTACACCTGAAAAATTTGATCTTAGAAAGACATTCACAGGTGATATAGATAGCATTATTATTTCCAGCTTGCTTATTCATGCAATTATTCAATATAAGAATTTGGGAAAGTACTAAAGTTAAATATGCTACAGATCTTGATTCTACCATTAATGACACAAAAATTTTAAGTTGAAGGATGATATATATAGAATATTTTGAGGAGTAAGTAATATTATTTGGGGGAACTTTGAGTTCCCTGATCATAAAAGACCGCAGCTTATATATATATATTCTTGATTTTTTTTTAAAGAATGTACAGTTTTATTTTACTTTATATTGGTGTCTTCTACTTTTAGAAGCTACCTATTTGGACAGAGAGCTTGACAAGGAAATAAGGCAATTTTGAATTCTAGACTCGTGCCTATCACTGACTCACCTTTGTGCATTTTATTTTTCTCATATTTTGGATGAATTGTTCAGGCATTAATATCTATACTACTTTCCACTTTCAATTTTAGTGAGCCAGCCATTAATGAATACTCCGAGCTGGTATTGCATTTCTACTTTTTGACAAAATAGTCATTGAATTTTCAAGAATCAGTAAACTATAAAATTTCCTGTGAACTTAAAAATTTTGCCAAACTTTCTATATTATATAAAATGTAGCAATCATTTGTCTTCTAATTAGCCATAGACTGAAATTTAAATTTATGTTGTCCAAGAAAATATCTTATTCCAGCCCTAGAATGTATAAACTTATGCTAATTTTCATGAGTTAATTCAATATTATACAAATTTTCTTACTTTTTTCCAAGTAAAATGTAACCAATGAAGTGTTGTAACTGTCACACTTTTTCATTTTCTTCTTGCTAAATGTGCTTGTTAATTCATTAATTTTAAACTTTTCCATTTTAATAGATTTGTGAGCAAATTCTGGAGAACTATTTTCACCAAAGTTGTTGGCCATAAAAAAAAAAAAATTAATTGACATTTCAATGAATGACTTCAGTGAAATTCATTTGCAAGAATGCTGCAAGTGATGAGGACTTTTATGCAGTTTAAAAATTTAAATGTTTTATCATGGGAATGATATAAAGTAAGTCAGGATTCTTTAGTTGGAACTGAAGATTATGAGAAGTAACACTTATCTTGATTTTTTCTGATCCTCTCACTCCCCATAGAAATGCTGGACAATTTCTGCTAGATTTTTGAGGGATCTACTCAGGTTTAGCAATGACAAATGACACAAACTTATAACATTAAAGAAGAATATTCTGGAAGAGTTTGAGTAGGTTAGGTGTTAGCTCTTCTCAAAATTTTTGGTAGAATTCAGCTGTGAAGCTGTCTGGACCTGGGCTTTTGTTTGCTGGAAGATTTCTCATTACAGTTTCAATTTCCATGCTTGCGATGGGTCTGTTAAGATTTTCTATTTCTTCCTGGTTCAGTTTTGGAAAGTTGTACTTTTCTAAGAATTTGTCCATTTCTTCCACGTTGTCCATTTTATTGGCATATAATTGCTGATAGTAGTCTCTTATGATCCTTTGTATTTCTGTGTTGTCTGTTGTAATCTCTCCATTTTCATGAATTGCCACTCTATGTCTGATGCAGGATACAGCATGCTTGGGGCTGGTGCACGGGGATGACCCAGAGGGATGTTGTGGGGAGGTAGGTGGGAGGGGGGTTCATGTTTGGGATAGCATGTACACCCGTGGTGGATTCATGTCAATGTATGGCAAAACCAATACAGTATTGTAAAGTAAAATAAAGTAAAAATAAAAAATTAAAAATAAATAAATAAAAAAGAATAAAAAGCAATATGCATTTTTGCTAGTAGTTCAGCTCTACTCACATTAATTTCATGATACTTGTGAAATCAGTAAAAACTAAAATAAGATGTTAGAAGTTGAATTTGAAGTAAGAAGAAGGTGAAAGAACTTTTTAAAATCACATGTAAGAATTAAAGATTTTAAAATTAAAAAAATTAAAAACTAAAAAAAAATTTTTAATAAAAAAAAATTAAATTAAAATCATATTTAAGTACTTATAAGGATCCTCTTCACATTTTTCCAGAAATATCCTTTATTTAATATTCACCCTGTGATACTTATCTTAATGCTGTATAATATATATAAAATATATGAGAAAACCATATATTTATATATTTATTTTTCACATTTGCTCATGATATCATAAACTAATAAACATTATTTTTAACATGAACTAATCATTTCTCAAAACACTCAATATAATACTGTGTCCTCAATATACTAATAAATAAAGCTGAAGAACTAGCAAAAGGCCTCAATTTCATTCCATTCTCTTTAGAATATACAGGTGTACTCTATTCTTCAGACATTTTGTGACAGAGAAACACATAAAATCAGAATTGAAATGTTTTCTAGAAGAAGACAATTCTAATTTTATATAAATTAGTTCATTGAAGATGTAGGATATCAAAACTAATATTAAGAAGCAAAGATTATCATGGGGATAAAAGAAAAGTCTAGAAAAGCCAATTTCAGAGTTTTCACAAAATAACTCAAGAATTCTAAGTAAAACAATAAGAAAAAAAAACCAAAAGTTCATTGAATTTTAATTTAACTTAGCCAATTTGTTTCATGTATGCAATGATTAACGTCAGAAAAATGTTATACATAATGTGATAATTTAATGTTAAATATGTTATTTTGTTCATAGCATACAAAATCAAGGTATGGTTAAACAGCTATCACTGTCTGAAATAGATTATGGTAATAAAGGAACTGAAAAAATTTAAAAAGAAAATCATATGTATACATATAACCCATTAAGGAACCTAGAGAATAAAAAAAAAATGTAAATGCTAAAAAAAAAAAAAATTATAGATGAAAGTGCTTAAAACTTTAGGGGAATATAAAGCCTTTTACTAATATTCAAAATAAATAGACCAGTTAGACCTAATTGATATATATATAGGACATTTCACCCCAAAACAATGAATTTCACCATTTTCTCAAGTGCTCACGGAACCTTCTCCAGGATAGATCACATCCTGGGCCATAAATCTACCCTTGATAAATTCAAAAAAATCGAAATCACTCCAAGCATCTTTTCTGACCATAATGCACTAAGATTAGATCTCAATTACAGGAGAAAAACTATTAAAAATTCCAACATATGGAGACTGAACAACACGCTTCTGAATAACCAACAAATCACAGAAGAAATCAAAAAAGAAATCAAAATATGCATAGAAATGAATGAAAATGAAAACACAACAACCCAAAACCTGTGGGACACTATACGAGCAGTGCTAAGAGGAAAGTTCTTAGCAATACAGGCATACCTAAAGAAACAAGAAAAAAGTCAAATAAGTAACTTAATTCTACACCTAAAGCAACTAGAAAAGGAAGAAATGGAGAACCCCAAAGTTAGTAGAAGGAAAGAAATCTTAAAAATTAGGGCAGAAATAAATGCAAAAGAAACAAAAGAGACAATAGCAAAAATCAACAAAGCCAAAAGCTGGTTCTTTGAAAGGATAAATAAAATTGACAAACCATTAGCCAGACTCATCAAGAAGCAAAGAGAGAAAAATCAAATCAATAAAATTAGAAATCAAAATGGAGAGATCACAACAGACAACACAGAAATACAAAGGATCATAAGAGACTACTATCAGCAGTTGTATGCCAATAAATGGACAACGTGGAAGAAATCGACAAATTCTTAGAAAAGTACAACTTTCCAAAACTGAACCAGGAAGAAATAGAAAATCTTGACAGACCCATCATAAGCACGGAAATTGAAACTGTAATCAGAAATCTTCCAGCAAACAAAAGCCCAGGTCCAGACAGCTTCACAGCTGAATTCTACCAAAAATTTCGAGAAGAGCTAACACCTATCCTACTCAAACTCTTCCAGAAAATTGCAGAGGAAGGGAAACTTCCAAACTCATTCTATGAGGCCACCATCACCCTAATACCAAAACCTGACAAAGATGTCACAAAAAAAGAAAACTACAGGCCAACATCACTGATGACCACAGATGCAAAAATCCTCAACAAAATTCTAGCAATCAGAATCCAACAACACATTAAAGAGATCATACACCATGACCAAGTGGGCTTTATCCCAGGGATGCAAGGATTCTTCAATATCTGCAAATCAATCAATGTAATTCACCACATTAACAAACTGAAAAATAAAAACCATATGATTATCTCAATAGATGCAGAGAAGGCCTTTGACAAAATTCAACATCCATTTATGATAAAAACTCTCCAGAAAGCAGGAATAGAAGGAACATACCTCACATAATCAAAGCTATATATGACAAACCCACAGCAAACATTATCCTCAATGGTGAAAATTTGAAAGCATTTCCCCTAAAGTCAAGAACAAGACAAGGGTGCCCACTTTCACCGCTACTATTCAACATAGTTCTGGAAGTTTTGGCCACAGCAATTAGAGCAGAAAAAGAAATAAAAGGAATCCAAATTGGAAAAGAAGAAGTAAAACTCTCACTGTTTGCAGATGACATGATCCTCTACATAGAAAACCCTAAAGACTCCACCAGAAAATTACTAGAGCTAATCAATGAATATAGTAAAGTTGCAGGATATAAAATCAACACTCAGAAATCCCTTGCATTCCTATACACTAATAATGAGAAAGTAGAAAAAGAAATTAAGGAAACAATTCCATTCACCATTGCAACGAAAAGAATAAAATACTTAGGAATATATCTACCTAAAGAAACTAAAGACCTATATATCAAAAACTATAAAACACTGATGAAAGAAATCAAAGAGGACACTAATAGATGGAGAAATATACCATGTTCATGGATTGGAAGAATCAATATAGTGAATATGAGTATACTACCCAAAGCAATCTACAGATTCAATGCAATCCCTATCAAGCTACCAGGGGTAATTTTCACAGAACTAGAACACATAATTTCAAGATTTGTATGGAAATACAAAAAACCTCGAATAGCCAAAGCAATCTTGAGAAAGAAGAATGGAACTGGAGGAATCAACTTTCCTGACTTCAGGCTCTACTACAAAGCCACAGTCATCAAGACAGTATGGTACTGGCACAAAGACAGACATATAGATCAATGGAACAAAATAGAAAGCCCAGAGATAAATCCACACACCTATGGACACCTTATCTTCAACAAAGGAGGCAAGAATATACAATGGTGTAAAGACAATCTCTTTAACAAGCGGTTCTGGGAAAACTGGTCAACCACTTATAAAAGAATGAAACTAGATCACTGTCTAACACCACACACAAAAATAAACTCAAAATGGATTAAAGATCTCAATGTAAGACCAGAAACTATAAAACTCCTAGAGGAGAACATAGGCAAAACACTCTCCGACATAACTCACAGCAGGATCCTCTATGATCCACCTCCCAGAATTCTGGAAATAAAGCAAAAATAAACAAATGGGATCTAATTAAAAATAAAATCTTCTGCACAACAAAGGAAACTATAAGTAAGGTGAAAAGACAGCCTTCTGAATGGGAGAAAACAATAGCAAATGAAGCAACTGACAAACAACTAATCTCAAAAATATACAAGCAACTTATGCAGCTCAACTCCAGAAAAATAAACGACCCAATCTAAAAATGGGCCAAAGAACTAAATAGGCATTTCTCCAAAGAAGACATCTGGATGGTTAAAAAACACATGAAAAGATGCTCAACATCACTCATTATCAGAGAAATGCAAATCAAGACCACAATGAGGTACCATTTCACACCAGTCAGAATGGCTGTGATCCAAAAGTCTGCAAGCAATAAATGCTGGAGAGGATGAGAAGAAAAGGGAACCCTCTTACACTGTTGGTGGGAATGCAAACTAGTACAGCCTCTATGGAAAACAGTGTGGAGATTCCTTAAAAGATTGCAAATAGAACTGCCTTATGACCCAGCAATCCCACTGCTGGGCATACACACCAAGGAAACCAGAATTGAAAGAGACACATGTACCCCAATGTTCATTGCAGCACTGTTTATAATAGCCAGGACATGGAAACAACCTAGATGTCCATCAGCAGATGAATGGATAAGAAAGTGTGGTACATATACACATAGAGTATTACTCAGCCATTAAAAAGAATACATTTGAATCAGGTCTAATGAGATGGATGAAACTAGAGCCTATTATACAAAGTGAAGTAAGCCAGAAAGAAAAACACCAATACAGTATACTGACACATATATTTGGAATTTAGAAAGATGGTAATGATGACCCTGTATGTGAGATAGCAAAAGAGACACAGATGTATAGAATGGACTTTTGGACTCTGAGGGGGAGGGAGAGGGTGGGATGATTTGGGAGAATGGCATTGAAACATGTATACTATCATGTGAGAAACGAAGTGCCAGTCTATGTTCAATACAGAATACAGGATGCTTGGGGCTGGTGCGTGGGGATGATCCAGAGGGATGATATGGGGTGGGAGGTGGGAGGGAGTTTCAGGATTGGAAGCTCGTATACACCCGTGGTGGATTCATGTCAATGTATGGCAAAACCAATACAGTATTGTTAAGTAAAATAAAGTAAAAATAAAATTAAAAAGAAAGAAATATTGAAATATTTTGTACATTTAAGAAACAATTCCACATGAAATTAAAATTACAGTAATAAGCAGATGACATTCCAGGAAACAATGTGTGAAACAAATGACAAAGATAGATACTTATTATCCGAAATATATGATATTTTTCACAAATAAAAAAGATACAAAATATTTTCCATATCATATTTCAGATGACTTGAAAATAATTAGAAAAATTTAGGAAAGTTAAGACACCTAGTTAATATAAGTATGAATAGACTCAACATTACTAGTAATCAGGGAAATGCAAAAAAGTATGGAAAAAGAGAGGAAATGAAGCAAATGCCTTTATTAGGATCCATAAATGGATCACAAATGGAGTTATTTGGTATTCGCAGGCTAAGGTCAGATTATTTATATCAAAAGAGCACTAATCATCCTTGTGTATATAGTAGTGTGTATGTGTCAATCCCATTGTCCCAATTTACCCCTCTAGCCCTTTCCCTCTTGGTAATCATACATTTCTTATTTCTACATCTGTAACTCTATTTCTGTTTTGTAAATAAGTTCATTTGTACTTTTTCTTTTTAGATAACACATATAAGTGATATCATTGATATTTATATTTCTTTGACTTACTTTACTCAGTTTGTTAATCTCTAGGTCAGTACATCCATGTCACTGGAAATGGTATTATTTAAGTCATTTTTATGGTTTAGGAGTATTTACAGTGTATTTATGTCTTCATTATCCATTTTTTCTATGTCCTGGCTATTGTAAATAGTGCTGTAATGAACATGAAGGTGCATGTATCTTTTGAAATTGTGGCTTTTCTCTCGAATGTATGCCCAGGAATGAGATCCCTGGATCATATTATAGCTCTATTTTTAGTTTGCTAGGGATCCTCATGGAAAAACAGACTGGTTCCAACTAGGAAAAGGAGTACATCAAGGCTGTATATTGTCACCCTGCTTATTTAACTTATTTGCAGAGTACATCATGAGAAATGCTGGGCTGGAAGTAGCACAAGCTGGAATCAAAATTGCTGGGAGAAATATCAATAACCTCAGATATGCAGATGACACCACCCTTATGGCAGAAAGTGAAGAGGAATTAAAAAGCCTCTTGATGAAAGTGAAAGAGGAGAGTGAAAAGGTTGGCTTAAAGCTCAACATTCAGAAAACGAAGATCATGGCATCTGGTCCCATCACTTCATGGGAAATAGCTGGGGAAACAGTGGAAACAGTGTCACACTTTATTTTGGGGGGCTCCAGAATCACTGTAGATGGTGACTGCAGCCATGAAATTAAAAGATGCTTACTCCTTGGAAGAAAAGTTATGACCAAACTAGATAGCATATTCAAAAGCAGAGACATTACTTTGACTACCAAGGTCCATCTAGTTAAGGCTATGGTTTTTCCAGTAGTCATGTATGGATGTGAGAGTTGGACTGTGAAGGTTGAGCACTGAAGAATTGATGCTTTTGAACTGTGGTGTTGGAGAAGACTCTTGAGAGTCTCTTGGACTGCAAGGCGATCCAACCAGTCCATTCTAAAGGAGATCAGTCCTGGGTGTTCATTGAAAGGACTGATGCTAAAGCTGAAACTCCAGTACTTTGGCCACCTCAGTGGAAGAGTTGACTCATTGGAAAAGACTCTGATGCTGGGAGGGATTGGGGGCGGAGGAGAAGGGGATGACAGAGGATGAGATGGCTGGATGGCATCACTGACTCGATGGACGTGAGTCTGAATGAACTCCGGGAGTTAGTGATGGACAGGGAGGTCTGGCGTGTGGCAATTCAGGGGGTCGCAAAGAGTCGGACATGACTGAGCAACTGAACTGAAGGATCCTCATACTGTCCTCTATAGTGCCTGTACCAATTCCCGCAAACAGTGTGGAGGGTTCCCCTTTCTTCCCACCCTCTTCAGTATTTACGGTCTGTAGATTATTTTGATGAGGGCTATTCTGAACTGCATGAGGTGATACCTCACTGCAGTTTTGATTCGCGTTCTCTAATAATCAGTGATATCAAACATCTTTTCACAGGGAACTCCCTAAATACTCTGTAATGAACTATATTGGGAAAAAAATCTAAAAAAAGAGTGAACACCCATACAATGTATTATTGATTCACTCTGCTGTATGGCAGAAACTAACACAACATTGTATATCAACTATACTCTAATACAAATTAATTAAAAATAAAAAATTAAAGGGAAAAAATTATTTGGGGGGAAATTGACATCTTAAAATGATTCTTCCAACCAATAAATGCAATTTACTTTTCCAAAAAAGTAAATCAAAAGAGCAGGGTCTTATCTATAAGAAGAGTTAGGGGGAGGCAGGGAAGACTGTTGATGAAAAGGGCTATTGGCAAACTCTTGCCAGAAGCTTACACTTGCTGTGATTCTGCAGGCTGCTATCTAGGGCAGGCACTTCCCTGAGGAGCTGGTGTCAGTTTAAGGTCACTGCACTCTGCTTGTCCCAACATAATGTATGCTGAGGCAGCAATTCCAAGAGTAGCTTAATAGCTAACCTCTTCACAGCTTGGACAGTACATTACAGCTGATTTCAGTCATATATAAACAAATATTTTTATTTGGCAAGATATTAAATAATATCTTGGAGAGATATTAAATTAGGCTGAGAGATATTACCATATACTTTCTGTTGAGATAATGAAGTTAATGGATAAGGAATGAAAATTCAATTCAGTTAGAGAAGGGAAAGTAGAATATTATGAAATTATGCACACAGGACAGAGTCACTAGCCACAATGGTGTTCATTGGAAAGGTGATAATGATAAGTAGGGAATATAACTTTAGGAATAAGAGAAATGTTATTAGGGTAGCTAATTTTCAAAAATTTCCATTTTATCTTAATTTAATAAGTTCTGTAACATCTAGAATTTTGCAAATTTCATTTAATTAATGATATTTCATAGACTCAGATGACTATAAATTATTTTCACAACTCTATTGTTATTAGTGAGTGATGAGACTGTATATTATAATCCAAGACAGCTAAATCGATCAATACATTTCCTGCTACAGGATACCTTTAGATATACAATTTTAACCACAGATCAGCAAAATAAACTGAGTGTAAATACTGGTTTCTACTTAGAAATCAGAGCATGAAAGCAGCACATCACTGAATGCATACATGAAGATCAGATTTTAAAGTCAAATTCCACACAGAAATTAGGGTCAATAAGAAAGCTCCTGATGATATATTAAAATATGAATATATATTCATATATAAATATGTGTATTCAAATATATGGACTATGAATACATAGAGATATGTACTTAATGCTAAGGCATTATTTTCATAATAAATCATGAGAAATGATAATGAAATCACTTTACATGAACATAGTATTTTTATGTTGCTTATATTTATAAAGCCATTTCATGTAGAATATTCCTTCCCAGTAGACTAACCAAAAATTTAACAATTGCTTTTTATTATGCTGGATTTAAGCCAAATTTAGCTAACAATAGTAAGAAAAAATGTGGGCTACATAGCACACAAAAGTATGAAATATGCCAATTAAAGTGAAATTATAGGCTACATAGTACACAGAATCAGAGGATACACACACACACACACACACACACACACACACACACATATATATATATATATATATATATATATATATATATACATATATTCTTTTTTTACTTGGGGTAAAAGTTAAAGGAAGTTTGGGACAATTGTAAAGCTTATGTCCAATCCCCTTTTATTCTCATAATATTGGTAGACATCATGAATTTAATTTTTATTGTTCCCTTTGGTACTTCATTGCAGACATGAATACATTATCAACTTTGGACAAAGTACCATGGGTAGCATGACTTAATTCACTCTATAAATCTTTCTCACTGTCCTCATTTCTTTGTCTACTATCAGCTTTGTGAAGGAATCAAAAGTTTCACATATTTTGTTTTGTTTTTAGGTTCATTAACTTCATTAACAGTCTCACCATGTTTATATTGCATTCATCTTCTGAAGAGATAGGCCAGTTCTTAAGACTTTTCCACATTTTGGATTTTTTTATTGATCTTGTTATTTTTTATTTATTAAATACTTATTTATTATTTGTTTGGCTGTATTGGATCTTAGTGGCAGCCTGAAGACCTTCATTATTTCTGTTGCAGCACATGGATCTTCAGTTGCAGCATGCGAACTCTTGGTTGTGGCTTGTGGGATCTAATTCCTCATCAGGGATAAAACCCAGGCCCTCTACATTGGGAACACTGAGTCTTAACCACTGAACCACCAGGGAAGTCCCTATCTGATTGTTTTTAGGAAGCTGTTTATATTCAGGTTGGATATCCTTGGTAAGTTCCTGCGTAGGTGAGATACTGTATTATATATATTACATCACATCAGGCATTGGGACACACAGGATGTTTCAGCCCCAGTCATTAATGATACTTGATTAAGGCAGTTACTGCCAAATCATTTCCTAATACATAGAGTCCTCTCTCTCTCTCCTCACTGACTCCAAATATTGCTATTAATCTGTAAAATGATATTTTAACATCTAACAAATTTTCTATTTGTCAATAATCCTTTACTATGTAATGGCTTTCACATTTATTAATGACTCTTGATTCTATAATTACACAGAAATTGCACAATCTTGCAATCTTTTAATTTCATCATCTTTTTTCTATTAGCTGGTTGCTATTCTTCTCAAAGAAGAGTTTTTCTTTATTAACTGGAGAGGAACTAAGTTTCCAACAGAAAAAAGAAGGTAAATGCTAGACTATTGTTCTTTATATTTGCTTAAATTTGCTAATGGCTTCTTTATACAACAGAGACAAAGTTTTTACATTTGAAATACAAAATTGACCAAAAGTTTCTTTATTTTTCCTTGTCAGAATGTGTTTTACATTGTGTGGTTTCACAAATTTATGGAAAATTATTTGATAATCTCTCACATGGCAACCACATGGGAAATTACTGTTTAGTCTTATCAGCTGAACCCAGGTAACCCCAAAGAATCTTTCTCAGCAGAGGAGTCACAGAAGCCCTTGGATCAACCAGAATTGGTACATCAAACAGAACTGGTATAACAATAGTGATCCACTACTCCTACAATATAAAAGCAGAGCCTTAGTATCAGAAGGTTTTTGTTGTGATCACCATTGTGTTACCAGTTGTATGACTTGGAGTATGTCACATAAAAATGTGCTAGGGTTAATTTCATATTTGTGTATTCAAATGATGAAATTGCATACCTCATAGGGATGCTGGTAAAAATGCAATGTATATGTACACGATTCTCAGTTTCATGCTGAGACTCTAAAGGAAAGTTGCTTTAAACACAGTTTGGGAGTATTGACTAAGTGTTTCCTTGGTGGCACAGCAGTAAAGAATCAGCTTGTAATGCAAGAGACTTGGGTTCAATCCCAGGGTTGAGAAGATTTAATGGAGTAGGAAATGGCAATCAACTCTAGTATGGTTGAGTGTATACATACCCTGGGCTTCCCTGGTGGCTCAGATGGTAAAGAATCTACCTTCAGTGCAGGAGACATGGGTCAGGACAATCCACTGGAGAAGGAATGGCTACCCACTCCAGCACTCTTGTCTGGAGAATGCCTTGGACAGAGAGCCTGGTGGGTTACAGACCATGAGGCTGCAGAGTTGGACATGACTGAGGGACTAAAACACACACACACACATACGTACTCTAAGACACTGTGATTAAACTGTGGGGTATGTCATTATCAGAAATGCAAATATAGTCACATCAGTCAGTCAGTTCAGTCAGTCAGTTCAGTCACTCAGTCATGTCTGACTCTTTGAGACTCCATGGAATGCAGCACACCAGGCCTCTCTGTCCATCACCAACTCCCAGAGCTTACTCAAACTCATGTCCATTAAGTCGGTGATGCCACCCAACCATCTCATTCTCTGTTGTCCCCTTCTCCCACCTTCAATCTTTCCCAGCATCAGTATCTTTTCCAAGGGTCAGTTATTTGCATCAGGTGGCCAAAGTATTGGAGTTTCAGCTTCAGTATCAGTCCTTCCATGGAATATTCAGAACTGATTTCCTATAGGATGGACTGGTTGGATCTCCTTGCAGTCCAAGGGACTCTCAAGAGTCTTCTCCAACACCACAGTTCAAAAGCATCAATTCTTCAGTGCTCAGCTTTCTTCACAGTCCAACTCTCACATCCATACATGACCACTGGAAAAACCATAGCCATGACTAGACAGACCTTTGTTGGTAAAGTAATGTATCTTCTTTTTAATATGCTATCTAAGTTGGTCATAACTTTTTCTCCAAGGAGCAAATGTCTTTTAATTTCATGGCTGAAAACAGTCTCCATCTCCAGTGATTTTGGACCCTCCAAAAAGAAAGTCTCTCATTGTTTCCATTGTTTCCCCATCTATTTGCCATAGAGTGATGGGACCAGATGCCATGATGTTAGTTTTCTGAATGTTGAGTTTGAAGCCAACTTTTCACTCTCCTCTTTCGCTTTCATCAAGAGACTCTTTTGTTCTTCTCTTTCTGCCATAAGGGTGGTGTCATCTTCATATCTGAGGTTAGTGATATTTCTCCTGGCAATCTTGACTCCAGCTTGTGCTTCATCCAGCCTGGCATTTCACATAATGTATTCTGCATTTAAGTTAAATAAGCAGGGTGACAATATATAGCCTTGACATACTCCTTTTCCTCTTTGGAACCAGCCTGTTGTTCCATGTCCAGTTCTAACTGTTGCTTCCTGACCTGCATACAGGTTTCTCAAGAGGCAGGGCAGGTGATCTTGTATTTCCATCTCTTTCAGAATTTTCCACAGTTTATTGTGATCCACATAGTCAAAGGCTTTGGCATAGTCAATAAAGCAGAAGTAGATGTTTTTCTGGAGCTCTCTTGCTTTTTCAATGATCCATCAGATGTTGGCAATTTGATCTCTGGTTTCTCTGCCTTTTCTAAATCCAGCTTGAACATCTGCAAGTTCACCATTCACATAGTGTTGAAGCCTTGCTTGGAGAATTTTGAGCATTATTTTGGAGCGTGTGAGATGAGTGCAATTGTGTGATAGTTTGAGCATTCTTTGATGTTATCTTTCTTTGGGATTGGAATGAAAATTGACCTTTTCCAGTCCTGTGGCCACTGCTGAGTTTTCAAAATTTGCTGGCATATTGCATGCAGAACTTTAACAGCATTGTTTTTTAACATTGGAGGATATGGCTGGGGCTGGAACATGGGAGATGGAGTGCTGCTGTTTGTGCATCAGAGTATGAATCCATACTGCCAATCTCAGGTTGCTGGGGGCACTCTGTGCTCCCATAAATTTCCCACAGGAGCGTTTAGCTAGGCATATACCTGTAAGGATGAGGAAAATGTGAGAAGACTTGACAGCAACAAGATTTTGGAAGACACCAAGAGGAAAAAAAAAAAAAAAGGTGTTTATAAGATGATGGAGCAGAAGAACATGCACTATCTTCCGTGAGAACTCCAAAATTACAACTCATTGTTGAACAACTATTGACAGGAGAATGTAGGATCCCACACACAAAAAATGCTGCACATTCAAGGGCAAAGGAGAAGCCTTTGTAGGTGGGGCAAAATCACATTTAGAATCAAACCACATACCCACCAGAGATGTTCTGAGGACTCTTACACACCTTGTGTATACCAGGACCCAGAGACCTCACAGAGACAGAGCCAGAACTGTGTTTGAGTGTCTCCTCTGGAGGTACTGATCTGTAGTGGCCTGCTGCAGTGGCAGGTCCTCTGAGTGCAGCAGACCTGGGTATGGCATAAACCCTCTTGGAGGAGGTTGCCATAAACCCCACCATAGAGCCATCAGAACTTACACAGGACCGGGGAAACACTCTTGGAGGACACAAACAAAACCTTGTGTGCACCAGGACCCAAGAGAAAGGAGCAGTGACCCCACAAGAGACTGACGCAGATTTGCCCATGAGTGTCCAGGAGTCTCCAGTGAAGGTGCGGGTTGACAGTGGCCTCCTGCAGGGTCAGGGGCACTAAGTGCAGCAGTGGGTGCCTGGGACATTTTGAAGGAGGTCACCATTATCCTCATTACCTCCACATATATTCACAGTAATATATGTACAAGAACATTGATAATAGCACTATTCATGACACTCAGAAACTGGAATTAAACAAATGTCAAGAATAGTAGAATAAAAAATTAGATCATGATATATTCAATAGTCATCTTTTAGGATTTTAGATAGCTCCACTTAAAATAATGGAAACAGTGACATTTTCTTCTCTTAGGGTCCAAAATCACTGTGTGCAGTGACTGCAGCCATGAAATTAAAAGAAGCTTGCTCCTTGGAAGGAAAGCTATGACAAACCTAGACAGCATATTAAAAACAGTAACATAACTTTGCCAGCAAAGCACCATAAAATTGATTCTATTGATCTGTGTTGCCAGAGAAGACTCTTAAGAGTCTCTTGAACAGCAAGGAGATCAAACCAGTCCATCCTAAAAGAAATCAACCCTGAATATTCATTGAAAGGAATGATTCTGGAGCTCCAATATTTTGACTATATGATGCAAAGTGCTGAGTCATTGGAAAAGACTGTGATGCTGGGGAAGATTGAAGGTAAAAGAAGGGGTTGGCAGAGAATGACATGGTTGAATGGCATCATCCTCAACACAATGGACATGAGTTTGAGCAAACACCAGGAGATAGACAGCAACACCAAGAGTGCTTCAGTCCATGGAGTCACAGAATCAGACACAACTTTGAATAAGCAAAAACACAATATTCACCAATAGAATATTATTATTATATATAACAAAAATAAGCTACACACAATTTTAAGACAAGCTCACAAATAGATTAGAGAAAAAAGGCGAAGACACAGAAGAATATATACAATGTGACCCCTTTTATACAAATTTTAAAAACAGTGATGATTTATCTGTGATGTTAGAAGGTTTCCCTTTGGGAACCAGTGACTAGAAGGAATCTTTGAGTTAGAATTATGCTTAGGGTTACTCTGCTTCTTAAAATTAACCATAGGTCTGTTCATTTTTTAAAAAATTGTTGAGCTCTACAAACATTGTATTTTTTGTAATTATATTGTAATTTTTTAATGTTAAAAATTTTATTTAAAACATTAATAGTGTTTCACACAGAAGATATTGGGTAAATGTTTTTTCCTTTCTTATTTTCTTATAAATAACGAGGCTTTGCATGACAAACAGAAAATCTCTTCAGCCAAAACTTTCCCACTTTCTAGGAACACAACTGGTTTCACATTCCTCTACTGATGTGTTTAAAAAGCAAAACATAATTTATTGATATACTCTATTCTAGAAGGATTGTCTACGAATACATCTTGTGAATATGTTCAAGTATAGACCACTCTCTTTACAACATAGAAAGGATATTTCAAAGTCCAAGAGAAATTACATAGAAACTATTCCTTCTATTACCAACTAGAAATGAGATATCTGGCCTGTAACAGATTGCTTTTGAAATTCTTTATGATGTTGTATTGTCAAGTTTTAAGAAATATGTTGTGTTTTTAGCTTTTAAAATTTTTAAATTGCAATGGTCCATCTCAGCGTTGCATGGTTAAAATCAAGAATGATATAGAATAATTACCTGTATTTATTTTCAGTAAAATTTTTAAATTTTATTTGCAAATGTATATAACATAGAGGAATTTACATAAAAGATGCATGTAAATCTTTTAATTCATCCCAAAAAATGCATATTCATACACTGAATAACTGATTTCCTCCATTTTTGTACATATATATGATAAAAACATTTAGAATAAAAATTTGGACTTTAGTAAATCTAAATAATAAAGTTATAAGTGCTCACATATTTAATGTATACATATGTTTTGCATTATTCAAAGAAATCAAAATCTGTTGATATTTTAATTTCAGTTCAGGTTGACCTACATAATATCAACATAATTTGGTTTAAAAATGGCTTTAAAAAAATTCTGACAAGACAAATAAACATTATTGTTTTCACTGAACTGATTTAGTATTGAATTGAATTAATTTTTAAAAAGATCTGTAATGATTATAGGCAATATGCAAAATTATATTTTATGGCAACAGGTTTATTTAAGTTTTTAAGTAACTAGTTTTTAAGTAACTAGTGATGATAGATGGAGAAGGAAATGGTGGCCCACTCCAGTGTTCTTGCCTGGAGAATCCCAGGGACGGGAGGGCCTGGTGGGCTGCCGTCTGTGAGGTCGCGCAGAGTCGGACACGACTGAAGTGACGCAGCAGCAGCAGCAGCAGTGATGATAGAAGTTATGATAAGGAAAAATATAGGAGTTTTAAAATATCCACTTGTATTATCTCAGTTAGGATATGTGTATGGATAAATAATTTTATCACATAAATATATAATATATTGTATAAATTAATAAATTAAAAGACCCGCATTGCAATGCAGAAAGTACAGACAGATGTTTTACCAATTTAAAAAATATATAATCATTTATTTTTGGCTGTGTTTTGTCTTTGTTGCTATGTGCAAGCTTTTCTCTAGTAGTGGTGAGCAGGGACTCCACTCTATTCGTGGTGTGAGGGCCTCTCATTGCTTTGGCTTCCTTTGTTGCAGAGCATAGTCTAGAGAGTTTGGGTGTCAGTAGTGGACGCACATGGACTCAGCAGTCGTGGTTCCTAAGCTCTAGAGCACAGGCTTGGTAGTTGTGGTGCATGGGCTTAATTGCCCAGCAGTATGTGGGATATTCCTGGACCAGGGATTGAACCTGTGTCTCCTGCATTGACAGGTGCATTCTTTACCACTGAGCCACAGTGGGGGTGCCCCATAATACCACATTTTATAGGATACAATAAATCAATTGGTGCAAACTTACATTAGATAACAATTGAAAAGTGACATCTCTTGGAGTTATATATTTTGTTTTACAAGGCATTAGCAATTTTAATTACAAATATTTGATGTTGACCTAATTTTACACTAATCCCCATGGTATTTAGCTTATGAATTGGCAGTGTGCATCCTTTTATGCTATTTTAATGTCACATGCGATTTAACCATGTGTAAAACTTGGTCCCTCTTGGCACCATAAATTAGACTATTAGTGAGAAAAATGTTTTTAATTCCTTCAGAATTTCTGCTCTCCCATGTTTGCCAATCAAAAATGCTCAATTTTAAATATTTATCAATGTGAAAACCATACATTATAAATGATGTCTGAGAGAGACTAGATAAAATGTTAAGTAGTAAAGTATTTAATGGTAATAAATGAGAAGTGGTAACAGCTGTCCTTCAAACTAAGATACAATATTCCTGGACCGTCTTAATTTTCATGAATCAGCAAGGAAAAAAAATAAAATATAGTATTCATTATAGAGTTACTCAGTTCCACTAGGGGCCCTTCCTTCTTTCTTTTCTTTGTCCTCTTTGTTTTGTTTTTCATCCCAATCTTCTTGTGTTTCTTCATCTTCTATGTTTCTTCTATTTCTTCTATTTCTACTTCTTTTCCTCCTCCTCCTCTTTATTTTTTTTCTTTTTTCCAAGTAATGGCATTAACAAACAGCAAGAGTAAAACAAAACTAACTTTAAAATGAACTATGTTTATAAATGCATTATTGTATATCTTAATAACAATTCATGTATTAAAGTGTTTTGTAGGTGTTTCTAAATTAGTGAATAATTAATCAAATAACTGCTTTTGTAAGATCTATAGTTCTGTTATAATGTTGCAAGTAGCTAAAAAACGGAAATGAAGATTCAAGTAAAGTGAACATCACATAAAATATAAACAACACAAAGCTGTTTTATTTAAAAAATAAAAGGAATCATTATATAAAACCTAATGCTATTGATATACAATAATGAACATTATGAGATTACTCTTCTGCTTTTGTTAATATTATTTGAAAGTCTTCAATTCACATAACTAATTTCAGAATTAGCTTTAATGGTAGTATTAATATTTTATATGTAATACCGGGTGTGTTCTCAGTTGTGTCCAACTCTTTAGGACTCCGTGGACTTTGGCTTGCCAGGGTCCTCTATTCATGGGATTTCCCAGACAAGAATACTGAAGTGGGTTGCCATTTCCTTTCCAGAGGATCCTCCTAACCCAGGGATCAAACCTGTGTCTCTTGCATCTCCTGCATTGGTAAGTGGATTTTTTACCACTAGTGCCACCTGGGAAAACCATTATATATATGATAAATTATAAATATGATTCAGTTAGACTTAAATGATGTTCACTGCAGAAGATAAATCAAAGAAATACTCCTTAAATTTTTGAGACATATAGTCCTCTAAAATTTGTTGAAAAATTGAATTTTGTCTAGGAAATGAAAATGCATTTATTGTACGTGCCACTTATATTTTATCTCCCATACCTAACACTGTTAAAAATGAATCTTTCTTAACTGAATTGTTGCCTCATATCTACTTTTGACCTCGGCAGGAAGTATGTTGTTTTGGGTACTGATTCCTTGCTGACAACAAGTTATTAAAATGGAGTCAATTAATTCAGCTCCATTCAGTCGCTCAGGTGTGTCTGACTCTTTGCCACACCATAGACAGCAGTATACCAGGCGTCCTTGTCCATCACCAAACCTGGAGATTGCTCAAACTCATGTCTATTAATACAGCCCATGGAATTCTCCTGGCCAGAATATGGAGTGGGTAGCCTTTTCCTTCCCAGGGAATCTTCCCAAACCAGGGATTGAACTCCGGTCTCCACATTGCAGATGGATTCTTTACCATCTGAGTCACAAGGGAAGCCCAAGAATACTGGATTGGGTAGCCTATCCCTTCTCCAGCGCATCTTCCCAACTCAGAAATTAAACTAAGGTCTTCTGCATTGCCGGTGGATTATTTATCAATTGAGCTATCAGGGAAGCCCATTAATTAATTAGTTTATGCCAAATTACTAAACATTAATTTAATAAACAAGATTATATATATATATTTACTATACTCTACTATGCTACATATTTATCACTGAGTTTAATTTGATTTATAAGTGTTTAAATTCAATTAATTTGTCTCTTTCCACTGTAATGATATAATGGCCTATTACCAGGCCTTGAATATCTGAGTTGTATCTGATATTGCATGAGAATATCTTTTAAGCATATATGCAAAAAAAGAAAAAAAGTATTGATATGATTAGAAAAAAACAAACAATAAAAAAACAAAGATACTCTGCAGCTAAAAAGCTAATATATTTTCAGAGGATAACAAAAGTACTAAAAAACATAACAAAATTTTAAAAAGAGATTTTCTTTAAAATATGTATGATAAACTAAAGAAATCCTCCCAACG
Organism: Capra hircus; assembly: GCF_001704415.2. Lineage (NCBI taxonomy): Eukaryota > Metazoa > Chordata > Mammalia > Artiodactyla > Bovidae > Capra > Capra hircus. The sequence continues at coordinate 14,946,741 of NC_030823.1, read as the reverse complement.
AGATGGGATCATCAGTTCAGTTCAGTCGCTCAGTCGTGTCCGACTCTTTGCGACCCCATGAATCGCAGCACGCCAGGCCTCCCTGTCCACCATCATCTCACGGAGTTCACTCAGACTCACATCCATTGAGTTTGTGATGCCATCCAGCTATCTCATCCTCGGTGGTCCCCTTCTCTTCCTGCCCCTAATCCCTCCCAGCATCAGAGTCTTTTCCAATGAGTCAACTCTTTGCATGAGGTGGCCAAAGTACTGGAGCTTCAGCTTTAGCATCATTCCTTCCAAAGAAATCCCAGGGCTGATCTCCTTCAGAATGGACTGGTTGGATCTCCTTGCAGTCCAAGGGACTCTCAAGAGTCTTCTCCAACACCACAATTCAAAAGCATCAATTTTTCAGCGCTCAGCCTTCTTCACCATCCATAGAATTAATTAAAGAACCGTTAGAAATGGAAAGTGAGAAAAGGGCACAAATTAAAATTAAAATTTTCACAAAACTCGTAGATAAATATTTAACCTCACTTATCATAAAAAAATAAAGGTAACTGATCTCCTTTTGCCTATGTAAATTTTTAAAAGATGCAAATTTGAGGGAAAAGAAAGGGTTTAGGATTAGAACTATCACAGATTTTCAGTGGATGTGAAAAATGATACAAACTCTCTGGAAAATTTTTTAATTCAGTAAAGAACTATATTAGTTTAAGCTGCTTTAAAAAAGAGGCATATTTTGGTTCAGAGAACTAAAAAGAGATACAAAATTCTATGACTATAACAAAATAGAAATACATATTTTTTCACATAGTTTGAACACAGGCAATGGTATGGCAGGTTCAGTTCAGTTCAGTTCAGTCGCTCAGTCGTGTCTGACTCTTTGCGACCCCATGAATTGCAGCACGCCAGGCCTCCTTGCCCATCACCAACTCCCGGAGTTCAATCAGATTCATGTCCATCGAGTCAGTGATGCCACTCAGCCATCTCATCCTCTGTCATCCCCTACTCTTCTGCCCCCAATCCCTCCTAGCATCAGGGTCTTTTCCAATGAGTCAACTCTTTGCATGAGGTGGCCAAAGTATTGGAGTTTCAGCTTCAGCATCAGTCCTTCCAATGAACACTCAGGACTGATCTCCTTTAGGATGGACTGGTTGGATCTCCAGTGAAAAAACCATAGCCTTGACTAGACGGACCTTTGTTGGCAAAGTAATATCTCTGCTTTTCAATATGCTGTCTAGGTTGGTCATAACTTTCCTTTCAAGGAGTAAGCATAGGCAGGTGGTCAGTTCCAATTCATGAGACTATGCAGTGATTGATGTTCTTTCCTTTTTTATATCTTTGCCACCATCTCCAAGAGTATTATTGTTATCACACTGAATAACATGGTTTACCACTACATCTGTACAACAAGAAGAGGAAAAGTAAGAGATTGCATGCCTACTGTGCTAAGGCCAAGATCTAGTCAAAGTCATTACAATTTCCAACTATATCCAATTGCTACAAACTTAGACACAAATATAGCTATCTGAAGGTAGCATGGGTCAAATATTTCTCTAAGTAGCTTACTAGTTAGCACAACAACTTTATAATTAGTGATAGTTTCTTGCTTTCAAGCAATTGTGTGTGAAAGTTACCACATCCAAAAGCCTTTTCTGGTCATAGTTCTTAAACTTATGGATTTTTCTCCTATATTTAATGTTGCCTATGTTCTGCTCAAGGAGAAGGCAATGGAAACCCACTTCAGTACTCTTGCCTGGAAAATCCCATGGATAGAGGAGCCTGGTAGGCTGCAGTCCATGGGGTCGCTAAGAGTCGGACACGACTGAGCGACTTCACTTTCACCTTTCACTTTCATGCATTGGAGAAGGAAATGGCAACCCACTCCAGTGCTCTTGCCTGGAGAATCCCCGGGATGGGGGAGCCTGGTGAGCTTCCATCCATGGGGTCGCACAGAGCTGGATACGACTGAAGTGAGTTAGCAGCAGCAGCATGTTCTGCTCAACTTTCTCTGTCATTGTCAATTAAATAATAATTAATTCTATGCCATCTGAACACTTATTTTGATCCATGCAGCTGGGCTGACAACCATTGTATACATAAATAAAAATAATGCAATGCATTTCAAGATTCTGGGTGATAGTTCTCCTACTTTTGGTTTCAACAAATGTCCTGCTTTTAGCAGTAGGCAAACAATAGTGTTTTTCTTATAATGAATTTTCAAATTCTGTGTTTTCACAAAATTGTTATTTTATGTTGCAGTCAGAACTTTTTTTTAAGCAGAAGTCTATTTCTTTCCAATTATGTCTGCAAACTGGCATTCTGACTGCTTCCTGTAGAGTTACAGTCTCCATAGACTGCAATTTGCTTTCCAAGTTATCACAGGTGGCAATTACATCAACTTTATTCAATGATGTAAGAAAGATCATAAGTCATCAAGTCTGTGTTCATTATTTCCTTGCTATCCAATGCCAAATAGCAAGCTATTGACATATATTTTAAGTTTTGTTTTAGCAATACTCCAATTTCACAATTCCATTAATACTTCGCGTATTATATAGGTGAAAGGCTAAGCTGGTATAACAAAGATACCACAAAATGGAGTTATTTACATAATAAAGATTTAATTATGTTTTCACCAAGGTCTCATGAAAATCTGGTGATAGCTGTAGTAGCCACTGGATCCACAGCAAGCAATAGCCCTGTAATAATGTCCTTCATCCCATCATGCCTCTTCTATCTCTGGTTTCACTAAGATTGTTGTCATTATTCAGACAATGAAAAAAAAAAAAAAAACAAAACAAATACATGATCCAAGCAATGCACTTGGCAATATACTTAGGAAGCAAAAGGATAGAAACAATAACAACAACAACAATATGAAATCAAAATAAGTAAATGGGGTCTCAGTAGCAGTATGACTAATGACATACCATCACTATTAAAGCTCATAACTTACTATGGGGGAGATATTTATTAGTGACTGAATATTCATATGCCCCTCCATATTTCTTAGCATCTTTGCAGAAATGTTTGCCTATGGGAACAATTATGACCATTAGGAAAATTAGAAATCATTCTGCTTCATCCATGGAGAAACATTTAGAGGACTATACTTGAAACTGCAATTTGCTTTGGTTCTGGTGTATTGGACCTGAGATGACAAAGTAGCAAAAAAAAAAAAAAAAAAAATCCAAGTGGTCCTGATTACTGAGTCATCACATGACTTATTCATGTCATGGACGGTCATCAGAAATATACCAGAGTTTGTAGGTAGTTCAGATGATACAGAATCTGCCTGCAAAGGAGGAGACCCAGATTCAATCCTTGGGTCAGAAGATCGATCTGTGGGTTGTGAAGGATTCACATTTTTGTCATGATAAATTAGCCTGATAAATCTGTGCTGATTTATAATGTCTTTTTGGAGTTTTGTATATAATCTTCTTTTTCTATGGTTTTTCTTTGTGTTTTGCCTTTGATTGGACTGATGTTTTATCTTAACTTTTTTCCTGTATACTGCTGAATATTTGCATTTATTTTTAAAGGTTATGATAAGAATTTCACATGAATATTGAAACTAGTAAAATCTAAAGTATAAATAAATCATTATTTTAATTGTCTTCCTGAACATTTTTGGAGTACTTTAAAATATTTTAATTCTAGTGAATTTTCTACAGATTATAATTTAGTCTTCTCATATTAGTTATATTTTAATACTTGTTATTTTTATGCTTTTTTATGCATTTAATGATTATGCAATTTTTAAATTTCCCTAAATTTTTCTTTGGTTATAATTGATTCTTGCCTATCAGTCCATCCTTTCTGGTATTACATTCCTTCTTCTTGAAGTACAGTCTTTAATTATCTGATAGTTAAGGTCATTTGATAATAAACTCTATCTAGCCTTTCTTTTTTTCCCTGAATATATTTATATTACAACCTCATCCTAAAATGAAATTCCCTGAGGTTAAACCTTTAGGTTAAAATATATTTTCTATCATCATTAAACTTACTTTTCTTTCTGTTTGCCCTATTTTTCTTCATCTCTTATTAGTTTCATCTTTTAATATAAAATTTCCATATTTCTGGATCTTTTAAAGATATTTACTTTATCTTTGATCTTCTGCAGTTTCACTGAAATGGTTTTTGTGAACTTTTATTTATTTTACTTGTATTTACTGAGTTTTCTCAAATCAAAATGAAAATATATGACCAAGTTTTATACTTTGATCATTATTCCCATTACCATTTGACACCATTTTCCTTTCCCTGGGATTCTGATTGGATGTGTAGTATAAATATTTTCTCTATTCTCCGTGTATCAACATTTCTATCACATCTTTCTTCTGTAGATCTTATGAGATCTCAGGTCATTTCTGAGTCATTTCTTCCTATACATGATCTTTCAGGTGTTTCTTGTCTACTATTCTCTTTCCCCATTTGGTTTTTTAATTCAGTTTCATTATGTATGCATATGTTGAGAAGTTTTATTTGATTATTTTCTCCTATGCCTGATGAACTTTATAGTCTGTTTTTCCTATGCTTCCTATTTTATCCCAACATATACATTCAACGGATCTTCAACAAGAGTGTCAGTTCAGTCAGTTCAGTCTCTGTCATGTCCAACTCTTTGTGACCCCATGAATCTCAGGATGCCAGGCCTCTCTATCCATCACCATCTCCTGGAATTCACTCAAACTCACATCCATCTTTTCGGTGATGCCATCCAGCCATCTCATCCTCGGTCGTCCCCTTCTCCTCCTGCCCCTAATCCCTCCCAACATCAGTCTTTTCCAATGAGTCAGCTCTTCACATGAGGTAGCCAAAGTACTGGAGTTTCAGCTTTAGCATCATTCCTTCCAAAGAACACCCAGGACCAATCTCCTTCAGAATGGATTGGTTGGATCTCCTTGCAGTCCAAGGGACTCTCAAGAGTCTTCTCCAACACCACAGTTCAAAAGCATCAATTCTTCGGTGCTCAGCTTTCTTCACAGTCCAATTCTCACATCCATACAAAACCACTGGAAAAACCATAGCCTTGACTAGATGGACCTTTGTGGACAAAGTAATGTCTCTGCACAAGAGTGTCAGTCAGGTGCATACAATGTGAAAATTGTAGTCTTTTCAATAAATGGTGCTGGGAAAACTGGATTACCATATGCAGAAGAATGAAACTGGATTTTTGTCTCATGCCATATACATAAACCAACATAAGATAGATGAGCATTTTAAGCATAAGATTTGAAATTATAATACTAGAATGAAACATTGGATAGATATAGTCATCTTTTCCATGCAAACTATTTTTCCTCATTTTTGTTATAGTCTACTTAGTGCTGAACATGTTTCCATTTTTATTTTACTTTGTAGGGAAAGGCATTTTACTTCTCTTTAGAAAATCTTTATAAACAATTGAATGTTTGCCATAAAATTGAGGACAAAATTTTGAAAGAGTGGAAATCCATTTTAAAGAGTTAGCAAATACAGGTTGTGCTGAAATATTTTAACAATAATTCAACTAATGCAAGTATGATTGATTCTCCAGTTTTAGTTGCAGAGCTTTTTGTTTTAAAGTGTTTAGTGACTATATATTATGACCATATATCATACATTGTGGGAGTAATTGTAAGTAACATTAAAAAAGTCTTGGTTCAAATTCTCCACTCAAAGGATTTGAAAAATTAGGACGTAGACATTAGTAACCATATGACACAATAAAAATGAGCAGCATAATTTGACAAAAATAAATAGGAAAAATTTAAAATATAGGCTAAATTAGTGAGTTCATATGGACAAAAAAAGACTCACCTTCTAGAGAAATGTAAATAGACACAAAAATAAACAAGTGGGACCTAATTCAACTTAAAGTTTTTGCACAGCAAAGGAAATTATAAATAATTGAAAAGCAGCCCTCAAAATGGGAAAAAGTTATAGCAAATGAAACAACTGACAATAATTAATTTCCAAACTATACAAGTATTACATGTGACTCAATACCAATGAAACAAACAACCCAATCAAAAAGTGGGAAAGTGTTCACTTCATCAATACATGTACTAAAATTGAAATAATACAGAGAAGATTACCATGGCCCCAGCACAAGAATGACAAGCGAATTTGCAAAGTGTTCCATAATTAAAAAAAAAAAAAAGTGGCAAAGTGACTTAAATAGATACTTATCCAAAGAATACATACAGATAGCTAATAAACACATGAAAAGATGTTCAATATCGCTCATTATTAGGGAAATGCAAATCAAAACTACAATAAGCTATCCCTTCACACTAGTCAGAATGGCCATCATCAAAAATGTCTACAAACAATAAAGGCTGGAGATAGTGTAGAGAAAAGGGAACCCTCTTGCAATGTTGGTGGGAATGTAAATTGACATAGCCTCTATGGAAAACAGTAGGGAGATCCCTTAAAAAACTAGGAATAAAACCACCATAGGACCCAGTAATCCCATTATTAGGCATATACCATTAGGAAACCAAAATTGAAAAAGACAGATGTACTACAAAATTCATTGCAGCACTGTTTACCATAGCTAGGACATGGGAGCAACCTAGATGACCATCAACAGATGAATGGATAAAGAAATGCTGGTACATATATGCAATGGAATATTAAACTTGGTCACGAAAAGGAATGAATTTGAGTCAGTTCTAATTAGGTAGATGGACCTAGAGTCTATTATACAGAGTGAAGTAAATCAGAAAGAGAAAAACAATATCATATACTAATGCTACTAATGCATATACATGGAATTTAGAAAGATGGTGCTGATAAAATTATTTGCAGGGCAGCAATGGATACACAGACTTAAGGACACGGTGTGGAGGAGGGAGGAAGGAGAGGGTGGGATCTATGAAGAGAGTAACATGGAAACACGCATTACCATATTTAAAACAAATAGCCAATGGGAATTTGCTATTTGACTCAGTGAACTCAAACCAGGGCTCTGTAACAACCTAGAGGGGTGAGATGGGGAGGGAGGTTCATGCAGGAGGGGCCATATGTATACCTATGGCTGATTTATGTTGATGTTTGGCAGAAACCAACACAATACTGTAAAGAAATTATCCTTCAGTTAAAAATAAATGTTAAAATTAAAAAAAGAAAAAGAGAGAAAGCAAGGAAACAACATCAGTCCTGTGTGCTTTGGAATTCAGGTGTGATTTAAACAAAGGCGAAAATGAACTGCTTTGAGTTAGAAAAGGTTGGAAATGAAATAAACAAAAACAAATGTTGGATTTATATAAGGATAAATAATAGTAAAATCTAATAAATCAGGGAAGAATGCTGACTATGAAGACAGAGCCATATATGACCTTGAGCAAATGCACAATAGTTGTAAAAAACAAGGAACAATTAAATTAAACATGTGTCAACTGAGTGACTGTTTTGTGCCAAACATTTTACTAGGTTCAGAGTTTAGATTGATGAATGAAAAAATCCATACTCTCCAAGGGGTAGAAATCTAAACCATGAGCTAAAGAAGTAAATCACCAATTACCAAACAGCAGGATAAATGCTTACACAAATTCAGTAGTTGCTTAGGAGCCATAGAAGAAAGTGCATACCTCCACAAGTAGGCTTAAGTATATATGATTGTTATTTCTATTAATGTTAATTCATTGTGCTACAGTCAGCATTCAATAATAATTTTTCTAAGGCTTTTGGTATTTGGAGCTTACATTACTTAGGGTAACAGAATATCTCAGAATATTTGGCATTACAGTAAGTGTTTAGTGTATCCCAAAGATGTAAATGATTTTAAAGAAGAGATACCTGAAAAAAAAGGGGGTTGGAGAACAAAAGGAGGAGAAAGAAAAATAAGAGCATATGTAGTGTACTCATCAGAGTATAAAATGTAGCTAAAATAAATAGGACCATGATATTTATGCCTTACTGCTATTCTGTAATAACTCATAATATTTACTGATAAATTAAATCATTTTCCATGCATACACATGCAGATTGTACATATGTATATCTGTATATGTGCATGCATGTACCCACGGTGACACTCATACATATATAATACTCCATTCATTCATTAGTCTGTTATCAATTTACTGATACATTCAAATATTTATTCATAGAACTTGTGTTGTATTAGGAGTTTTATATATATTAAAGAAGGCTGAGGACCGAAGAATTGATGTTTTCAAACTGTGGTGTTGGAGAAGACCCTTGAGAGTCCCTTGGACTGCAAAGCAATCAAATCAGTCAATCCTAAAGGGTATCAACCCTGAATATTCATTGGAAGGACTGATACCATAGCCCCAATATTTTGACCACCTGATGTGAAGAGCTGACTCATTGGAAAAGACCCTGATGCTGAGCAATATTGGAGGCAGGAGGAGAAGGGGACAATAGAGGATGTGATGGTTGGATGGCATCACTGATTCAATGGGCATGAGTTTGAGCAAACTCTGAGAGATGGTGAAAGACAGGGAAGCCTGGCTGCAGTCCATGGGGTTACAAAGAGTTGGATGCGACCTAGCAACTGAACAGCAACAAGGAGCTTTCTTTATTTTTCCTATTTTAATTTTAATAAGGTATGAATGTATTGACCTTAACAAAAGAGTTAGTTATTTTACCAACAAAAGTCATTTATTCTGGAATAGGAGAGAATTGCAATTCGGGACAAGCAAACTATGGTGAACTATGGTAACAAGTTCTGAGAACAGAGGAAAGGGGCTTGCTTTGCAGCAGTCCTCAACCTTATTGGCAATAGGGACTGGTTGCGTGGAAGACAACTTTTCCATGGACTGGAGTTGAGGATGGCTTCAGGATGATATAAGAGCATTACATTTATTGTGCTCTTTATTTCTATTATTTTTACATCAGCTCCACCTCACATCATCAGTCATTAGATACTGGAGGTTGGGGACTCCTGCTTTATAGGACAAAGGGAAAAAATGAGGATGGCTGTGATTGTTCATTGGCCACAAATGCTTGGAATCTTGTTGCAGTGCATACATGCTCACTCAGTTGTGTCCAACATTATGTGACACCATGGCCTGTAACCCACCAGTCTCCTCTGTCCATGGAAATTTCCAGGCCAGAATACTGCAGTGAATAGCCATATCCTACTCCAGGGGTTATTTGCGACACAGGGATTGAACCTAAATTTCCTGTGTCTCCTGCAATAGCAGACAGATTCTTTACCACTGCACCACCTGGGAAGTACTATTGTTACAGGGGGCAGAAGGAAATCTTTCTACTGGGGTATGTAAGCTGTGGTGAGTGATGCATGCATAGCAGCTCTTGTTTTTTATTCATTTTCAAAATGACTGATAAAAATTGTGTATATTCAGGTTGTGTAATTTTACTAAGGTGTACATTGTGATGATTTGATATATATATGTATATATATGTATATATATATAACAGTTTTTTATTCATCAGTTGATGGACACTTACTTCAAGTTTTTACATCTTGACACTTGTGAATAATGATACAAGGAAGGTGGAGCACAGATAGCAGTTCAAGATACTGATTTTATTTCCTTCTAATGTATACCCAAATGTGGGATTGCTCAATCATATGGTTCTTCTATTTTAATTTTTGAGGAACCTCCATTTTCCATAATGGCTATGCCAATTTACACTGGCATTGATAGTATATCAGGGTTCAATTTTCCTTCCATCCTCACCAAAACTTGTTATTACTTGTCTTTCTGATAATCATTTCAACTCATTGTGGTTTCGATTTGTATTTCTTAGGTTATCAGTGATGTTTTTGTCTACCTGTTGGCCTTTTGGATGTCTTCTGAGGAAACTTGTCTATTCAGGTCCTTTCCCCAATTTAAATATTGACTTATTCTTTCTTTTTGCTATTGAGTTGTATGCAATATTTATGCATTTTGGATATTAGCCCCTTATCATATATAAGGTTTGTAAATATTTTCTCCTATTCTGGAAGTTGTTTCATTTTGTTGATTTTCTTCTTTGCTATATTATGGAATAAGGGTAACACAGGCCTTATAAAATGAGTGAAAAAAATCCCACCTCATTATTTGGGGGGAAGAATTTAAGAAAGATTGACTTTAGTTATTTAAATGTTTGATGAAATTACTTATGAAACCATTTTGTCCTTGACTTTTCTTCATTGGGAGATTTTTAATTAATATTTTAATCTCACTCATTATTTGCAGGTTCATATTTTATATTTCTTAAGGATTCAATCTTGGTAAGCAGTATGTTTCAAGGATTATATTGATTTCTCTATATTATTCAATTTTTCACTTATGCTTCTTCATAGTAGTCTTGACCCTTTGTATTTCTATGGAATCATTGTAATGTTTCTATATATATATATATATATATATACTTTTATTTATTTTTAATTTTTTAAATTTTTTTATTATTATTATTATTTTTACTTTACAGTACTGTTTGGTTTTGCCATACATCAACATGAATCTTCCACAGGTGTACATAAGTTCCCACTCCCCCTCCCACCTCCCTCCCCATACCATCCCTCTGGATTATCCCAGTACCTTTATTTAAATCATTCTCCCTCTTTTTTCCTTAGTCAAGATAAAAGTTTATAAATTGTGCTTATATATTTAAAAAACAGTTTTTAGTTGTGTTGTTCTCTTCTACTGTTTTCTAAATTTTTGTTTAATTTACTTGTATTCATTTTAAAAATTTTCTTTAGTCTGCTATGAACTCAATTTGTTCTTATTCTAATTCCTTAAATTATAAAATTAGATGTTTGAGAGCTGTTTTTTTCTTTGTTTCTTAATGTATACATTTATCTCTATAAACTTCCCTCTTTCTACTGCTTTTGCTGCATTCCACGTTTCCATATTTTGTATTTCCATTTTTGTTTGTCCCAAGATATTTTTTGATTTTCCTTTTGGTTCTCTTGTGATCCATTGCTTGTTCAGAAATGTGTTGTTTAATTTCCACTTAATTAGGATTTTTCCAATATTCTGTTTTTTATTATTTTAAAATTTTGTAACATTGTAGCTATAAAGAATGCTTGATATAATTTCAATTTTCTTAAATTTGTAAGACTTGTTTTGTATCTTAATTTATGACCTATTCTGCAGAATGTTTTATGTGCTCTAGAGAAGAATATGTATTCTGTTGCTGTTTTGAACATGTTTGTTAGTCTATCATATCATTCAGTGATGGTTTTCTCATTGGTTTTCTGTCTGAATGATCTGCACGCTAATAAAAGTGGAATAATCAATCCCTCTACTGTTGTTTTCTTTCTGTTTCTCCCTTCAGTTCTATCAATATTTGTTCATGTAGCTCAGTGATAATGTTCTGTTATCTTGATAATTTGACCGCTTTATCATTATACTGTGATTTATTTGTCTCTTGTGACCCATGGAAGTCACTCTACTTGTGGAAAGTTATTGTATATAAGTATAGCCACCACTGTTCTGTTTCTATTTGCATGGCACACTTTTATCTATTACTTCAGTTTCAACCTGAGTGTGTCCTTAAGATTAAAGTGATTCTCTTGTAGGGAACATATTGTTGGATCTTGTTATTTTTAGCCTTTCAATTAGTCTATGTCTTTCAAATGTGGAATTCAATCCATTTACATTTAACGTGATTATTAATAGGTATTGATATGAAATTACTATTTTCATTGTATTGTTTCTTTTTTGACAACTTTAAAGTACCTTTCTTACTTTCTTCTTATCTGTTGTCTTCCTTTGTAATTTATTGATTTTTTAAAAAAGGATACACATTGATTCTTTACTTTTTTGAATCTATTAAGTGTTCTTACTTTGCAGTTTTTAAAGAGGTTAACACAAAATATCTTATAGCTACAGTAGTCCACATTAAGTTGATATAAACAAAATTTCAACTATGTATAAAAACTGTACACATTTATCCCTCCTCTCATTTTATACTACTGATGTCACACTTTGCATCATTCAATATTGTGCATGCAGTTTTACAAATATTGCCTAATTTATTCTTTTATCTCTTTGTAGTGATATCTATTGAAATTGTCACTTAACAGAATGCAAACATATTAAGTATATTTCTAATTTCACTCATCTATTGTGTTGATTTTCACTAGGGCTCCAAACCATTCTGTGGCTTATTCAGTAATTCTTTTTTTTTTTTTAAAGTTTAGTGTAAAATAGTATAAACTACATTTTTAATGTCTTTCTAGCATACCTGTTTTATTACAGTCACTTATTATTCACGAAATAATATACACTTTAGGTATGCTGCTGCTGCTGCTGAGTCTCTTCAATCTTGTCTGACTCTGTGCAACCCATAGATGGCAGCCCACCTAGCTCCCGCTTCCCTGGGATTCCCCAGGCAAGTGGGTTGCCATTTCCTTCTCCAATGCATGAAAGTGAAAAGTGAAAGTGAAGTCGCTCAGTCGCGTGTGACTCTAAGCGACGCCATGGACTGCAGCCTACCAGGCTCCTCCGTCCATGGGATTTTCCAGGCGAGAGTACTGGAGTGGGGAGCCATTGCGTTCTCTGTTATTTAGGTATACCTGGGATTTCTTTGGAAGGAATGATGCTTAAACTCCAGTACTTCGGCCACCTCATGCGAAGAGTTGACTCATTGGAAAAGACTCTGATGCTGGGAGGGAACGGGGGCCAGAGAAGAAGGGGATGACAGAGGATGAGATGGATGGATGACATCACTGACTCGATGGACATGAGTCTGAGTGAACTCTGGGGGTTGGTGATGGACAGGGAGGCCTGGTGTGCTATGATTCATGAGGTCGCAAAGAGTCAGACACGACTGAGCGACTGAACTGAACTGAACTGAATTTTAATAATGGAGAAGACAATGGCAACCCACTCCAGTACTCTTACCTGGAAAATCCCATGGACGGGGGAGCCTGGTAGGCTACAGTCCATGGGGTCTCTAGGAGTCCTACAGGACTGAGCAACTTCACTTTCACTTTTCACTTTCCTGCATGGGATTAGGAAATAGCAACCCATTCCAGTGTTCTTGCCTGGAGAATCCCAGGGACAGAGGAGCCTGGTGGGCTCCTGTCTATGGGGTCACACAGAGTCGGACATGACTGAAGCGACTTAGAGGCAGCAGCAGCAATTTTAATAAGATGAATTCATATTTTAAAAAGATTTGAAATTTAAAAATGGCTAAATTTAATTTAAAATGAATTTTATTTTCTAGTACGGATATATTACCTTACGCTGTGGGTAAGGAGGTGTACAAACTCGGATATGAGCCTCCCTCTGTGCTCGCCTTGGATGTTAATTATGAGGTTTCTTGTTTTTTCAAAAAAAACTTTTGTATAGCTGTTAGTATAACTTTACGAAGATTGCTTAACCAGTATATATGTCTGTTTAACTGCAAATTTTCACTAAAAAAATCTACAGATTTCCACTAAAGGTGAAGAGAATAGGGAGTTTACCCCTGACAACTTCTTAAATTTGATGAGTGTGTCCTTTCTTACAGGACTATGGTAGATTGCATTATTTTTCCTTACTCCTCCATTCATATAATCTTTTATTGTCCTCTAGGCTCTTTGGCTTGCTTTGCCAGTGGAATATGATAATGACATACATTTTACCTGATAAAACACTTTGAATATGTCTGCATGATTTTATTTGCCTTCTTTCATCCTTTAAAAGTTCCATATGAGCAGTGCATCTCAAGGAACCACTGAGCGTCAGTCTGAGTCTTATCATAAACACAGTTAACTCACAGATGTATGAGCAAAAAATAAAGATTTGTTGCTGAAATCTATGAAATTTTCTAAGTGATTATTATGAAACATCATGACAAAAATTGCTGACTAATGCAAGTGTAATAAATTATATATACTTTTTCTAATAGATGCAATGAGGGCATTGATGTATTATCTTCTCCCAGGTGGTGCTAGTGGTAAACAAACAAACAAACAAACAAACAAACAAAAACACCCCTGCGAACGCAAGAGATGTAAGAGATGTGGCTTTGATCCCTGGGTGGGGAAGATCCCCTGGAGAAGGGCATGACAAACTGCTCCAGTCTTCTTGCCTGGAGAATCCCATGGACAGGGGAGACTGGCAGGCTATGGTCCACAGGGTCACAAAGAGTTGGACACAACTGAAGCAAGTTAGCATAACACATATGCCTAGAAAATTAATGGAAGGACATTTATTGAAATGCTAAGTGTAGGCAACTCTGATTTGTGGGATGACACATGATGATGTCAGTATTTTTCTGTATTTTGATATAAAAGCCAGGGTTTTCCAGAACCAATAGGATGTGTGTGTGTGTGTGTGTGTGTGTATAGGTATATATATATATATATATTTCTTTTTAAAAATTGGTTATGTAGTTGTGGAGGCTGTTAAGTACAAAATCTACTGGAGACTCGAAGAGTTCCAGTCCAAAGTCTTGAAAATATAAATACAAATTTTAATATATTATTCTTGTCTTCAGATGGAGGACCGGTCTTGAAATGCATTAAAATGAAAGGGAAATGACAAATAATAACTTATTGGTCGTATGTAGATAGCAAATATGCTTTGTTTGACCTCACAATTTTGAATCACATAGTGCTTTCAGGATGACTAATGGTCAACATATAAATCAAAAGATTTTTAAGTAGAAACCCAGAAAACTTGCTTGTCTTGAAAAATTCATGTGTCACCAAATGGCAGCAATGAACTCCCTGCTTTAGATTGTCAAGCTCAGTTTTATTTGCCATGGTCTGCCCTGCTCCTTAACAACTGTCAGCATCCAGGTCAGTGTCACTTGCCCCTTATCTTGCTTGTACTGTTTCTTTCCTCCTACTCCAATGATTTAGGTTAAATGATTATTTTTTGGAGGCATACCTCGCATTACTTGAGAAACATAGAATTTTAAGGGTATTAGAATGAATTCCTTTTGGAAGAATAAAAGTTTATAATTTCTTACTGGATTTGCTGTCATATTTTCTGAGACTAAAGATGCCTCTTTTAACTTGGAAAATTTTCTCTGCATTTACTTGAAATGTTTTGTTATTTATAATACTTGTGTTGAGTATCAAGTCTTTCAGCTCCTTGACTGAACCATTAATAGCAGTCAGTATCACCTGAAATGATAAATTAAAACCAGAACATCAAGATGCTCTTTAATGTCAAGGCTCATTTAATATAGTTGATCACTATGAATGCAAACAATGCACAATTAAAAAGAGATCCCATCCATATAAAGTATATCAAGTATTTTAATTGTCTTCATTAGAGATGCATGAAAAAGTCAAGATGTGTTTTGGTTGTGGAAAGTAATGATCCAAGATAAAAATATATCAACATGGGAGAAAAATAGGACATTAAACTATTGCTGATTTGTCACCTGGAATTAGAAGCATCTTTCCATGACATAAAATTGTCAAACCTTTGAATCAGTTATTAAATGTGCAGATGATTAAAGTACAGGCTAGTCAAAGAAATCCAATTAATAGTGTAGATTCTTCTCAGAAGTCAGCTGCTACTTTACATATATTGTGAGCAACTTAAAATGCTGCACACCAAGAGAAAGCTTCATGAAAAGAAAATTGCAGACAGTAAGGCATCATAAAACAAACCATGTCCATTAAGACTTGTTTCAAACTGGGTAGTACTTTTAATACTGGATTTTTCAATCTCTGCACTACTGACATTTTGTTCCAGGTAAGTGTTCTTCATGTGTTTGTTTTGAGAAGCTGCCCTATTCATTGTAGTATGTTTAGTAGCAGGAGTGATGTAAGCAATTGATTGCCAGTAGCATTCCTCTACTTGTGACAACTAAAAGTGTATTTCTATACTGCAAATCTCCACTAAAAGGCAAGATCAGGTCTAGCTGAGAAACAGAATTTCATGTTATATTTTCTTACATAGTAGAACACATATCCTAAGAGTATTCAAAGTGGCATTGAATGCACACATGCACAACATATTCTACTAAAGAAAAATTATATCAAAAGGAATTACTTCCTTAACATTTAAAGTAGTAGAACATGAAGCACATCTGAAAGCGTGGTACTAGCGTTAGTAACATCTGTTTACCCAATTTTATTGTATGATGACTTGTGAAAGTTGCCGGGAGTCAGCGTGAGGAATCCCACCCGTGACAAGGTCTTGCGGAAGGAAGCCTGAGGAAACGCAAGGACATGATCGGCTTCAGGGATTCCCCCTGGAAATTCCTGAGCATCCACCCCCAAAGACCAGAATCTGCCTGCTTTACTGTGTTATGCTTTCCACCTACTCTTCCATCATTAACAGGGGACTGTCCCCCCACCACCGTTTTCTGGAAAAAATTAGAGCTTTTAAATAATAAATCTCCTGGGCATAATACGAGTGTTTCAATTCAAAAACCCCTCTGATGTCTTTTTAGCCTGCCTGCAGGACTCGTACAACTGCGCACGTGATTGTTTGAGGCCTCCTGACTGCGGGAGGCACAGGAAGCTTAAAACATCCTAGGAATGTAGGGGCTTCTAAGGAGTCAAAATCATTAGAATAGGACTGATTAAAGGTTGCATTTGTTGAGCCAATACTTGCTGCCAAATTTTCATGTCTTTTATTTTTAGATATAGTTGGTATATAGAAAAACAGGTAGTAGACCTGGTATTAGCAACATTAGATCTTTGAGTTAAGTGCTTTCTTTGTTATAACCCACTGCACCTTTGTTCTACAGGAATGTAACTTTATTTAATACTTTGAGGGTGATGCAGAGTAAAGAAAAAACACTTCTAGGGAAAAGGAGTTTTCTGGTTGATAGACAATTATCCAGGAAGAGAGCCATAAAAATGTTCACGAGCCTCTTGGTGAGAAGATAATGCAAACCACCTGAGACCTTTTGTATATGGGAGGGTATGCAAAAAGAAAGCCTTGTCTCAATGAGGATCAGGACTGCTGCCCCTGCATTACTCTGCATATTCCATTATGTACAACTTGGGGTATATAAGCTGATTTTGAAAAATAGTTTTTGAAGTCTTGCACCGATGCTGGGCTTCCCCATGTCGTTCTTTTCTTTTTCCGGCTGAATTCCCATCTGGAGCGGGGAGGTTCACCATGTCTACTTACTTGTCCCAGCTGCTAAGATCTGTAAGAGAGAGAGCCCAAGACAGGGCACTCTCCGATATTCAAACGGACACCAGTGGCCTAACGTAGATGGTGCAAAACCTTGTCTGGAGTTTTATTGGTTTTCCCTGTAAGCCAAGTTATTCAGCCTCCTTTTCTCCGCCTAAATTTTCCTACTACACTATTTCTTCCTAATCTAATCTTATACTAATAAATAAATAAGTCTTTCCTCGCCAGCACCGTCCCTGCTTCGAATTCCCTGGATCCACCGAGGCTGGACCCTGGCAGAAAGTCTTGCTGTGAACTGTGCTAGATAATCAGGATGTTTAAGAATAATTAAAAAAGAAAAAAAAAAGAGAAAAGAAATAAGTGATATTGAACAAGTGTTAATTTCAATGTACCTTTGAATGCAAATGATTGCTGAGATGGGAACCAACATTTTCTTTTTATTTATTTATTTATTTTGCCTTCACCGAGTTTTTATTGCTGCACATGAGCTTTCTCTGGTTCTGGTGAGTGGGGGCTACTTTTTGTTGCAATGTGAGGACTTTCCATTGTGGTGGCTTCTCTTGTTGTGGAGCACAAACTGTAGTGCACACAGGCTCAGCAGCTGATCCCTAGTAAGTGGTGCACCAGCTTAGCTGCTCTGAGGCATGTGGAGTCTTCCCCTGCATTGGCAGGTCGATCTTATACACTATAGTACCAGGGAAGCCCCCAGTGTTTTCTGTACCTATGGAGAATGACCAAATCATAATCATTCATGATGGAAATTAGGATTAGACATTAGCATTACCCAATGCCTGAAAGGATTTTTTTTTTCTTTTATATATATGTTCAACTCAGGAATTTTGATTTAGAAATGTTTACTGAACACCTAGATGAAACCCCAAATTACCTCTAGAATCTGTGAAAATATGTGGCTTCCATTTATAAGAATTTGCAAGCTGAAGCAGTATTAGAGATTTGAGTTTCAGTTGCCACCAGGAAGTAGAGAGAACAGTTTGTAATAAAACTTGGTAACAAAGTGTTTATTTACTATTGATTTTGGTTTGGAGAATTCCAGAAGAATAGAAACAGATAAGAATAGTTCTAGGATAAATCAAGAAAGAGAAGCACAGAAATTTGCAAATAAACATGCAAAGAAATTAATAATAAAGGAATCAATAACATGACAAAAATTTATGGCTAAGGAAATTTGATGGTCTGAAAATATCAAATGGAAATAGAGTGTGGTTTCATTGAAACTGCAGGCTGCATTTACAAGTTGTGTAGGAAGGTCAGGGCAGAAAGCCCTGCCAGTTCTGTGAATATTGATGTTCATCATCATATTTTTGTGTAGAAATTAGGAGAAAAGCTTAAATTCAAACAACACAAAGAACAACTTAAAGTCAGAGTCAATAGTTTCTCTAGAAAATCAGAACCAGTAGGATGTATATATCGACCTGTGTGCATAAGAGAGAGACAGAGGTTTTAAGCAGTTGACTCATGCAATTGCATGACTGGCAAATCCCAAACCTGCAAGTCAGACCAGTACACTGGAGAGTCAGAAAAGACTTAATGTCACAATCTTGAGTCTAAAGTCTGGCTGATGGCACAATTTCTTCTTTATATGAGAAACTTTGTCTTTTTTCTTAAGACCTTCAACTGATAGGAGACCCACATCATGGAAGCAAATCTGCTTTATTTAAAGTTTGCTGATTTAAATATTAATTATATTCAAAATGTATGTCACAGGAAAATCTATACTGGGTTTGACAAAACATGACACCATAGTTTAACCAAGTTGACATGCACAATTAAAATTAACCACCATAAAATATCCAATCATTAAAATATCAATGATTATAATGAAAGGGAAATGGTTTATATTATACTGGTAAATACAGAAGTAATACAGATAATGTACACAACCTGATATTTATGTGAACTGTTTCTTTTAAAAAGTTTTCATGACAGAAATGAATGGGATGTTTTCTCTCTTATAATATCTTTGAATTTCCTGAAATTTCTAAATTAAAAAAAAAATGAATGTTCATTACTTTTTAGAGAAAGATAAATATTAGATTCAAAATATGTTCAAATATAATAAATCAAGGGGATAAAAGATACATGTTCTATATTTAAAGCATTTAAAAGCAGCCTCCAGTTAAAAATAAACAAATTTAAAACTTAAAAAAATAAAGCAGCACTGTTTAGCTCACCTTCTTTGGGCTTCTCTTCCTCAGTGTTGTGGATTGAATTGTGCTAATCCCATTTCTTAGGTTGAAGCTCCAACCCCGAGAACCTCACATGTGACTGCATTTGGAAATAAGCTCTTTGAAAAAGTCATTAAATTGAAATTTTGTCATTGAAGTTGATCCCAATCCAATCTGACTGGTGTCCTTATAAGAAGAGGAAATAAGGGATGTATCCTATGAAGACATACAGAGAGGATAACCAAGGAGGGCCAAGAAGAGATGCACAAGAAACCAATCCTGCCATCTCCTTAATCTTGAATTTCCAGCTTCAAGAACTATGACACAAATATTTTTATTGTTTAAGCCATATGATCTGTGGTACTTTATTTGGTAGCCCTAGCAAAGGAACACACCAATATTCAATATGAACCCTGCAAGATTCAACCTACATTATACTGCTCTTTGTTTCACAGATAGTGTGAGCACTCCAGTTGCCTCCTTGCTTTTTTAAAAATCAGAATTGTTTACCTTAAACTGTTAGATTTATAGTGTTTGGAAATTAAACTATGAAAATGCTTTGAAAGGAAATACCAGCCAGCCCACATGCCCCACACAAGTTGTCTTCCCCTAGCAATTGCTCCAGTGATATTTTGTGTATGATTTCTCTGAAAGAATAGCGCTGCTTTGGTAGGATTTATGGTTTCTGTACAGTATTGTGTGGATTGATAGATTGTTCAGCCAGGTGTGCTGAAGTATTTTCTTTGCTTTCACAGGCAAATTTAACCACACTGTTAGCTACTCTTCATAGCTCAACTTAGCTTCCTAACAATGGAATATACTCTCTTTGATATATGAGCTCTTTGAGGAGCAATTTGTAAAGCACTGTGTCCTCACTTTTGCAAACTTTTTTCTTTTAGAAAGAAAAATGTTACTCTAGATATATTGAATGACTTTGGGGAAATCATAAAAGTGATCTGTGAGGAATGACATCATGAGTCACTCTTTCACCTTAACTTAGAGTTATGAAAAACATTCTCGATCAAGGTTCTAATAAAACCTGTTCTATATACATCCATGGATTTTAAAAAATTTGTATTGGCATTGACCCCTGAAGTGCTTTACACACAGTATTGTATTTTGAGTCAAAATAATGCGATTTCAGAAATATAAGTAGGTTTGAGAGTAACGATGTAGCTGGAAAAGGGTCACTCTAAGACTCGCTGCTGGAGTTCTTATCTAACTTACAGTCTATCCTCTAAGCAGAGAGCACATATATATTTTGAAGGAGTTTTTGAGCAGGTTTACTTAACTTCATCAGACAATCAAATAAATCTCATTCTTTTTCTGTGTGTTTTTACTTTTGTTTTTAGCCTTTACAGACTTGAAAGAAAGTGAAATAAAAACAGCATTTTTTCAAATAATTATCTCCTTTTTTATTCTTTAAAGCATTTCTTTTAAATTGAGATATAAATTTAGATCAGTAAAATGTACAGATCTAAAGTATACAGTTTAATGAGTTTTGATGAATGTGAACACATTCTCAGTTCAGTTCAGTTCAGTTCAGCTCAGTCGCTCAGTCATGTCTGACTATTTGCGACCCCATGAATCGCAGCATGCCAGGCCTCCCTGTCCATCACCAACTCCTGGAGTTCACTAAGACTCACATCCATCGAGTCTGTGATGCCATCCAGCCATCTCATCCTCGGTCGTGCCCTTCTCCTCCTGCCCCCAATCCCTCCCAAAATCAGAGTCTTTTCCAATGAGTCAGCTCTTCACAGGAGGTGGCCAAAGTACTGGAGTTTCAGCTTTAGCATCATTCCTTCCAAAGAAATCCCAGGGCTGATCACCTTCAGAATGGACTGGTTGGATCTCCTTGCAGTCCAAGGACTCTCAAGAGTCTTCTCCAACACCACAGTTCAAAAGCATCAATTTTTCAGTGCTGAGCTTTCTTCACAGTCTAACTCTCATTTTAATTTCATGTCTGCAATCACCGACTACAGTGATTTTGGAGCCCCTCAAAATAAAGTCTGACACTGTTTCCACTGTTTCCCCATCTATTTCCCATGAAGTGATGGGACCAGATGCCATGATCTTTGTTTTCTGAATGTTGAGCTTTAAGCCAACTTTTTCACTCTCCTCTTTCACTTTCATCAAGAGGTTTTTTAGTTCCTCTTCACTTTCTGCCATAAGGGTGGTGTCATCTGCATATCTGAGGTTATTGATATTTCTCCCGGCAATCTTGATTCCAGCTTGTGCTTCTTCCAGCTCAGCTTTTCTCATGATGTACTCTGCATATAAGTTAAATAAGTGGGGTGACAATATACAGCCTTGACGTACTCCTTTTCCTATTTGGAATCAGTCTGTTGTTGCATGTCCAGTTTTAACTGTTGCTTCCTGACATGCATACAGACTTCTCAAGAGGCAGGTTAGGTGGTCTGGTATTCTCATCTCTTTCAGAATTTTCCACAGTTGATGTGATCCTCACAGTCAAAGGCTTTGACATAGTCAATAAAGCAGAAGTAGATGTTTTTCTGGAACTCTCTTGCTTTTTCCATGATCCAGCAGATGTTGGCAATTTGATCTCTGGTTCCTCTGCCTTTTCTAAAACCAACTTGAACATCAGGAAGTTCACAGTTCAGGTATTGCTGAAGCCTGGCTTGGAGAATTTTGAGCATTACACTACTAGCGTGTGAGATAAGTGCAATTGTGCAGTCGTTTGAGCATTCGTTGGCATTGCCTTTCTTTGGGATTGGAATGAAAACTGACCTCTTACGGTCCTATTGCCACTGCTGAGTTTTCCAAATTTGCTGGCATATTGAGTGCAGCCCTTTCATAGATAGTATCATCTTTCAGGATTTGAACACACTCTAATCAGGATTAAAAAAGTATTTTGAACACTCCTGAAAGTGCCCACAGATCTCCTTCCATTCACTTTCTTTCCACCATTGCTGTTCTGATTTTTATTGCTATAGCTTCATTTGCTATTCTTGAATTTCATATAAATGGAATTATGCAGTATAAACCTCTTTATATCTGACTTACTTTCTGCTGAACAATTATTAAAAGCAAAGCATTTGATTTGTAAAACTTGAAAGCATAAAACAAGGTAATTGCAAAGTTTTTTTAATATATCTATGTTGTTTCCTACTATATATATATATATGGTTTCCTACTATATATAGTTGAAACTGTAACAACATGTATAGCTTTAGGTTAATTGAGTGAGATATTTGTATGGGAGAAAGAGCTGAAATTGAAAAAAGAACCGAGGTCTCAGCCCTATGCTAACTGGCTAGCAATTTCTACCTCATCTTCACATGTCAGAGTTTGAATAATCTAGGGCTGCTTTTCTTTCTACACTTTCTCTAACAGTCATCTGTAATATCTCATTGATGTCTTCATTAAAATTCAAACTTCAATATATAAGCACCTCTAATGCCTCCACCTGTGTTTATCTCAAATCTAAACCAAAATCATAGCCTCCAAATCCCCAAATAACCCCTCCTAGAGTGTTTACAGCTGGATAAATGTTAGCTCAAGCTACAATATAAAAAAACATTTAGGATTTCTTCTGGATCACTCATTTCCACAGCTCACCATCAGCAGTGCTATCAGTTCAACCTTCAAAGTGTTGACTAAAAAAGATACACAGCTTCAGAGTTGCACGTTAAGTTTTATTTGGTGCAAAATGAGGACTGCAGCCCTGGAGACAGCTCCTCAGATACCTCTGAGAGACTGCTGCAAAGGGGCAGTCAGAGAAGGTCAATATATAAAATTTTGGTGAAGGGGGAGTTCAATGCAATTAAGTGCTTACTTTACAAAAAGTTTTCTGCTAGTCATGTTGAGCTGATGTTACCATGAAGGGATATAGTGATTTTCTAGCTATGAAGAGATGCAAGGATTGGGATCATGAAATCAGTTCCTGAAAATATCTAACTATCTAAAGACCTGTTTCACCAGATTCCCTGGAGCAGAGGGCCTCACTCCACCCTGAACTCCCTCAGGGGATGTTGAAAGTCACGACACACACCAGCACAAGGTTCAATCTCTGCAGAGATAGACAGCAAATGCCCTTGTTGCTGTTTTGTTCAGTCACTGGTAAATGCTCTTGGCAAGCGGCAATTTCTAGTTGACAGGCAAGTGCCAATTTGTAGTTGACAAAGGTACGAACAGAAAATATCTTGTACAATTTCTTCTTGTACAACCTGGTCCTAGTCACTATTATCTGTTGCCCTGGATTATTGCAATAACCTGATTATATTCTCTTGTCTTTGGCCTTTCTTATGTCTCTAGTTTGCTCTACACAGTGACCAGTGTGAACTTTTAAAAACCGCTTAAATTATAAGATTGTTCTTTTCCAAGCTCTGCAGTGACTACTCAAATCACTTAGAGAAAAAAAATCTTCAAGAACAAAGAAGACCAGTAGAAGAAAACCCAAACCCTTCCCCACCACCATTTTTCTGATGTCACTTCCTGATTCTGTCCTCCCTGAATCCATTGCTGGGGAACTGTCCTCCTTGAATTGGCCAGATACACTTGATTTAGTTTGTTTGCACTTATTTATTACAGAAGCCTTCCCAGACCACTCTGCAAAACAAACCCTCCTCAATCATTCTTTTTTATTTCTGTCATTTGCTTTATATTTTCTCACTTCATTTGTCACCATGTTACCTACCAATAGCCTACTTATTTATAAATCTGTCTTAAAAATAGCAGCTCTCTGAAGGAAGCCATTGTCATGTGTGTGTATGAATATATAATAAAAATGAATATTTGAATAAAATAAATATACCCTACAATGGTTAATTTATGACATTTTGTTTCAGTTGTATCTTAAATGAATCAAATAGGTAGTTTCAAAAAATTGCCTTTCTAATATGTCACACAGAATAAAAAGTAATTGTGACTTTCAAGAACGTTGTTTGATCAAACTGAAATGCATTGAGAAATAATTGAAGTATTTCTTTCTTCCTGGGTGGTGTGGAAATCTGACTCCTTAAATATAACTATTAAAATCTGTTGATTAGATGAAGCTCAGGTTATCAATTAAGGAAAAATACCAACTTACAAAACTTTGGAGGTGTCTACAGGAGTAAGAGTTGGGGAGGAGGTCAGAATTTATTAAGGATTGTAAGTCTGGCTAACACAACTATACTCCAAAAAAAAAAAAAAAAAAAAAGGAAAGAAAAAAGAATTGTAAATTTGGAATAAGATGGTTTCAAATTGTGAGAGCTTGATAAGGACTGAGAGAATTACATAGACTAGTCCAGACTTTGTGGAAGTAGCTAGGAAAGAATTTTGAAGAAAGTATTCAAATATGCAGGGAATGTAAATTGTTTGTTGAAGCTTTCCAGTAAGGAGCTGATATTTTTCCAAGAACTTCCGAATGAACCATGGAACCATTACTCAGCAGAACAGTTCTGGAAGAGTAAATAAATACTAGTAATGAAAACAGAATTGCAAAATTATGCTAATGTAGACATTAAGGCATGATTTAGATGTCCAGTGTCCAGTCTGAGAGTGGGCTAGGCAGTTTTGAGGCATTAGTTTTGCTTGCATAAGTCAAGTTCACAATGTAATGTTTTAATCTAATTATAGGGATGTTACCTGGTTCACTGGATTATTACTTTTTTAAACAGTTCAACTATCCTTTTTCTGTACTTCTAAATCCCTGGGAGTTTTTCTTCATATTCTCAAACTAGTCTTATTTTACATTAAATTGTGTCTATTTTCCAAGCTGGCAGATGTAGTCTATTGTTTAAAAGAAATCTGATGTTTTATAGTATGATTAAATATTTTTGAATCAACAAAAATACATTTATAAAACACTTATCCATTTATTTTTGACAATATATCAAAATATGCTTTCTATTTTATTTTATAAAATTTCTCAATACATATTCATCTGTCAGTGAATGTGCTATATTTATATAAAGTTAATATAAGGGTATTGGAATAATTATCTATGAAGTTGAGACAAATTTTAAGAGGACTTTTAAAACATATATTTGTTTTCTATTTTTTAATTTGTCTATGTGGGAAAAATAAGATGCTCTATGAAATCAAAACTGCTGTCTCCCTTCTTCCTGTAATCCTTCTCCTGTGTGCATCAATGTTAAGGGTATCCAACTCTTTGCAACCCCATGGACTGTAGCCGACCAGGCTCCTCTGTCCACAGGACTCTCAGGGCAAGAATACTGGAGTGGGCAGCCATGCCCTCCTCCATGGGATCTTCCCAACCCAGGCATTGAACCCGCGTCTCTTACATCTCCTACACTGGCAGGCAGGTTCTTTACCAATAATGCCACCTGGGAAGCCCCTAATCCTTCTCCAAGTTTGTAGAAAATTTTATCTTTGACATCTTGGAAGAGGAAGAGTTAAACCAACTTTAAAATGTTTCCTATGCTCTTGAATCATTAAGGGAAATAACTTTATTTCCTTCAGATCCAGTGGTACCTCTGATGTTTTTTAAGTGAAGGCTTGGTGCTATAATCACCTATGGTATTTGAACTGGAGAACCACTTAATCTCTCTGGAATTTAAAGCAAATAAAATTCAATTCCCTCTGATTTTATAGTAAGAAAAGCAAGTTCTCCCTGCTTTACTGGCTTTGTAATTGCAAAATCGAATAGATTTACAAAAAGTTTTTTATCTCATTAAAATATTCCCAAATATTTATCCCTCTTCTCTCTCATGCAGATTGCACCTCATACAAGACAATCTCCACACGTCTATTCTTTAGCATTTGGTCTGTTTCATTGTGTCTTAATTTCATCCACTTGTTTCTCCAATACCAAAATGTTTTGTTGACTGAATATATCTGATTCTCCAAGATATTTCAGAAAGCTGCTTACTTTGTGAGAATCAACTCTATACAAGAGTGTTGTGCTGTGCCCTGTTGTGTCAGAGACTTTGTGATCCCATGGACTGTAGCGGGCTAGGCTCCTCTGCCCATGGAATTTTCCAGGCAAGAAAACTGGAGTGGGTTGCCATTTCCTCTTCCAGGGGAGATTCCCGACTCCAGGAACAAATGTGTGTCTCCTGGTTTTATCACTGTGCCATTTGGAAATCCCCTATACAGTAGTATTGGGAGATAAACAGCGGGAAGAACTAACTGCTGTTCTAATAGCCATCAGTTTTCCCATTAGGATGCTGCATTTTGTTTTTATTTTGTAGGTAATTCTTTATTTTTACTACCATCCCAAGATCTATTTTTATTTTCAAAATATCAGTTCCATATTTCTTCCTTAGTTGAAGGATTACAGGTGTCCCAGTTTCACAAAGTTATGCAATTATAGCACAGAATCCATTTACTTCCCAGTAATTGGAGTACAGCCATCACGGTAGGAATAAAAGCAAGGCTTGCAGATCAGAGTAAAGAACACAATCCTATCACACAGCTTGTGTAAAAAGGGTAGAAAGTGATTTGGCCTGGGTGACACTCTGAGCTTCAATGTAGAATTTTAATTGCAGTTTGTCTTGCAATAGAAGAGCATGTTCTGAATACTTTTGAATAAAACTAATTTTGAAACCAAATTAAGTTTCCACATTATGATTTAAATTGATACAGCTGATGTTTCATGCCAGAAAAGGGCAATCTGCAGGTAATATTGTGTGGTTAGCTAGTACACATACTTACTGAAATCACAGGCAATATTGAAATCAATTCAATTTCATTGTGAAACTTTCCTGTTATAATCTGACAACAAACAAAACACAAATAATGTGCTGCCTGACCTATTTTATATTCTTACAGCCTGGTACTTCATTTTAATGATGAAGGATATACCTTCTTCACTGGTTAATACCACTACCATGATCCCAGGTCTAACAGTCCCAAATTTCAATTAATTATTTTTCTTAAGAATGCGCAGTTATTTGTAACTCATCTCTTCAACAGAAGAAATTGTTTCTTGTTTGTGATGAATACTATGTTCAAAGACTATCATTTTTGTGGTGGTCATTCATTTAAATAGATATCATTCTAAAATTCACAGAGATAACCAACCAAACACTTTATAATTTCCTCCTCAAAATTTTCTCCTCAAGATTACTTCCTAAATGTAGGATGGTTACAGGTCCCTACACAAATAGTTTACCCACCAGCTGTGGCATCAGTTTTCCACCTACCAAATTCTTAGATCTCTATTTTCATTTCTTTCCCCCTATCCCCTAAGGTGGGCTTCTTTGGTGACTCAGTAGTAAATAACTGCTTGCAATGCAGGACATGCAAGTTTGATCCATGGGTCACAAATTTTCTCTGGAGAAGGAAATGGCAATTCACTCTAATATTCTTGCCTGGGAAATCTCATGAACAGAGGAGTCTAGGGGTCTACAGCCCATGGGGTCACGGAACATTGGAGGTGACTTGGAGACAAATCAACAGCAATCTCTAAGGTAATTCAGATTCATATATATAAATGTGTAAACCATACAGTCAGTTACTCACTTAGCTCAGGCATCAGTACTCTGGTTATGATCTGCCTGATTCATTTCCATAATTCTTTTTAAGCATTTTTAGGTCAATTTTACAAGCAATGATCCACTTATTCATTCTAGGGCTTGGCTGGTGGCACAGATCACAAAGAATCTTCCAGCAAAGCAGGACACCTGGGTTCAATTCCTGAGTCAGGATGATCCCCTGGAGAAGGGAATGGCTACCCACTCCAGTATTCTTGCCTGGAGAATTCCATGGACAAAAGACCCTGGTGGACTCTAGTCTATGGGGTCACAAAGACTTGGATACAACTAAGCGACTATCACTTCCACTTATTTCCCTTCACTAATTCATTCTATCGCCTATGACATTTCTAGCCTGCTACTATTTCTAATGTTTCTAACCTCTGATTGTTTTGTTCAACTGGTCCACATCACTTCAAAAACAAACTCTTAACTGCAGTCAATCCTCTACTTGTCTCGCCAATCTAAATGGCCATATTGTATTTATCAATACATACAAATTTATTGATCTTTTTTCTTATGCCTGACTTATTTCATTCCTGTATATCCACTGGAAATTACTGTATAGCAACTGATGCTCTTATAAATAATTTCTGGATCCACAATATAAAGACATGCCTCTTAATTCTGTTGTTTCCTCTTTCATGACATAAAATTATCTACATCTTCTTATCTTTGTAAAAAGATTTCTTAATGAGAAACTGTTTCATAAAATATCACTCTTTTCATCCTCATCATTTTTATTATCTTGACTGGAAATTTTTCATTGCATAAAATGCCACTGACTAAAACTATACAAAATATTCCCAGGGAATGAGGTACAATAATTTTTTAGAAAGAATGAAAACCAATTTATCCTGAATTATGATACAAGCAAATTAACTTTTAATGTATCATTGTGTTCAAATGCATATATATTACACACACAAGTTGGTTTCCAAATTATACTAATTATCTTTGTTTCAAATGAAATGAAGTTGAAAATGAGAGTTTAAAGGGGAAACAGATATCTCAAATGCCTACTTTGATTAACTGAATGTCATCTTTGCCTATGTGGAATCAAAATAATGATCAATTTAATAAATTAACTTAAGCAATCATTTAATAGAGGGCAATTCATTTCAAACAGGTTCTTATCATGTAGTTGTTATAACTGCCAGATTATTTATTGAAATAGTCACAAAAGATTTGTCTATAATAAAAAACATATATTTCAATTGTTTGAAGAGTATGATTTCAACTGTATGAATATATTTGAGTACTACACCATAACACACTCCTTTATATTTCATCTGAACATTAATCCCATGCCCTTCTCCAAGTTAATTCAAAGGATGGCCTATAAACTCATAATAAACATAGAATTGCTAAGTCTACTGCAGATAATTTAGTGCAAAAAAATAAATTGGCAGTTGATATCTATCTCCCTTAATTCAGTCTTGCCCTTTGTCACATTTTAGAAATTAATCAATTATAATAATTGACATTGAATGTCTTGACAATTATAGTTTTTCTTTCAGATTAAGCTTTTACTTTTAGGCAGAGTACTAGGATATATCCATATTATTTGTAAAAGGAAAGAAAAGTACTTCAAACACAACAAAAGAGATAATAATAATTCTTATTTTTTTAATAAAAGAAAATACTGTATACATTTTAGAACTTAAATTTTATCTCCAAGATATTTAGATATGGTTGTTGTGAATGGCTGCATTATAATACTGATCTCCTAAGTAATGTAGATGGGGAAACAGTAGAAACAGTGTCAGACTTTATTTTGGGGGGCTCCAAAATCACTGCAGATGGTGACTGTAGCCATAAAATTAAAAAGCGCTTACTCTTTGGAAGAAAAGTTATGGCCAACCTAGATAGCATATTGAAAAGCAGAGACATTACTTTGCAAACAAAGGTCTGTCTAGTCAAGGCTATGGTTTTTCCAGTGGTTATGTATGGATGCGAGAGTTGGACTGTGAAGAAAGCTGAGCGCTGAAGAATTAATGCTTTTGAACTGTGGTGTTGGAGAAGACTCTTGAGGGTTCCTTGGACTGCAAGGAGATTGAGAGAGTCATTTCCTAGGCAGGTTGATAAGAAGTCTAGGGGTCCCCAAGGAGAGAGGGTTCTGGAACTCTCAAAGAGAAAGGACAAACTTTTTTCCTTCTCTACACTCCTTAGGATTATATAATAACAATATATTCTGCCTGAGGACAGTCTCTGGATTAAACTTTCTGGCTAATTCTGTAAATTATGGGAGTATACCTGCTCTTTACAAGGATTATATAATAATAATGTATTCTGCCTGAGGACAGTCTCTGGATTAAGCCTTCTGGCTAATTCTGTTATCTTAAAATGTAAATTATGGGAATAGGTCTGGTGAGGCCTTTACAACCTCCAGACATTCTTTGGATTTATTGGAGAGTATATAACATCATTGCTAACACTAACAAGCGGGTACTCTTTCTACCCCCTTCTGATGCCTATGTGAGAAGCCTTCTCTATCTCCTTTATACTTTAATAAAACTTTATTACACAAAATCTGAGTAATCAAGCCTTGTCTCTGGCCCTGGATTAAATTCTTCTCCTCCAGGGGCCAAGAATCCCGGCATCGTGATTCAACAACAACCATTCAGAGATTCAACCAGTCCATTCTAAAGGAGACCAGCCCTGGGATTTCTTTGGAAGGAATGATGCTAAAGCTGAAACTCCAGTAGTTTGGCCACCTCATGCGAAGAGTTGACTCATTGGAAAACACTTTGATGCTGGGAGGGTTTGGGGGCAGGAGGAGAAGGGGACGACAGAGGATGAGACAGCTGGATGGCATGCATCACCGACTCGATGAATTTGAGTGAACTCTGGGAGTTGGTGATGGACAGGGAGGCCTGGTGTGCTGCAATTCATGGGGTCGCAAAGAGTCGTACATGACTGAGTGACTGAACTGAACTGAAGTGAACTAAAGTGATGTAAAACATGTATGAGATTCCTGAGCTCAACTCCAATTTTATGAATAATTAAATAGATGGGGAAACAGTAGAAAAAGTGTCAGACTTTATTTTTTTGGACTCCAAAATCACTGCAGATGGTGACTGCAGCCATGAAATTAAAAGACGCTTACTCCTTGGAAGAAAAGTTATGACCAACCTAGGGAGCATATTGAAAAGCAGAGACATTACTTTGCCAACAAAGGTCTGTCTAGTCAAGGCTATGGTTTTTCCTGTGGTCATGTATGGATGTGAGAGTTGGACTGTGAAGAAGGCTGAGCGCCGAAGAACTGATGCGTTTGAACTGTGGTGTTGGAGAAGACTCTTGAGAGTCCCTTGGACTGCATGGAGATTGAACCAGTCCATTCTGAAGGAGATCAGCCCTGGGATTTCTTTGGAAGGAATGGTGCTAAAGCTGAAGCTCCAGTACTTTGGCCACCTCATGTGAAGAGTTGACTCTTTGGAAAAGACTGATGCTGAGAGGGATTGGTGGCAGAAGGAGAAGGGGACGACAGAGGATGAGATGGCTGGATGGCATCACGGACTCGATGGACGTGAGTCTGAGTGAACTCTGGGAGATGGTGATGGACAGGGAGGCCTGGTGTGCTGTGATTCATGGGGTCGCAAAGAGTCGGACACAACTGAGTGACTCAGTTGAACTGAACAGATACATTAATTTGATAAAATCTCCTTGCCTGCATGTTTTTTCCCAAATGTCCTAATATCTCAACAGACAGATATGTGTTGCTCATTATAATTCTTTAATTCTACACATTATTAGAAATAGAGAAGAAGCAACTATACCAAGAGAGAAGTAAATCATCTTAATTCATTATATGAAGTTAGTAAAATTTCAATATCAAAATTAGACAAACATTCTACAAGAAAAGAACTATAGACCCAAATATTCATAAATATATGACTATATATATAGAAATAAAGCAAAATACTAGTAAATATTAGTAAATTAAATATGGCAATATATAATAGAGAACAACAAATTATGACCAACTTGGGTTTCCGAGGATAAAAATACATTTCAAACTTTAAAAAGCAAATCATAAAATCTCTTATATTATTTATGGGTTAAAAACATATGCTCATTTTGATAGATGTAGAGAAAGCAATTAAAGTTAAGACAATTTCTAATGAAGTGTTATTAACGTTTAACAAACTAGAATTAGAAAATATAGAGTATGTTTGTGGATAAATGATGTCTTTTAAAAAAATCATTAAATTTATATTTAAAGGTAAAATAGTCATAAAACTAAAATCATGGCATTCGTTCCCATCATTTCATGGCAAATAGATGGGGAAAAAATGGAAATAGTAACAGACTTTTTAAATTCACTGTCGATGGTGACTGCAGCCTTGAAGTTAAAAGACACTTGCTCCTTGGAAGAAAAGTTTTGACAAACCCCTAGAAAGCGTATTAAAAAGCAAAGCCATTACTTTGCTTACAAAGATCCATTTAGTTAAAAACTATGGTTTTTCCAGTTGCTATGTATGGATGTGAGAGTTGGAGCATAAAAAAAGCTGAGCTCTGAAGAACTGGTGCTTTTGAACTGTGGTGTTGGAGAAGACTCTTGAAAGTCCCTTGGACTGCAAGGATATCAAGTCAGTCAATCCTAAAGGAAATCAACCCTGAATACTCATTGGAAGGACTGATGCTGAAGATGAAGCTCCAATACTTTGGTCACCTGATGGGAAGAACTGACTTGTTGGGAAAGACCCTGGTGCTGGGAAAGATTGAAGGCAGGTGGAGAAGGGGGCGACAGAGAATGAGATGGTTGATGGCATCACTGACTCAATGGGCATGAATTTGACAAGCTCTGGTAGATGATGTAGGACAAGGAAGCTTGGCGGTGCTGCAGTCCATGGAGTTGTAAGCATTAGACACAACTGAGCAACTGAGAAACAACAAAGATCCAAGATCAGGAACAAATGAGATGCCCATTCTCACTACATTGCGTCATCATTATACTACTACACAAGCACAGATTGTTGTATTTTGTTGAAGATGTGAGGCAATAGAAACTCTTATTCACCACTAATGTGGATCTAAATTGATGCAACTCTTTTGTAAAAGAGTTAATAAAAGTATTTCTCTGGGCTTGAGAAACTTATTTTAAAATATATTTGGCAATAGAAAGAGCTAAGAATAGCTAAGGGTCACTAAACTTTTTTTTTTTCCAATGTTATCTTAAAATCTTTTCTTTATAAAGTCTGTTCGGTGCTGAAGACTGATTTTTGACAAAAGTGCCACAGTAATTCAAAGGGAAAAGGATAATCAATAAGTATAGGTAAAGTACAAATTAATGAAACAGAATATAGGCCAGGTACACTGATATAAGGAGAAATAACATGAGGTTGAAAGGCATTACAAAAAGAATGGACAGGACAAACTTTTCAATAAGGGGAACCAGAGCATTAGTGTACATACATTTAAAAAAACAAAAAACAAAAAAATACTTTTGTCTTTTTACTTTATCTCCAAAACTATATATAAATTCCAAATTGAATAAAGACTGACATATAAAAAACTACATATAACTACATAATGTAATATTGGAAGATATCTTTATTATGTCAAGAAAAGGAAAAAAAATGTTTCAGTAAGACTGAAAAGAAATGATGGAAATTATATAGAAAATAGATTATCTTTATTTATCTTATAGATTATTACTTATAGATTTTCTCAGGAATGGAAGCAAACCAACATGCAACAGAGTAGGATATATATTTCCATTGCAATTGACAAAAGCAAAACTCAATGAAGCCAATATCCCCGACACATGTAAGACCATTGCAAATCAGTAAGAAAATGTATACTTTAACAGAAGAATATGCACAAGATTTAACAGGAACTTCACAAAATATAAAACTCAAATGGTAAGTGAACATTTGAAAATGGATAAACTTTGTGACTATACATGATAATAAAACTATGACAATTCTTTTTAAAATATAAATTTATTTATTTTAACTGGAGGCTAATTACATTACAATATTGTAGTGGTTTTGCCATACATTGACATGAATCAGCCATGGGTGTACATGTGTTCCCCATCTTGAACCCCCATTGTGTATGTTATCACCCTAATGTATTTTATTTTTTATTGAAGCATAATTGCTTTATTAGTTTGCACTGTACAACACTAATTTTGTGTTAGTTTCTGCCATACAACAAAGTGAATTCGTTATGTTTTTCAGTCACCCAGTCATGTCTGACTCTTTGTGACCCCATGGACTACAACACACCAGGCTTTCCTGTCCCTCACCATTTCCCGGAGTTTGCCCAAGTTCATGTCCATTACATCGGTGATGCCATCCAATAATTTCATCTTCTGTCATCCCCTTCTTCTGCCTTCAATCTTTCCAAATATCAGGGTCTTTTCCAATGAGTCAGTTCTTCACATCAGGTGGCCAAAATTTTGGAGCTTCAGTTTCAGCATCAGGCCTTCCATTGAATATTCAGGACTGATTTCCTTGAGGATGGACTGGTTTGACACCTCCTTGCTGTCCAAGATGCTCAAGAGTTTCTCCAACACCACATTTCAAAAGCATCAGTTCTTCCACACTCAGCCTTCTTTATGGTCCACCTCTCACATCCATGCATAACTACTGGAAAAACCATAGCTTTGACTAGATGGACCTTTGTTGGCAAAATAATGTCTCTGTTTTGTAATATGCTGTCTAGGTTGGTCACATCTTTTCTTCCAAGGAGCAAGCCTCTTTCAATTTCCTGACTGCAGTCACCATCTGCAGTGATTTTGGAGCCCCCCAAAGTAAAGTCTCTCTCTGTTTCCATTATTTCCCCATCTATTTGCCATGAAGTGATGGGACTGGATGCTTTTTGTTTGTTGTCTTTGTTTTTTGAATGTTGAGTTTTAAACAAGCTTTTTTACTCTCCTCTTTTACCTTCATCAAACGACTCTTTAGCTCTTCTTCACTTACTGCCATAAGGGTGCTGTCATCTGCACATCTAAGATTAGTGATATTTCTCACAGTGATCTTGATTTCAGCTTGTGCTTCATCCGGCTCGGCATTTCACATGATGTACTCTGAATATAAGTTAAATAAGCAGGTTGACAATATATATCCTTGATGTACTCCTTTCCCCAATTTGGAAACCAGCAGTTGTTCCATGCCCAGTCCTATCTGTTGCTTCTTGACCTGCATACAGATTTCTCAGAGCCACGTCAGGTGGTCTAGTATTCCCATCTCTTTAAGAATAATAGCTTGGTTAGACTTTAATGAAGTCAATCCCAGGTAATATCAAAGTATATATTTTATATAGCTTATTATAACACAATGTGCACAACTGTATAAAAAGTAAAAATCACAATGGTGATTATTGCTAGACAGGACAGGGGATGTTATGAAGAAGTTGTCCAAAGGGTGAAGGTCAGTTCTAAGATATTCTAATTTGTAACCTTGTAGAAGATTACATGGCTTTCAAATTGTATTATTTAATTTGAAAATATATGTTGATAGTCTGCCCACAAATCTATTATATATTTAAGACTTCATCCTTTAAGATTTAACAATGATAAGACAAAAATATGAACCAGTCATTGTTAATAAATTTTCCTGCTGTGATTATAATATGAATCAGAACTTTTATACATTATACTCATGCAAGAACAAGAGATGGAAGAATCAGGGAGGTTTTCTTTCATGAGAACCTTGTTCGCAAAGGAGTAGAATGGCCCTTAAACTAAGGAAGTGATTAAATTCACAGTAGGAGGACATTTCATGAACAGAGAGCCTAGCACATGTCAAGCATGGTAAACTCTGTACATTGAACCAAGTACAAGAGATTCAGAAGTATCTGTAAAAGTTATTAATGAAAAATGACTTGCTTTAGCATCTACTTCCCCCATCTTATACCTAGAAAGATGTCATTCTTCCTAAAGATTAGGATAGGGCTCAAAACTCCGTATCTATGTTCCATCCGCTGAAAAGGAAAAAACAGGATGATGTGTGTTTTATAATTACTCGAAGTAATTAAGCTAACTGGCTAATTGAGAAGTAGGGGAAAGATCTAGGGTTTTGGAGGGACAAAATAAAAATCTTTAACAGAATGTTTGGGAAAGTTACCTTAGTTTATGTATGAATTTTGGACCATTTTCCGGAGGCTGGGACCCATGCTTGCATAAAAGAGCCACTGATGGAGAAATGACAATGTGATAATAAATACAAATTCACTATGGAGATTGCTTGGATAGGTATGTTAAGCATATTTGCGATACAAACATCCCAGAACCAGATCCCATGATGGAGACCAATGCTTAATAGAAATTTACTCCTGAGCAGAAACAGCAAAGGTAAATGGGTCATTCTCTCCTTGCATTGTTTCCACTTATATCAGAAGGGATAATATGATCTCATGAAATATTTAAGAGCAGTCCCCTTAATTAGTGAAAATAAATTCCCTTTCAACTTGTGATTCAGAGTGGAAAAATATGAAATCTACTTTGGAGAAATAACTAAATGTAATATTTCTTACAACTGAACTCTATAAACAGTACTTTGTAAGAACATAGTTGCTAACCTTCAAAGAATGATATTCTAGTGGGGTCGAATTCATGCAAAATAGTTACAATATAACATGAATGCTATGATAGAGATAGCAGCAATTTAATGTGAAAATTTAGAAGAGCAATTGATTAAATTGCTTGAAGGATTGAGAAAGAGTGAAAGAGAGGATCTGCTAAAGAGAAAATTAAGAAGAATATGTAGAAAAAAATTCAAGAGATGGAGAAAACTGACCCCTGACTGAGTCCACATAGGTACATGAAAGGCCATGAAATATCTTTAAATCATGAGCATTATTTTGACAGGGAGTTCAAGCTTCAATAAGTTGAAAGAAGAAAGAAAGAGTGCAATTCAATTATTGGTAAATGTAAACTCCACAGGTAGATAATATGGATTCATTAAACTCACATTGATTTAAAAAACAGGATACTGTACTACTTTATAAAACATTTCAATAAATTATTTATTAACAGTAGGTATTATTATGATGTTATCATAGACATTTTCCATATTATGAAAATGTGTGTAAAATAAAAAATAAAGCTTTATCAAACATATTCAGTGATTTATCTGTCTTAGCTTGAGGTGTTCTAAACAAATTATCATAGGCAGACTGCTTTATAACACAATTATTTCTCATGATTCTGAAGACCGGGGAATATAAGATCATAATGCCAATAGATTTATTTCCTGGTTTCTAGATGTCCATCTTCTTGATGTACACTCACATTTCTTCTTTTAAAGCTGAAATATTTGGCAGAGATATTTAAAAGTACTTGAAATGCAAATGTCCAGAGAATTACTGTAACTTTCAAGACTACAGAAATCTCTCTATGCCTGCCACCTTTATAAATGCATAGAGATTACCCATTTTCTTTTATTTGAATGTCTGTGTTGCAGCCTATTACTACTGTTTGTTTTCTTTGTTGTCAAGTATCTCATTCTACAAACACTTCAGTTATACACCCAGCTCTTGGTGAATTTGTGAGGTGATTCTTGATTTTGCCTAAAATAAATAATGCTGTTATGTCAAACCTAAGGACCTGTGAGTTTCTCTAGGTTATATACCTGGGGTTAAGGTTGGTTTATCATAAATTATCCACATTTTAACCCTACTACAAAACACTGGTGTTAGTCGTTCATTTGTGTCTGACTCTTTGCTACTCCATGGATTGTAGCCTGCCAGGCTCCTCTGTCCATGGGATTTCTCAGGCATTGCCATTTCCTTTCCTAGAGGATCTTCCTGACCCAGTGATCTGACCTAACCTCCTGCATTGTAGGCAGATTCTTTACCTTCTGAGCCACCAGGCAAACATCAGACTGCTTGCTAAAATTCTTCCTTCCTTACATTTTGCATTCTTCAACACTTTAAGGGAAAAAAAAAAAAAAAATCCCTGTCCATGCATGTTCATTATACCCATTTCTTTGCCGGTGTCATGGAACTGTTTGCAGATGATAATCTTTTCTTTGTTGATGACAATCGCCTATAAAGAGTTTATTTTTCATCGTGCTTTGCAATTTGATTGTTTTGTCTGTCCTAGGCACAGAGGCACTTGACTCCAAGCTGTGGGTTGAGTTTAGGTCTCTGATAAGTAACTCTCAGATCTGAGAGAACATCTTCTCATAAGTCAAGAAAACAATCCAAGCACATAAGTGTTTTTGAAGCCTTTATTTGTTTCACATCCATAAAGATTAAATTGACCCAAACAAAAAATACGGTCAAGCACAAAGTTAAGAGGAAGTACATTCTGCCACCTTAAGGGCATGGTAAGTGTTTAGATGTATGATGTCTGCTATTAAGTAGAAAACTAGAATCAGTAACCCAGTTAACCACATCTTGAACATAAGAAACAAGTAAGAACATAAGAAAGAACATAGAAAGCAATGCCATTTTTTCTAACCAAATGCTGTTTTTTTTAATAATTATAAATTTTTCATTCTTTTTTTTTAAAAATCATGGCTATCACATTTAATAAATCCATCTGTTTATTGGACAATGAATTGGGAAGCATAACAAAGTCTTAAATGAAACAAACATAAACATTTCTGTTCAGTTGAGCGAAAGAATATCTTTAGATGCTGGAAATTCAAATGGACACTTAGAAAACAAATTTATGCATATTAGACAAAAACAAAATTTAAGATACAAGGAAAATAAAGTCAAGTAACATTTTTCAACTTATATTATAAATATTACATTTACAGATCCTAAAAACATAAATATATTATTTTGACATGTATTGTTTTAATAATGATTATCATATTCCAGCTTATATATATAAAATAAATTTTTACTAAAATTATCAAATACACTTTTGTAATCTTGTTGATAAAGACTGGATACAAGAAAGGACTAGAAGAAGAACCTTAAATAACACATTAAATTAAGTTTCTGGAAACTACATTCTTTTAAAGCTAAAGAATTATGTTTTACTTATAACAATGTTGTTTTTAATCTATGGGACTTTAAGAAAGGTGTTGTGAATTTAACAATATTCACAATTTAATCCATATTTTCAAAAACATATTTGATTATTACTAGAACATTTTGTTGTTGATACAGCAACCAGATCTCTCCTGTATACTATAAATATCTTTAAGAAAATATTTTCTGAGTATAAAAATAAATATCTTTCCATCTTTAATATGGTTTACCTAGTGGCTCAGATGGAAAAAATAAGTACCTTTGAAAATAAGTGACCTTAAAATATTTAGCCTTTATAGTCTAAATACATACATATGCACAAATATATTTATATATATATGTATATATCTTAGTTTATGTCCCAGCCAGCAATGTTGAAGAAACAAGTTGAATGGTTCTATAATGACCTATAGACATTCTAGAACTAACACCTAAAAAAGATGCCTTTTTCATTATAGGGGGCGGGAATGAAAAAGTAGGAAGTCAATAGATACCTGGAGGAACAGGCAAATTTGACCTTGGAGTACAAAACAAAGCAGGTCAAAGGCTAAAAGGGTTTTGCCAAGAGAATCAACTGCTCATAGCAAACACCCACTTCCAACAACACAAGAGAAAATGCTACACATGGACATCACCAGATGGTAAACACGAAATAAGATTGATTATATTCTTTACAGCCAAAGATGGAAAAGCTCTATTGCTGCTGCTACTGCTGCTGCTGCTAAGTCGCTTCAGTTGTGTCTGACTCTGTGCGACCCCATAGACGGCAGTCCACCAGGCTCCCCCATCCCTGGGATTCTCTAGGCAAGAATACTGGAGTGGGTTGCCATTTCTTTCTCCAATGTATGAAAGTGAAAAGTCAAAGTGAAGTCGTTCAGTCTTGTCCAACTCTTCACGACCCCATGGACTGCAGCCTACCAGGCTCCTCCGTCCATGGGATTTTTCAGGCAAGAGTACTGGAGTGGGGTGCCACGCTCTATAGAGTCATCAAAAACTAGACCGGGAGCTGACTCTGGCTCAGATCATGAACTCCTTATTGCCAAATTCAGATTTAAAATGAAAAAAGTAAGGAAAACCCCTAGACCATTCAGGTATGACCTAAATCAAGTCCTTTATGATTATACAGTTGACCTGAAGAACAAATTCAAAGAATTAGATCTGATATTGTTCCATTGATCTATATGTCTGTCTTTGTGCCAGTACCATACTGTCTTGATGACTGTGGCTTTGTAGTAGAGCCTGAAGTCAGGCAAGTTGATTCCTCCAGTTCCATTCTTCTTTCTCAAGATTGCTTTGGCTATTCGAGGTTTTTTGTATTTCCATACAAATCTTGAAATTATTTGTTCTAGTTCTGTGAAAAATGTGGCTGGTAGCTTGACAGGGATTGCATTGAATTTGTAAATTGCTTTGGCTGGTATACTCATTTTCGCTATATTGATTCTTCCGATCCATGAACATGGTATATTTCTCCATCTATTAGTGTCCTCTTTGATTTCTTTCATCAGTGTTTTATAGTTTTCTATATATAGGTCTTTAGTTTCTTTAGGTAGATATATTCCTAAGTATTTTATTCTTTTCGTTGCAATAGAAAGCCCAGAGATAAATCCACACACATATGGACACCTTATCTTTGACAAAGGAGGAAAGAATGTACAATGGAGTAAAGACAATCTCTTTAACAAGTGGTGCTGGGAAAACTGGTCAACCACTTGTAAAAGAATGAAACTAGATCACTTTCTATCACCGTACACAAAAATAAACTCAAAATGGATTAAAGATCTAAATGTAAGATCAGAAACTATAAAACTCCTAGAGGAGAACATAGGCAAAACACTCTCAGACATAAATCACAGCAGGATCCTCTATGATCCACCTCCCAGAATTCTGGAAATAAAAGCAAATATAAACAAATGGGATCTAATTAAAATTAAAAGCTTCTGTACAACAAAGGAAAATATAAGCAAGGTGAAAAGACAGCCTTCTGAATGGGAGAAAATAATAGCAAATGAAACAACTGACAAACAACTAATCTCAAAAATATACAAGCAACTTATGCAGCTCAATTCCAGAAAAATAAACGACCCAATCAAAAAATGGGCCAAAGAACTAAATAGACATTTCTCCAAAGAAGACATACAGATGGCTAACAAACACATGAAAAGATGTTCAACATCACTCATTATTAGAGAAATGCAAATCAAAACCACAATGAGGTACCACTTCACACCAGTCAGAATGGCTGCGATCCAAAAATCTGCAAGCAATAAATGCTGGAGAGGGTGTGGAGAAAAGGGAACCGTCCTACACTGTTGGTGGGAATGCAAACTAGTACAGCCACTATGGAGAACAGTGTGGAGATTCCTTAAAAAATTGCAAATAGAACTACCTTATGACCCAGCAATGCCACTGCTGGGCATACACACCGAGGAAACCAGAATTGAAAGAGACACATGTACCCCAATGTTCATCGCAGCACTGTTTATAATAGCCAGGACATGGAAACAACCTAGATGTCCATCAGCAGATGAATGGATAAGAAAGCTGTGGTACATATACACAATGGAGTGTTACTCAGCCGTTAAAAAGAATTCATTTGAATCAGTTCTGATGAGATGGATGAAACTGGAGCCAATTATACAGAGTGAAGTAAGCCAGAAAGAAAAACACCAATACAGTATACTAACACATATATATGGAATTTAGGAAGATGGCAATGACGACCCTGTATGCAAGACAGGAAAAAAGACACAGATGTGTATACCAGACTTTTGGACTCAGAGGGAGAGGGAGAGGGTGGGATGATTTGGGAGAATGGGAATTCTAACATGTATACTGTCATGTAAGAATTGAATTGCCAGTCCATGTCTGACGTAGGGTGCAGCTTGCTTGGGGCTGGTGCATGGGGATCACACAGAGAGATGTTGTGGGGAGGGAGGTGGGAGGGGGGTTCATGTTTGGGAACGCATGTAAGAATTAAAGATGTTAAAATTTAAAAAAAAATAAAAAATTAAAAAAAAAAAAAAGAATTAGATCTGATAGAGTGCCTGAAGTACTATAGACAGGTTCATGACATTGTACGGAGGCAGTGATCAAGACCATCCCCAAGAAAAAGTAATGCAAAGTGGCAAAATGGTTGTCTGAGGAGGACTTACAAATAGCTGAGAAAAGAGAAGCTAAAGGCAAAGGAGAAAAGGAAAGATATATCCATTTGAATGGAGAGTTCCAAAGAATAGCAAGGAGAGATAAGAAAGCCTTCCTCAGGGATCAATATAAAGAAATAGAGGAAAATAATAGAATGAGAAAGACTAGAAGTCTCTTTGAGAAAATTAGAGATGCCAAGGGAACATTTCATGCAAAGATGGGCTCAATACAGGACAAAAATGGTATGGACTTGACAGAAGCAGAAGATATTAAGAAGAGGTGGTAAGAATACGCAGAACTGTACAAAAAAGGTCTTCACGACCCAGATAATCACGACGGTGTGATCACTCATCTAGAGCCAGACGTCCTGAAATAGGAAGTCAAGTGGGCCTTAGGAAGCATCACTAGGAACAAAATTAGTGGAGGTGATGGAATTCCACTTGAGCTATTTCAAATTCTAAAAGATGATGCTATGAAAGTGCTGCACTCAATATGCCAGCAAATTTGGAAAACTCAGCAGTGGCCTAGGACTGGAAAGATCAGTTTTCATTCCAATCCCAAAGAAAGGCAATGCCAAAGAATGTTCAAACTACCACACAGTTGCGCTCATCTCACAAGCTAGCACAGTAATGCTCAAAATTTTCCAAGGCAGGCTTTAACAGTACATGAACCATGAATATCCAGATATTCAAGCTGGATTTAGAAAATGTAGAGGAACCAGAGATCAAATTGCCAACATCCATTGGATCATCGAAAAAGCAAGAGTTCCAGAAAAACATCTACTTCTGCTTTGTTGACTGCACCAAAGCCTTTGACTGTGTAGATCACAATAAACAGTGGAAAATTCTTAAAATGATGAGAGTACCAGATCATCTGACCTGTGTCCTGAGTAATCTGTATGCAGGTCAAGAAACAAGTTAGACCTGTACATGAAACAACAGATGAGTTGCAAATTGGTAAAGGTGTACCTCAAGTTTGTATATTGTCACCCTGCTTGTTTAACTTATATGCAAAGTACGTCATGTGAAATGCTGGGCTGGATGAAGCACAAGCTAGAACCAAGATTGCTGGGGGAAATATCAATAACGTCAGATATGCAGATGACACCACCCTTAAGGCAGAAAGTGAAGAAGAACTAAAGAACCTCTTGATGAAAATGAAAGAAGTGAATGACAAAGTTGGCTTAACACCCAGCATTCAGAAAACAAAGATCATGGCATCCAGTCCCATCACTTCATGGCAAATAGTCGGGGAAACAATGGAAACAGTGAGAGACTTTATTTTTTTTGGGGGGGGAGGGCTCCAAAATCACTGCACTGAAAGACATCATTTAATCACTGCACTGAAATTAAAATTAAAAGACGCTTGCTCCTTGGAAGAAAAGCTGTGACCAACCTAGCCAGTATAATAAAAAACAGTGACATTACTTTGTCAACAAAGGTCCATCTAGTCAAAGCTATGCTTTTTCCAGTAGTCATGTATGGATTTGAGAGCTGGACTATAAAAAGCTGAGCTCTGAAGAACTAATGCTTTTGAATTGTGGTGTTGGACAAGACTCTTGAGAGTCTGTTGGATTGCAAGGAGATCCATTCAGTCCATCCTAAAGGAAATCAGTCCTGAATATTTATTCATTGCAAGGACTGATGCTGAAGCTGAAATTCCAATACTTTGGCAGACTGATGGGAAGAACTGACTCATTTGAGAGGACCTTGATGCTGGGAAAGATTGAAAGAAGGAGGAGAAAAGGACGACAGAGGATGAGACGATTGGATGGCATCACTGACTGGATGGACATGAGTTTGAGTAAGCTCAGGAGTTGGTGATGGACAGGGAAA
Organism: Capra hircus; assembly: GCF_001704415.2. Lineage (NCBI taxonomy): Eukaryota > Metazoa > Chordata > Mammalia > Artiodactyla > Bovidae > Capra > Capra hircus. The sequence goes on along the minus strand of NC_030823.1, from coordinate 14,903,200 downwards.
CCTGGCTTGCTGAAGTCCATGGGGTGGCAAAGAGTCAGTCACGAGTGAGCTTCTGAACTGACTGATACATATATCTGCATCAGAAAGAAAAATGAAGTATGTTCTATTTTGAACAATTTTCTATGAGCTTTGCAGAAAAAGCATAGTATACATGCAATTTTTAAACTAATAACATGCTCCGCAGAGCAGGATTAATCAAAAAGTCTCATTTTTTTATCAATCAAAAGATGGCATTTTGTATAAAATAGCTTTTAAATAAAAGAACCACAAGATCATTTCAAAACAATAAATTTGTAAAACAGAAAAAAAAAACTACAGCGTCACATTAAAGAAGATGAAAACAAGAAACTAACTAAACACATAAATGTATATTTAGTAAAATTATTCTGTTTAGATATATTTTTAGAGTAAGATGATGTATATAGAACTATTTAAGAAAGATTTAAATTATTACTCATTACCTTTTAGGTTCATGGCAAAACTGAGAAAAAAGTACAGAGATTTCCCATATACCCATTCCCCTCCATATGCATTTGTTGTTGTTTAGTCACTAAGTCCTATCTGATTCCTTTGCAACACCATAGACTGTAGCCTACCAGCATTCTCTGTCCATGGGATTTCCCTGGCAATAATACTTGGAGTGGGTTGCCATTTCCTTACCCAGGAGCATGCATGATTTTCCCCATTATGAACATCCTCCATCAGAGCGGTATATTTCTCACAATTAATGAACCTACACTGGTACTTTACAATCACCCAGAGTCCATAGCTGACATTGTGGTTCACTTTTTACCCTACTGCTCTCCACCTGGGTGCCCTTTCCCAATAAAATCTTTTCGTTTGTCAGCACATGTGTCTCCTCAGACAATTCATTTTGGGCCCTGGAAGGGGTCCACCTTCCTGCAACAAATGGCAACTCTGGCGGGGACTCTTCTTCGCTGAGACTGACATCCTGACCACACGGGGTACTCAGAGGCCAGCTTGCCTGCCAATGGACCAGACCCAGAGGCCGCAACTGGGACCCTTTTGTCCCTGGTCTCCTCCTGACACGGACAACTGGCCAGAGTGCCCCGACCGGTAAGGAACAAGAGAGTTTATTGACCTTTCTCCCCTTCGCTCTCTCTTTCCTCTCCTTAATCCTTCCTATCCTTCCCTGTTTTTCTAGTCCCCTGGTCCTGGAAGCAGGAATCTGGTCGAAGGGCCCTCAGCCTGAGCTGAGGATTGGAGATTGATCACCTCCTCTTGACAGAGAACTCGAATTCTGGTTCTGGTCTGGTCTGATTTCTTGTAGGACCGAGTTCCAGTCCTCCCTTCTCTGGAGGCCCAGGGAAAAGTCCCATAATGCCTGAGTATCTGTAGGTGGCAGGAGACATCTGTAAGGCCACCCCTTTTGCACCCTCTCTCCCGCCTCCTCCCCCTTCTTCTTTCAACCTGGCTTCCTTTCCTCCCTTGAAATCTTTTATGTTAGTGCTTAGATCTGAAGTTCTGTGTCTCTATAGGAGGTTTTCTGAGAGACTATATTCTTGTATTTAAGGACTTCCCTGGTGATGCAGAGGTTAAAGCGTCTGCCTGCAATGTGGGAGACCTGGGCTCGATCCCTGAGTCAGGAAAATCCCCTGGAGAAGGAAATGGCAACCCACTCCAGTATCCTTGCCTGGAGAATCCCATGGATGGAGGAGCTTGGTGGGCTACAGTCCACGGGTCGCACAACTGAATGACTTCACTTTCACTTTTTATATTGTACCCTCTATGAGTCTGGTAAATACATGATGATATGTATTCATCACTATGCTGTCATATAAAGTATTTTCACTATAATGCAAATTCTCTGTGCTCCACCTATACAATCCCTTACTTCCCCTCCTGTCATCCAGTGATCTTTTTTCTGTCTCCATAGTTGTGCTTTATCCAGAATATCTTATAGCTGGAATCACACATGACCATTTCATGTTAGCATTCTTTCACTTGGTAATATGCATTAAAGATTCCTCCATGTATGTTTATGATTTCATAGCTCATTTCTTTCTAGTGTTGATTAATATGAGATGCTTGGATGGCATCACTGACTTAATGGACATGAGTTTGAGAAAACTCCAGGAGATAGCAAAAGATAGGAACGGTTGGCATGCTGCAGTCCATGGGGTCACAAAGAGTCAGACACAGCTCAGAGACTGAACAACAATATTCCATTGTCTGGAGATACTACACTAAATTCATTCAACCTACTGAAGGACATCTTGGTTGCCTCCAAATCTGGGCAATTAAATACAAAGTTGCTATAAACATCTGTGTGCAGGTTTTTGTGTAAACCTACATTTTCAGCTCGTTTGGGTAATTACCAAGGAGCACAATCTCTGGATCTCTTCTGGTAAGAGTGTGCTTAGTTTTATAAGAAACTGCTAAACTGTTTTGGCCACTAGTGCATTCCACCAGTAAGGTACACCAACAGTTCCTGTTGCTCCACATTCTCTATAGTATTTGATGTAGTCAGTGTTCTGGAATTTGATCATCCTCAGAGCTCTGGGTTCCATATCCACAGGACCCTTTTCCAAATTTCTAGATTATAATAAGTCCAAGTCACACTTCGGTTTTTCTCCTAACCATATCATGATTTATCTCTAGCAGTTACTCTTTCTTCATTATTTCAGTGTTACATTTTCAACTTTCAGTTGTCCGAAACCCAATAAACAATTCTTAACATTCCATTCTCTCTCTTAAAATGTCTAGTGTGTAACCAGATCTAGTAAAATAATTGAGAAAGAGAAAAACAAATATCCTATATTAATTTGTCCATATGGAATCTTTAAAAAACGGTACATATTTGCAGGGCAAGAATAAAGATGTAAACATAGGGAATTAATTTGTGGACACTCGTGGCAGAATGAGAGGGTGTAATGAATTAAGAAAATAGCATTGAAATACAAGCATTACCATGTGTAAAATAGATAGCTAGTGGGAAGATGCTGTAAAACACAAGGAACTCAGCCAGGAGCTCTGTGATGACCTAGAGGGATGGGTAGAAGGGAGACTCAAGACGAGAGCACATATCAATACTTATGGTTGATTTAATTATTATATGGCAGAAACAAACACAACCTTGTAAAGCAATTATCCTCCAATTAAAAAAAAAACATTGCGTAGCATGGTTTCTGTTTTTTAAATGGACCTTGAATACTATAGTGTTTTGTCTTCCCAAGATTTCTCCAGGTCATAGAGTCTCAGAGTGAAAGGACTTAACTGAAACTTAAGCACTGTGGCTAAAGTACTCTTGCACCTAACAAGTAGTCTCTTCTGATTTGTTATATATGATTTTCTCAACATTATTAGTTTAAGGTATTCTGCAACTGCAGGTAACATTTTTTGATTTGAGATAAATTGGATTCAAAATAAACAGAAATTTTGCCCAATATCATGTGTTACTAATCATTTTGAGAACACAAGCATTTGTAAATTAAAACAAAAAATAGAATATAAGTCAGAACAGCCAACGCAGCACCCAATTTCTACCAGCCATATTAGTATCCAACATGGGACAGCATTTACATAACAGGTTGACAAATCGTATTTTACACAGAAGGAAAATATTCTTTAAGAAACCTCTCCCATTTTGCAATCTGATGATTTGATTATTTAATAATATTTTGGTCTTCTCTAATGGCTTAGATGGTAAAGAATCCACCAGCAATGAAGAAGATCTGGGTTCAATCCTTGGGTCAGGAAGATCTCCTGGAGAAGAAAATGGCAACCTGCTCCAGTATTTTTGCCTGGAGAATCCCATGGGCAGAGGAGCTGGGCAGGCTACAGTCCATCAGGTCACAAAGAGTCAGACATGACTGAGTGACTAACACACTTTAATAATATTTTGCAAAGAATCAACACATAAACCAATAGATCCCAGGTTTGCTTGCCATAAGAATTCTAGAGAAAGTAGGTATATTCAGGTAAAATATTACATAGGTAAGAATTCTTTCAAGTTTAAATATTATTGTGAGGTCTGTCAATGGCATGCTTTTAAAGGCATTTTACTGAACCACTTTTCTTCCATGATAATTCTCTAAGAAAAAGGAAAAGGTCCATTGCTAATCCTTTCTTTCTCTAATTCATAACTTTTTAAAGGTTTTGTTGGTTTTATATTGTTCTTGCTTTTTATAATTGCAAGCATATGGTATTTGGGGTTTTTATACTTTCAGTGAATCATTATTCTTTTGTTCAATTATAGTCTGATAATTTAAATGAGGCTTATTTAAAATATTGCTTTAAATTGTTGATTTGGGTATCTTAGATAACCTTTATAAGACATTATATTGATTAGCCAAAAATTTATTTATTTTTTTTCCATAAGTTGTTACAGAAAAACCTGAATGGACTCTTTGACTAACCCAATAATTCTGAAATGTGTAAGATATACATATGCATGTATATTTCTGTGTGTATAGACATAATATTAATACACATAATTAGTGGTAAGAAGATAATGAGCTCAAATAGAATTAGAGACAATATTGCTCATGGCACAGAAGAGAACATGAACCTCATGTCACTTTCAGTTCAGTTCAGTTCAATTCAGTTGCTCCATCGTGTCTGACTCTTTGTGACCCCCATGGACTGCAGACTTTCTTGCTGCTGCTGCTAAGTCACTTCAATCGTGTCCAACTCTGAGCAATCCCATAGAGGGAAGCCCACCAGATTCCCCCGTCCCTGGGATTCTCCAGGTAAGAACACTGGAGTGTGTTGCCATTTCCTTCTCCAATGCATGAAAGTGAAAAGTGAAAGGGAAGTCACTCAGTCATGTCCAACTCTTCACAACCCCTTGGACTGCAGCCTACCAGGCTCCTCCGTCCATGAAATTTTCCAGGCAAGAGTACTGGAGTGGGGTGCCATTGCCTTCTCCGGCAGACTTCCTTGTCCATCACCAATTCCTGGAGCTTACTCAAATTTATGTCCATCAAGTCGGTGATGCCGTCCAACCATCTCATCCTCTGTCATTCCCTTCTCCTTCCCCCTACAATTTTTACCAGCATCACAGTTTTTTCCAAGGAGCCAATTCTTTGCATAAGGTGACCAAAGTATTGGAGCTTCAGCTTCAGCATCAGCACTTCCAGTGAATATTCAGGACTGATTTCCTTTAGGATTGACTGGTTTAATCACCTTGAAGTCTAAGGAACTCTCAAGAGTCTTCTCCAACACACAGTTCAAAAGCATCACATCCTGGATGGTCAGCTTTCTTTATGGTCTGACTCTCACAACCATACATGACTACTGGAAAAACCATAGCTTTGACTAAATAGACCTTTATCAGCAAAGTAACATCTCTGTTTTTTAGTGTGCTGTCTAGGTAGCTCATAACTGTTCTTCCAAGAAGCAAACATCTTTTAATTTCATGGCTGCAGTCACCACCTGCAGTGATTGTGGAGCCCAAGAAAATAAAGGCTGTCTCTCTTTCCATTGCTTCTCCATTTATTTGCCATGAAATGATGGGACCTGATGTCATGATCTTTGTTTTTCAATGTTGAGTTTTAAGCCAGCGTTTTCATTCTCTTCTTTTGCTTTCATCAAGAAGCTCTTTAGTCCTTCTTCACTTTCTGCCATAAGGATAGTATCATCTGTATATCTGAGGCTAATGATAGTTTCCTCAGCAATCTTGATTCCAGCTTGTGCTTTATCCAGCTTGGCATTTCACATGATGTACTCTGAATAAAAGTTAAATAAGCAGGGTGACAATATATAGCCTTGATGTACTCCTTTCCCAATTTCAAACCAGTCTGTTGTTCCACTTCCACTTTTAACTGTTACTTCTTAACATGCATACAGATTTCTCAGGAGGCAGGTCAAGTGGTCTGGTATTCCCATCTCTTAAAGAATTTTCCACAGTTTGTTGTGATCTACACATTCAAAGACTTTGGCGTAGTCATAAAGCAGACGTAGATGTTTTCTGGAAGTTTCCTGCTTTTTCTATGATCAAACAGATGTTGGCAATTTGATGTCTGGTTCCTCTGCCTTTTCTAAATCCAGCTTGAACATCTGGTAGTTCATAACTCATATACTTCTGTAGCTTGGCTTGGATAATTTTGAGCATTATTTGCTAGCTTGTTTAATGAGTGCAATGGTGCAGTAGTTTGAACATTCTTTGGCATTGTCTTTCTTTGGGATTGGAATGAAAACTGACCTTTTTCAGTCCTCTGGCCACTGCTGCATTTTCCAAATTTGCTGGAATATTGAGTGCAGCATTTTCACAGCATCATCTTTTAGGATTTGAAAGAGCTGAAGTGGAATTCCATCATCTTCATTAGCTTTGTTCAGAGTGATACTTCCTAAAGCCCACTTGACTTCACTTTCCAGGATGTCTTGCTCTAGGTGAGTGATCACACCGTCATGGTTATCTGGGTCATGAAGATCTTTTTTGTATAGTTCTTCTGTATATTCATGAAAATTACAGCACATGTTCACATTAGATTCCTTTGTTCTCCAAGCCTGGCAGAAACATGCGGAGTGTGCCTGGGTGCATGATTAGTGCAGAGTGATCTGTATCACAATTGAAGACTATTCAGCTTAGGGACCCCTGATTTTATCAGATACTGTTGACAAACCTGCTTACACTTTTCACATGAGGAATATTTTATATTATTTCCCCCTGGAATGTAAACAAACCTCTGCTACAAGAAGGAGGAGTACTTGTCCTGAAATATCTCCATATACAAATAAATCTATTCACTGCCCCACATGGATACCCCATCTCAAGCTTTTAGGAATGTGAATGTCTAGTCCTATAGAAGTGCCAGAGACACATGGAAAATGGTTTTATCCCATCAAATACATATGTTCTTGAATATAATGATTAAAGAACGTTTTCTTTTTTTACAGAACATATACCAGGGATTGGTTTCATCCTAGACTTCATATTAAACAATTGTAGAATCATAGAAAGCATAAAGATACTTGGTCAATAAAGAGTAAGTAGGAAATATTCATTATGTATCCACATATCTCCTTGATTAAGAAATTCGCTAAATATACCACTCAGAAAATGGCTTTGATATTCATCATTGATTTTGAGAGGAAGTATTTCACCAGCAAAAAAGATGATTGGAGATGAATTTGCTATCTTCTTTTGAATTTACTTATCCTATGTAGCTCCATAAAGCATTTTTTATCTCTGTTACAATTCACACAACAACAAAATTTATGTTGGACAAATAGTACATGTTCTCCAGATTTTATGCTTCTACATTTTCTTCAAAAAGCAATAAAATATTAAAGTAAAATATGCAAATGTACTCATAGTGCTACATCCCCTGGCAACAATGTGGTTGTACTTCCTGAAATTCAGATCCCAGATGTCGTTAAGCCCAACAAGCCACATTTTTGACTCAGTTAAGAGAAATCTGAAATGTGAGCTCTAGCACAACCATAACATAATGTCCCTGGATGAGAAATAAAGAGTATAATGAGTTAAAGTGTAATGTAACTGAGGGAAACCACATGAAGAATGCGCTGGACTAACATTGGCATTGGGATATTTACTAAAAAAATATAAAGCTAAATGAGGCTTTACATCATGAGAGCTAAACATCTCATGCTTCTTTTTTTTAACTTTTTTCCTCTTTTATGGCATTATGTTTCTGGGGGGAAAAACACTGAAAATATTTGCACTGTACATGAATACACTTGGACATTTCTTAACTCCAAAATTCTTAGTTCTAAAACTACTCTTGAGTGATGAATTATCTGACCTGGTTATTTATTTTCAAATTGTATAGGACATTTGCTTGTAATAGCTCAGAAAAATCATTCATTGACAGCAGTGATAGCATCTAAACTGGAGAAGCTGGGCATGGAGCAACACAGATCTTCACTAATTCCTGTTCACATTCTTCTTGTCTGTTTCTTTCTAAGGGCTGTGTTAGAGAGTACCTCCTGATGGTAAATTCCAGTAATTTTCCCTGCCCCTTAAAAGATAATCTCTGTAAGTATTGGGGCGATGCTTGTTGTTGTTCTGTTATGACCCTATGAACTGCAGCACACCAGGCTTCCCTGTCCTTCACTATCTCCCAGAGCTTAATCAAACTCATGTCCATTGAGTCAGTGATGTCATGCAATCATTTCACCCTCTGTCATCCCCTTCTCTTGCCCTCAATCTTTCCCAGGATCAAGGTCTTTTCCAATGAGTCAGTTCTAACCATCAGGTGGCCAAAGTAATGCAGCTTCAGTTTCAGCACCAGTCCTTCCAATGAATATTCAGGGTTGATTTCCTGTGGAATTACTGGTTTGATATCCCTGAAGCCCAAGGGACTCTCAAGAGTCTTCTCCAGCACCACAGTCTGAAAGCATCAATTCTTCAGCACTCAGCCTTCTTTATTGTCCAACTCTCATATTCATACATGGCTGCTGGAAAAACCATAGCTTTGACAATGCAGACTTCGGTCGGCAAAGTGATGTCTCTGCTTTTGAATACATTGTCTAGATTTGTCATAACTTTCTTCCAAGGAGTTAGCATCTTTTAAATTTGTGGTTGCAGTCACTATCTACAGTGATTTTGGAACCCAATAAATTGAAATCTGACACTGTTTCTATCCCATGCTTGGCATATGCTAAAAATATGAATACAAATGCCAATTTACTTTCTTATCATTCCATTCTGATCCCTTTCTATGGAATCTTGTGTTTCTTCCCCCCTTATATACACAAAATATAATGGATTGGACATGTTCATATGCAAGTAATGTTAGATTTCTTTTTTATAGGACTAGTGACTCTCCTGGCAATATTAAGCTTTTTTCAAGCATCTTTGGAAGCATATCATTGAAAAAATTATTTGGTTACTGCAAATACTGTTTAATCGTTGTCATGTGAGTTTATTTAATAACAAAATATACTTAAAAGGTAACAACAATTCTAATAAGAAAACTGACAAGATAGTTTTAAAATTAAGGAAAATATTTCAATTATCCTGAAAATGAACATATTATTTAAAAATTGTTATTGTGGATTATTATTATTTTGTTATCAGCAGAGCCAGAGTTGAAAAATAGATTTGCTTGCTAAAGCTTAATGCTTTTACTGACTCTTATTGTAATTATCTCTTGGCTGCGGTTACCAGTGTTTTGCTTATGATGTAAGATTTTATATACATTTGTTTACACAACCTAATTCCTGTCTCTTGGCTAACATAATGTTACCTAGAAGCTTTGGGTAGCCATGAAGATGGAACTTCTTTCTCGTGTGTTGTTAGTTGAAGAGCCTTTATGGCAGCAGTAGCAAAACCCAATTCAGGGAGTAGTACCATATGGGCGTCAACAATCAAATTTCCTTTTCAAGTAAGAATAAATATAACCTGAAGGTTAGGAAGATCCCCTCAAGTAGGAAATGGCAATCCACTCCAGTATTCTTGCCTGGAGAGTTTCATGGACAGAGAAGCCTGATGGGCTGCAGTCCATGAGGTCACAAAGAGTTCGCCATGACTGTGTAGCTGAGCAGGCACACATGCATGGGGGTTTGAAAAAGTCATAAAATGGAAAATGAGAACAGCTGCATATGAACATATTTTAAGCAAGACCTGGGGGTAATGATGTTCCTAAGTCAAAAAAGAACAGACATAGAGTTTTTGTTTTAGTACTGATATATACTGAAATTCTAAGAGTAATTGAAGAAATTCATGAAACAGTCATCTCCTGCTTTATTAGTGACCCCATGATAAATAAACTTTGATGTAACAAAGAAAACTTTTGATCTTTCTTAATACTGCTTTACCTCCCAGCTCCCTTTCAAAGCCTCCACAGTCCTTAAAAATAAAAACTTTGAAGTGATAAGCAAAATTAATATCTTTCTATATATATCAAAATATGGTTCTGGGAAGCTGCTCTTCTAGAAGCATCATTGGACTGGAACCTACTTCTCAATGAATTCCACTAGAGAAAGATTATTATCTACAATAAAGGATGATATATGAGATGTGTAATTTATAACTATGACCAATGATTGCATTTCACATCTGACAGAATCTGTGGTTACAAGAACTAAAAACTGACTTTAGGTACCTGAAGCAAGATAATAAAATTTATTAGAAGGATATTGAAAGATCCCAGAATTTCTCGAGACCAATGTCACCAGTTTTGCAAGTCAGATATCTGTACTTTCAAGACTCAAAAATCACAGCAATTTTTAGGTGGGACCAAATTGTTAGAAACACTCTCTCCTCTGATACAGGAGCTAGATGCTACCTAACATTACTATTAGCGCAATAATAAACACTCTTTCAGTTACTGAAAGTGGAGAAGTGGTTTTTCTTTAAACTATTTTACAGCTTTATTAAAGCATAACTGATAATCGAAACACTGCATACAGTCAATATATACAGTTTGATGAGTTTGGACATATGCACAATCTTTCCAGGTGGTGCTATTGGTAGAGAACCCGCCTGCCAATGTAGGAAACACGAGTTGCTGGTTCGATTTCCAGGGTCAGGAAGAATCCCTGGAGGAGAGCATGGCAACCCACTCCAGTACCCTTGCCTGGAGAAATCTCATGGACAGAGGAGCCTGACAGCCTATAGCACATAAGTTTGCACAGAGTCAGACATGACTGAAGTGACTTAGTACACAGGAACATATGCACAGACCCATATCATGGTACTAAAGATATTCGTCACCTTTAAAAGTTTTCTTGTATCACTTTGTTTTGTTTATTAAGACCACATAACATAAGAGCTACCCTCTTAACAGAATAACAGAATTTTGGGTGCATGATAGCATATTATTTGTCTTCCCTGGTGGACTTCCCTATTGGGCTTCCTAAAGAATCCCCCTGCAATGTAAGAGACCTAGATTCAATTTGTGGGTTGGGAAGATCCCTGGAGAAGAAATGACAACCCACTCCAGTATTCTTGCCTGGAGAATCCCATGGGCAGAGAAGCCTTGCAGGCTACAGTCCCTAAGGTCGCAGAGTCCACTAAGATTGAGTGACTAACACTTTCACTTTTTATCGTATGGTTAATTACAGGAATGATTTGAATTTTATTCCATCCTGTACCATACATCATTTAAGAGGATCTAGTTTTTATCTTACCAAAATTGATTAACATTTTTGATCAGAGTGTTCTACACTTTTTCCTTTATCTTGATCACCATTTGGAGAAGGGAATGGCTAACCACGCCAATATTCTAATATTTTGGCCTGGAGGATGTCATGGACTGTGTAGTCCATGGGATTGCAAACAGTCAGCCATGACTGAGCAAATTTCACATGACATGGCATACTATCATATAAGATTAACCATCTTATTTGTATTTTCTATTAACCATACTTTATTTCTTTGCTTTTCCCTGAATTTAGTCTGTTCATGTGGTTTATTTCCTATTATTGCTGTAATATGACCCAAAATAGTGTTAAAAAATGACTTTGTGTTAAACCAATGCACATTAATTTTCTTGTGGTCCTAGAGATCTAAAATGGATCTCGTTTGCCTAAAATCAGAGTGTTGGCAAGACTTTTTTCCTGCTAGAGGCTTCAGGGGGATTTTGTTTCTTTGGTTTCTAAAGACTTCCTCGTTCTAAAGACTACCTTCCGTGTTTTGCTTCATGGCCCCTTTCTCCATCTTCAAAGCCTAGAAAAGGTGAGTTTTTCTTTTTCTTTTTTTTTTTGCTCTTATGTTATTTATTTTGGGGTTAAATAGAGATTAACTTATTTTTCTTCAGTACTACTTCTTCAGCATCATTATATTATATATTATAGTATCTTTTCTTTTCTTTCTAAACTTCAGTTTATTTTAATATCATAAATTTTAAAATGGACATTCCCTCTAAAATTTTTACCCTGTTTCTTTGGTTTGTCTATTGCCATAATAGTACTACAGAGTTTTAGCTACTGCTTAGCCTTTTTTGTACTGTATGACTCTGGCACTCTTATTCTGGGGTTAAAGCTCTCTCTCTCTCTTATAAAGACACCTGTAATAAAATTTAGGGGCCACTTGGATAATTCACAGCAATTTTCCTATATCATGATGCTTAATACCATCTGCAGAATCCCTTTGACTGTGTAAGTGAACATCTTCACAAGTTCCAGGAATTCAAATGCTGACATTTGGATCCAAAATTATTCAATCTATCATATAAAGTTAAATGGTTTAGTTTTTGTTACTTTTTTCCTCATATGGTAAACCAACCTACATTCCTGGGAAAACACCAACATGGTAATGATATATTATGCATCTTACATGTTGTTGGATTTGAAATGCTATAAAATAAAATTAACCGCATTTATGTATACGTTCATGAATGAATTAATCTATAGTTTTGTTTTAAGGACTCTACTTGATTTTAGTGTCAGGATAATGTTCTCCCTGTCAAATGTAGCAAAGAACTCCATCCTCTTCTAATTTCTGGGATAATTTATGAAGAATTTTTAAATATATATTTAAGATAATTCAGTGCTGTATTAAAAGTGTAATACCACATGATCAAGTATGATTTATATCTGGAATGAAGAATTTATTTAGTATTTAAAATTAACTGAATAAAATTTCACTTATTAGACAGAAAGATATTTATTTCAGTAGCTATAGTAAAATCACTTGAAAATTCAACACCTATTCATAATAATAAAATCTTAGAAATCTTAGAAATCTTAAATAGAAATTTAAAAAAATTCAACTGATGAGGGTGTAAGCATATTGTTGTATATTATGCAATAAAATAAATCTACTGCTTCTCACAACAGTGAGATTTTTCTTTAAATCATTATGTTGAGGGTAAATAGACTGACATATCAAGAATATATGCATAATTCTATTTAGGTGAAGTAGGTATGGAAGCAAGATCTGCTGGAAATAATCACAGTGTTTGCCTCTGGAGTAGAATAAAATGAAGGGAGTAGGAGAAAACTTTCTAAGGTGTAGAACATGTTCATATCTTGATTGTATTTATGGTTGTAGACTTCTTGAAATTTTTTAAATGTCAAATTTTACACACACAGTCTGTTCCTTTCACTGTACATAAAATTACCTGAATAAAAAATATAAGCACATAAACAAAAGTAAGGAAAGAAAAGGTCTTCCCTGGTTGCTCAGATGATAAAGAATCTGTCTGCAATGCAGGAGACCTGGGTTTGATCTGTGGCTCTGGAAGATCCTCTGGAGAAGGGAATCATAACCGACTCCAGTATTCTTGCCTGGAGAATCCCATGGATAGAGGAGCCTGGTGGGCTACAGTGCATGGGGTCACAAAGAATTGGACATGACTTAGCAACTAAACAACAACAACAACAAGTAAACAAAAAATACTACCGACTACCTGTGTGAAACAGTCCTTGCTTTACCAGAATGTCAGGAAATAAACATGATTAATTTTTTTTAGCATGGGTTAATAATTTTTCTGTATACATATTTATTTCATGTACATGTATAAGTGAAATGACTAGACATAGTTACAATATGAAATACCTCTTTTTTACCTGGATAACCAATAGCATTTTTTATTCCAGGGATGCTAAGGAAGGAGAATAGATCTAATAAAAACATCTTGTTCCCATTTTCTCAAATATATCGCTCTGTTATAAATAGGTTTTCACAGAAACACCAACTGCTTATCAAAGATTGAGCCAAGAAAATCTCAAATGTACTTTTTTTTTTAAATCCAACTGAAACTTTGTGATTGAAAAGTTTTCATCATTTTTTTCAATACTCTTAATTTACTCAATTCCTTAGAATCTTCACCAAAAGTCTCTGAATTTGGGGGAAAATCCCTAGTATTCAGTTATATCAAACCTTACTTTTCATTCTCTTGACTTCATACATCAAATAAATTTATAAAAAATCATCTTAACTGTTGTGTCAATTAACCCTGTAGTATATTACAATAAAAGTATGGTAGCCCTAAATGAAATTGTATGAAAAATATTTCTGTACTAAGCTGCCTATTTCCTGTTTCTATTTCAGTTATTTTGTCATAATTGTTAGCTTGTTGAAGGTGAACATAGGTGTGTTTATGACTCACCTTATCTAGGTCTTAGTTTTTTATTCATGAGGTATTATATGGGTTAATGACAATTCATGTTGTACCTAATAATTTAAAATGGAATATATATTACAGTAGGTGCAGGCACACTATTATTCACATGATTTTACCAAATAGAAACTTGAAAAAAACATAAACATATCTCCCTCCAGTCCCCAAATCCAGTTACGTAGAAAGATTGCTTAATCCTATGTCCTAAATCTTTCTAATATTCATCACATTACTTATATATACTTCAGATCCAATCATCTATTTCTTTACATTTACTTTCTTCTGGTGAAACCCTGGGTTTTCATATCATCCCCTCAGCCTTCCACTATAAATATCTCTACATCCTCAAATTCTTCAGTGATTTTTTTTCTTACTTTTCTTTTTTTTTTTTAATTTTTTATTTTTTTTAAATTTTAAAATCTTTAATTCTTACCTGCGTTCCCAAACATGAACCCCCCTCCCACCTCCCTCCCCACAACATCTCTCTGGGTCATCCCCATGCACCAGCCCCAAGCAAGCTGCACCCTATGTCAGACATGGACTGGCGATTCAATTCTTACATGACAGTATACATGTTATAATTCCCATTCTCCCAAATCATCCCACCCTCTCCCTCTCCCTCTGAGTCCAAAAGTCCGGTATACACATCTGTGTCTTTTTTCCTGTCTTGCATACAGGGTCGTCATTGCCATCTTACTTTTCTTTAATCACTCTCCTCCTAAGTTGTTTGAATGGTAATTAGGAGCTGACAATCTTGTTGAGCTAGAAGAGATTGTAGTGTGATTTATTGTTATAATAACACTAGGTATGGAACAGTCTGCTGGGAATTAACAAATGTTGATAACATATATGAAGGCCTGACAAGTCAGGTTCTTTTAGGCTACAATTATTTGTTTCTGCAAGTGTCAGACTGATAATCCATTAATTTAGGAAAGGAAATTAATCTAATGATTTGTTTGCATGTGAAATGTTTAAAAGGACAATTTGCATGTGGCCAGTTTTATCTGAAAAACTTTAAACACAGAACTTTAAAATATGTGTGAATATAACTTATATTGTTTGCAGTCTTTTATTTAGAAATTAATAGACTAACAAACTGATGTTCCATTGGCTTTCCAGGTGGCTCAGTGGTAAAGAGTCTTTGCAGGAGATGACAGCTTGATCCCTGGGATGGGAAGTACCCTTGGAGAAGGAAAGAGTAACTCATTCCAGTATTCTTGCCTGGAAAATCCCATGGAGAGAGGAGCCTGGTGAGCTACAGTCCGTGGGGTCATGAAGAGTTGGACATAGCTGCATGACTTAGCACACAGGCCACTGCAGCACCATACTGCTCTTCACATTGATAAGTCATCGAGTTTTGTTACTTTATGCTTAATAATGCAAAAAACTTTTAATTGCAATCAAATAATTGCAATTACATATTCTCATAGTTATAACACTGAGTGGTCATTAAATAATTTGTTTCATAAATACAAACATACAAATTCATTCATTTAAACTTTATTTTATCAATATAATCCACTTGTATGTGGCATCAAAAAAGAGGGAAAGAGAGAGAGAGGCAGAAGGAACTCACCAAATCTGTGCTTTTAGACAGGAATAAAAGCAATACACATGGAACTGACATTTGTATAAAATAGATAACTAATTAGGACTTACTGTATAGCACAGGAAACTCTACTCAATGCTCTGTGGCAACCTAAGTGGGAACAAAATACACGAGAGAGGGGCTATATATGTATATATGTGTGTGTGTGTGTGTGTGTGTGTGTGTGTGTGTAACTGAGTCACTTTGCTGTACAGTAGAAACTAATGCAACATTGTTAAGTAACTATACACCAATAAAAGTTAATTAATAAAAGATAAAGACTCTAGATCTTGAGATTAACCTGCAGCCATAAAATTGTGGCTAAATGTAGTTTATTCTGGAAAGTTGCCATGAAGGAATTGGGTAAATTACACTAAATAGAAATAAACTATTAAAGACAACAGCACATGCATGTATCCCATCGTACCACCATCCCCCTAATATCCAGTCCTTGGTCTTTTGACTGGTTCTTACTGTGAGGGAGACAGGTAAGAGTCAATCAAAACAGCATCCAAAAAAAAAAAAAAAAGTGGACTACACCAGTCTCTGGCTGAGAGTCCTACCTTGTTTCCCCTAATTCAGTGGCTCTCAAGTTGAGCTGCCTCTTGAAATTGCTTGGTAAGCTCTAAGAAAATATGGATGTCTTTCCCAGTTCCAGGACAATTAAATCACCAGTGTCACTAGTGATGATATACTGACCATTTAAAAACGCTAATTTTTTCTGTTGGACCTCCAGAGTAAGAACACTGGTCTCAAACATCTTCCTTCTTCCCCCTCTGCCCTTTAGGATCCCTCTTCACCAAAACTGGTCCATCTAGTCAAAGCTATGGCTTTTCCAGTGATTATATGGATGTGAGAGTTGGACGATAAAGAAAATTGAGTGCCAAAAAATTGATGCTTTTGAACTGTGATGTTGGAGAAGTCTCTTGAGAATCTCCTGGACTGCAACGAGATCCAACCAGTCCATCCTAAAGGAAATCAGTCCTGAATATTCATTGGAAGGACTGATGTTGAAACTGAAACTCTAATACTTTGGCTACCTGATGCGAAGAACTTACTCATCTGAAAAGACCCTGATGCTGGGAAAGATTGAAGGCGGGAGGAGAAGGGGACGACAGGATGAAATGGTTGGATGGCATCACCGACTTGATGGACATGAGTTTGAGTAAGTTCTGGGAGTTGGTGATGGACAGGGAGGCCTGACGTACTGCAGTCCATGGGGTTGCAAAGAGTCAGACATGACTGAGCTAATGAACTGAACTGAACTGTACTCACTAACACTGATACATCTGAAACCATTTTATATCAAACATATGGATTTTTTTCCTTCAATGTCCTAATCATAACACCAAAGTTTATTATTTTGGCCTCAATTTATGCAGGCAGAATTTGGTTGTTGTGAGGAAACAAAAGCTTTTAGCCAAGTCATGTTGTCCTGTAGGAAAATATTTTTTTTAATCTATTGTATATTTTAAAACAAAGCTTGAACAAGATTTAATATAACACAGAATACTACTTTCTCATCCCAGCCTGGAAGGAAAGGAAGTCATAATACAATCTGTCAAAACTCCTTTGATTAGACTGTTAAGGATGTTAACTTTTTCTCATTTGGTGAAATAATCACAAATAAACCACTAGGACATCTACATACAATCAGTTTTCATTTAGAAAAGAATGGTATATATCATATTAAATGACCAAAGTAGTAAACTCATATTAAATTGTGGAATATTTTAAAGATATTTGTTTTAAGTAAAACAGCTTCAAATTGTTAATCTTGCCTGTTAAAATAGCATAGCTGGTATCTTTATTTATCAAATAATTAAAGTTACTAAATGCACTCATGTGGTTATCTTTTTTATCTCTCAAAATTATTTTTCTTTTTCTTCATAACTCTAATTATTTTATCTGTAGTCTTTCAGCTGCTAGGAATCACAATTAACAGCCTTCTCTGTGCCAGACACTGCAGTTATAGCAATACATTTCTCTTGAGGAGAGCTGCATAGTGGTAGATTCAGCCAGTGAGGTTAAAATGTTATTTTATAATTTGGTAGAGTATTAAAGAGAAATAGTGTATTATGACAAGATGGGAGTCAAGGTTCTTAGAAAGACTGAGGGTGTTGGAAATGTGTATTGTGAGCTGACCTTGAGCTAACTTTTAAATAATAAGTAGGCATTTAGGCTAGGAGATTATAAAATGCATTTTTTTTAACATTATGGGAAAGGTACTATTAGGATTTTGACAAAGGTAAAAGTTTACAGGTTAATAAATATCTTATATATAATTAATAAACTATATTAAAATGGATCTACATGAAAATATTTTAGCTGAGTTTAGTACAACAAGCTTTTAATGTGTATCAACTATGTATGAGACATCATAATTGAAACTTGTGGATTCAGAAACATAGGTTTTTAAGATCAAAAATTGAAAGGAAGTACTATTTTTGAGTTCTTAGGCTGTAACATACACTTCAACTATAACAACAGCTTTTTGTATTCAAAACAATTTTCTAATGTGAATTATTAACTCCAAATTACTGATGTGGAAGCAGAGGGTATATGAAGTCAGACAAATCGCTAAATATCACAGGGTATGTGTGAAGCCCTGATTTACACCAAAATCTTTCTTTTCCAAAGCAAATTTTGTTTGTGTTTCTTTTGTGCCTTAAACCAAAATTCACTAGGGATGATGAAAGGAGAAAGCACACTTTCATGCAACCTATGGCTGTCAGTGGAGAACGCATATTCTCTTACATACTTTACACTTTTAAATTGTATTTAATAGAAAAAAGGATAGATGCTATGTGGCCTGTGATATTTCATTTTCACTTTTGTCCCGGCTGAAAGAAGATGGAGTAGGGTCTAATTGCAAGAATGACAGAGTAGAAGAGAGAGGGGGAGTGACAGAGCAGAGGCAGGGAAACTGTGATTAGTACAATTTCATCAAGAGATTGTAAGTGGTCAAATATTTTGACAATTATCATAGCAATTGTCAAAGCAGCCCTAAGTGCCCTTCGATGAAAACATATTGGAGCCACAACTTAGGATATTCATTTGCAAGAGAGGACCTCTGAGGAAATTACATTGGAGATAACTTCTAGGTAAAAATGTGCTGAAATAAGCCTCAATCTGAAATTGGCTTTCTTAAGTCTATCATTACATAAAATTTACATATATGTAGATGAAAAAAATTTCCTGTGGCTTTTTAGGATTCACCATCGTTGGTAAAACTGAAAGACTGGAGTTCCTAGGGGCTAACGGATACCTCTGGAGAAGTAATCTTGACTGTGTAAAATGGTATCTTCTCATATGCCTAGAAAATTAATGGAAGGAAATTTATTGAACTGTTGAGTGTAGACAACTCATTGATGAGATGACACATGATTTCAATTTCTTCTTTTTATTTTTTCTAATAAGCCTTGGCTATTCAGTTTTTAAAATACAGTTCACAGATATAATAACAGCTGCAATGAGATTTCAGGCTGTAACATGCCAGAATAGACCACATGGATATTCAAGGAGAGACATTTAATTTTCACATGACTTTGATCACGTTTTTCTTTCTTTCTATGAACTTTTACTTCACTAAACTAACTGCTTTTTGTACATCAAAGAACATCTTCACAGAGATGCTTCTCCAAAGTCTGCCCTGACATCTCATCATGTGCTATCCTGCAACTACAAATTTTATTTTGGTGCATCATGGTAGCTTTGATGTTGGAACCATCTACTTTGTCTAGAAGCATCTGACATTCCCACTGCTTAGCAAGATCAGTTCAGTTCATTTCAGTCACTCAGTCGTGTCCGACTCTTTGCGATCCCATGAATCGCAGCATGCCAGGCCTCCCTCTCCATCACCAATTCCCAGAGTTCACTCAGACTCACGTCCATCGAGTCCGTGATGCCATCCAGCCATCTCATCCTCTGTCGTCCCCTTCTCCTCCTACCCCCAATCCCTCCCAGCATCAGAGTCTTTTCCAATGAGTCAACTCTTCACATGAGGTGGCCAAAGTACTGGAATTTCAGCTTCAGCATCATTCCTTCCAAAGAAATCTCAGGGCTGATTTCCTTTAGAATGGACTGGTTGGATCTCCTTGCAGTTCAAGGGACTCTCAAGAGTCTTCTCCAACAAAACAGTTCAAAAGCATCAGTTCGTCAGCACTCACCTTTCTTCACAGTCCAACTCTCACATCCATACATGACCACTGGAAAAACCATAGCCTTGACTAGACAGACCTTTGTTGGCAAAGTAATGTCTCTGCTTTTGAATATGCTATCTAGGTTGCTCATAACTTTTCTTCCAAGGAATAAGCGTCTTTTAATTTCATGGCTGCAGTCACCATCTACAGTGATTCTGGAGACCCCCAAAATAAAGTCTGACACTGTTTCTACTGTTTCCCCATCTATTTCCCATGAAGTGATGGGACCGGATGCCATGATCTTTGTTTTCTGAATGTTGAGCTTTAAGCCAACTTTTTCGCTCTCCTCTTTCACTTTCATCAAGAGGCTTTTGAGTTCCTCTTCACTTTCTGCCATAAGGGTGGTGTCATCTGCATATCTGAGGTTATTGATATTTCTACCGGCAATCTTGATTCCAGCTTGTGCTTCTTCCAGTCCAGCGTTTCTCATGATGTACTCTGCATATAAGTTAAATAAGCAGGGTGACAATATACATATATCATTCTAATTACAGGAATCTCAGTGTAGAAAATATATAGTCTCCCTGACTCAACATTTCTGAGTGAGTTGCGTCTGCTACCTGTCCCTGTGTTATATTACCCTTCTCTGGCCAGAGAACTTACAATATGTTGATAAATGTGACCTTTTTAAGTAAGTGTCTTCCATACTAGATTTGTATTGCATAGTAAATTTTGGATGAGCTTAATGAATTACCAGTAATAGTGTAAATGATGCCATAAAGATTGAGAGAGAATTGTGACTTGGAGGGAAATGGAAAATTGCTGTGATGCTTTTAATGGGCAAAGACCATGGATTGATAATGTCTTTACTCTTGCTGTTTTCATTGTTGCTATTTAGCCACTAAACCGTGTCTGACTCTTTTGCAAACCCCATGGACTATAACCTACCAGGCTCCTCTGTCCATGGAGTTTCCTAGGCAAGAATACTGGAGTGTGTTGCCATTTCCTTTACCAGGGGATCTGCCCAACCCAGGGATTGAACCCAAGTTTCCTGCTTGGCAGGTGTATTCTTTACCATGGTGCCACTTGGGAAAGTTCCTCCTCTCTCTATGGTTGTCCAAAAACTACTAACATCTGCAATACAGATTTCAAGGAAGGGAAACCACACAAGGGAATTAAAGCTAATGATTTTAAAGTGAATGTATAAGTAATGGGAATGGGTTGGTAAGTAACCATTAGAAAACAAATTGAATAATTTAAGAGACTAGAATGCCTCCTGGGCTCCACACTGATAAAGTAATATCAAATCAACAGAATAAATGTTGGTCAAACCAATCAGTCTTCTAATAACTTCCTTGCTTCAATCCTTTCACTGCTGCTCTCAAAAATTCAATGTCTGACTCAACCAATAGGTTTTTTTTTTTTTTTTCCATTTCTATTCCTAGAATTTAGTAAACTTCCAGTTTAAAACTACATATTCAGGTTCCTAGAGTTTAGTAAACTTCCAATGTAAAACTACATATTCAGGTACCTTATACAATTATTTCTGACTCATTAGATGTCACAAAACTGCATCATTAACTTATATCTGTTTCTAGTCTTTCCAAAGATCTCTGGAGATATTAAAAAATTCCACCAGCCCAACTCTCATTCACCACAGGCAAATGCCAGTTTTACTCAGAGGAAAATATAAATCAGCAAAATATCTCAACTTTTTAAATTACACTTGCAAAGAGATGAACCTCTGTTTCTTAGCTTGCTCCTCAACTCTTTCAAAGAAAAAAGGTCCTTCCTTCCATCACAGGATAATCCCCACATGCTTAGAATTAGTTCCCCATTTTCCCTTGAGGTTAAGGACTGCTAAGTAGGTTACTCTTTCTCCCAGATCTTAATCCTCTCATTTCCTTCTATTCATTTCTTAATGGCCATTGAATCTCATATTTTTAATCTGAAATATTAAAATTCTTAAAACAAGCAAACTCTTGGGTTTAACTTTCCTCTGGACTCTCTTGCCTTGCTTCTTTTGATATGTTATACTGCTGACAATCATTACCTACAAAATTTTTGTTTCTCATTTTGTATTTATGCCTAGAATCTTTTCCATCATTTTATTTTCTTATTTGAAAGAAAAAAAATTCTTAGAATATGCATATTTAATTCATAGCCAGATACTTTAATCAAAAATTTCCTAAAAGTGATTAAATATCTCTTTGCTTATTATGTGTTAAAAACTACAAAAATTATGACTATAGTTTTCAAAAAGTCACTTAAGAAAATAATTTTTATATTATATTCTGAATGCTCAGACAATTTCTTTTGAAGAAAAAAAATGTATCGACTTAATTTGAGCTAACAAAAAATGAGTTGATTAACTCAAATGATTATTGATCTATACATATTTGGGCTTCCCAGGTGACTCAGTGGTAAAGAAACCACCTACCAATGCAGAAGAGGCAAGAGAATCAGGTCCCGTCTCTGGGTCTGGACAATTCCCTGAGGGAGGAAATGGCAACCCACTACAGTATTCGTGCCTGAAAATTCCATGGGCAGAGAAGCCTCCTGAGCTGCAGTCCATGCGATCTCAAGGATTCAGACATGACTGAATGAGCACAAACACTTTTCAATTTCCTATTATAAATTCCTAAGATTTTCAACCAGATGACTCAAATAATCTACAACCCTGTATGTTAAATTTTATTTTCAAACATGATGAGGCTTCTGTTGATCTTCCTCTCCCTCATATGACTTTCTGTTCTTGATATTGCTGGAGAGATTTAAAGCTGTGGAGTGTCATTATAAATCAGCCTACACAATGAACCATAAAATGCAGCTAATCTACAATCTGACTCTCTTAAGCTTTTTATTTTTTCATTATTATTAAACAAAAGTATATATTCAAATAACAAGGCTATTCATTAAAACAAATTAATGAACTTCATCTTTGGAATAATATTTAAGGCTAAATTCCCAACTTGATATGTTAGAGATATTGAGACAGATTTATTGTCTTTTCCAAGATCACATGGTAAACCCGAAGCTCATTAGATTCTATTTTCAAAATATATAAACACAGAAAAATTCCTTCAATAATTTTATTTTACTCAAATGTCATCTAAATTTAACATATTTTGGTTGGTTTTATGGTTGTGGTTGAAAACGTAATTTTTAAAAGTATAATTTGTTGAGGAATTTTGCTGGAGTGATGGCTACAGTTAGTGATCTCTGGGGTGATAAAAAGGTAACTCCACCAAGGGAATATTATAATTGTTAATGGACATTGATAAATAAAATGCCTTTCGATTAATATACAATGTTTCCCAACAGATTCCAAATTACATTCCTGTGCTATTCCAGCTGATAGAAATTAGAATTAATATGAAAGAGATAATGAAATGTTTTCTTCTAAGATTAAAATAACTTATTCTCTTCTGTTCATCATCTGATTCAAATGCAATAAAGAGAGTATTTCTCCAAGATGTGCTTTTGTCAATTTAATTTTCATTATCCTTAAGGCATGTCTTAATATAGCAAAACACTCTTTCTGTTTTATTTCTGGTAATATCTTCCAATTTTCTAATTAGTTTTCTAATGTTACAGACAAATAGCAGAAAAGATGTAAAGCAAACATTTGTTGCTATTGTTTAGAAACAAGTAATCTTTATTATATCATTTTCAAGCCCACAAAGATGTATAATGCCTACAAATTTGACATTTTAAAATTATTCTTAAAGTTGTAAGCATATCAAGTACCTCTGATATAAGCAAGGATAATTATATTTGCATTTATATATACATACATGTATATGCATCTATGTATTGCTTATTACTAAAAGATATATTTTTAAAAAATTTGTCTAGAATTAATTGCTATTTCTTACATTTGTTTTTCAATACATTGTTTGGAGATCTCTTTTTTTTTTTCTTGTCTTTAAAGTATATAGAAATTTGAATACTGTTAACCTCATGTACACAAGAATACATGGAAGAACTGTACAAGAAAAATCCAAATGAACCAGATTGCTGCAATGCTGTGGTCAGCCACCCAGAGCCAATCTGGAGAGTGAAGTCAAGGGGGACTTAGGAAGCCCTGCTTCCTAATTAAAGCTAGTGGATTGGATGGAATTCCAGTAAAATTATTCAAAGTCTAAAAGATGATGTCATCAAGGTTTTACATTCACTATGTCAGCAAATCTGGAAGACTCAGCAGTGGCCGCATGACTGGAAAAGGTCAATCCTCATCCCAGTTCCCAAGAAGTATAGTACCAAAGAATGTTCTAACCATTGGACGATTGTACTCGTCTCCCATTCTAGTAAGGTCATGCTTAAAATCTTGTATGCTAGGGTTCAGCATTATGCAAACCAAGAACTTCCAGGTGTCCAAGCTGGGTTTAGAAAATGAGGAGGAATTAGAGATTTGAATTGCCAACAGTTGCTGGATCAGAGAAAGCTAGGGAATTCAAGAAAAACATCTATCTCTGTTTCATCAACTATGCCACAGCCTTTGACTCTGTGGAGCATAATAAACTGTGGAAAACTCTTAAAGAAATTGGAATATCTGACCATCTTACCTGAGAAACTTGTATGTGGGTCAAGAAGTAACACTCAGAACGCTGTATTGAACAGCTGATTGGTTCAAGATTCAAAAAGAAGTATGACAGGGTTGTCTTTTGTCACCCTGTTAAATCTATATGCTGAACACGTTATGAAAAATGCTGGGCTGCATGAGTTACAAGCTGAAAAGATGGGTGGGAAAGACATCAGCAACCTCAGATATGCGGATGACACCACTCTAATGGTAGAAAGCGAAGAGAAACTAAAGAGCCTCTTGAGGATGAAGGAGGAGAGTGAAAGAGTTGGCTTAAAACCAAATATTAAAAAACAAAACAAAACAAAAAAACTGAGATCATTGCATCTGGCCCTATTTGTGCTGCATGCTAAGTCACTTCAGTTGAGTCTGACTCTTTGAAAGCCCATGGGCTATAGCCTGCCAGGCTCCTCTACCCATGGAATTCTCCAGGCAGGAATATTGGAGTGGGTAGTTATGCCCTTCTCCAGGGGATCTTTCTGACCCAGGGATCAAACCTGTGTCTCCCTACAGCTCCTGCATTGCAGGCAGATTCCTTACCACTGAGCCATTAGAGAAGCCCCTCTGGGCCCATTGCTGCTGCTGCTGCTAAGTCGCTTCAGTTGTGTCCAACTCTGTGCGACCCCATAGATGGCAGCCCACCTGGCTCCCCTGTCCCTGGAAGTATCCAGGCAAGAATACTGGAGTGGGTTGCCATTTCCTTCTCCAAGGCATGAAAGTGAAAAGTGAAAGTGAAGTCCCTCAGTCATGTCCGACTCTTTGCGACCTCATAGACTGCAGCCTACCAGGCTCCTCCATCCATGGCCCATTACCTCATGGCAAATAGAGGGGGAAAAGGTGGATGTAGTGACCTCTTTCATCTTTGAGGGTTCTAAAATCACTGTGGATAGTGACTGCAGCCACGAAATCAGGAGATGTTTGCTTCTTAGCAGGAAAGCTATGACAAACCTAGACAGTGTGTTGGAAAGCAGAGAGATTAGGCAGCCAACAAAGGTCCAGAGGTCAAGGCTATGGTCTCCTCAGTGGTCATGTATGGTTGTGAGAGCTGGACCATAAAGAAGGTAGAATGCTGAAAAATTGATGCTTTCAAACTCTGGTGCTGGAGAAGACTCCTGATCAAACCAGTCAATCTTAAGGGAAATCAACCTGGAATACGCATAGAAAGGACAGATGCTGAAGCTGAAACTCCTGTATTTTGGTCATCTGATGAGAACAGCTGATTCACTGGAAAAGTTCCTGATGCCTGAGGGCAGAAGAAGAAGAGGACATTAGACGATGAGATTGTTGGATTGCACCACCAATGCAATGGATATGAACTTGAGCAAGCTTTGGGAGATGGTGAGGAAAGGGGAGGGCTTGGAGTGCTGCAGTCCATGGGGTTGCAGAGTCAGACATGACTGGGCAACTGAACAATGACAACCTCATGGATTTCTTTTTTCTCTTTGGATTTATGTCTAAGGATTAAGGACATCATGATCCTCCTTTATTAATTTTAATTTTAATTTTATTTTGTTAAGAACAAAGCATGAGATCTACCCTTTTAAAAGTTAACAAACAAACAAACAAACAAAAAAACAGCTTTACTGAGGTATACTTGATGTGCTAAGTGAATTAAGTTGGTCACAGAAGGACAAACACTGTGATTTCACTTATATGAGGTCTCTAAAGTAGTCAAACTCATAGAAACAAAGAGTAAAATGGTGATTATAAGTGGTTGAGAGGAGGGAAAAATGAGATTTTTTATTCAACAGGTATAAAGTTTCAGTGATGTATAATAAACAACTTCCAGAAAGTTTGTGTTCAACAATTCACTATTTATCTAGAATTTTGTTTCATGGGTAAATTTCATGTTGAGCGTCTTCACCAAAACACACATGTACATTATCAAAGGGACAGAAAAAGACCTTTTGATTTTATGGATATATAATATATATATATATATATATATATACATATACATATATATGGATATGTGTGCATATCTCCAAAGTTACTAAATAATATGCATTGAATAATGAACTACCATAAAATCCAGCAATCCTACTTCTGCATATATGTTACAAATAATTGAAATCAAGATATTTTATATATATATATATATATATTTGGCTGTGCCAGGTCTTAGTTGTAACGTGTGAGATCTAGTGTCCTGACCAGCAATCAAGCCTAAGCCCCTGCATTGGGAGCTTGGAGTCTTAGCCACTGGACCATCCGAGAAGTCCCCATGATCTTGAAGATCCCATCTGCACTGTTGTATTCTTTATAGCGTTATCTCCAATAGTCAAGATATGAAAGAAAAACATAAATGTTGATGGATGAATGGATAAAGAAAATGTGGTATAGACATATAAAGAAATATTATTCAACCTTAAAAAAGAAAGACATTTTATCGTATACAGCAACATGGATGAAACTGTTGGACATTATGCTAAATGAAATAAGCCCTCTTCACACACTTCAAACATACAATACAGTATTGTTAACTAAAGTTTCATTGTTAACATTGTACAATGGACCTCTAGAATTTACTCATCTTGTATAACTGAAACTTTATACCCTTTGTTATCATCCCTGCTTAAGATTGAGTAATATTTATTATTTTAATATGTTTATAAAATTTGATTTAAAGAGGGTATTATTGTGATCTCTGAGTAGACAAAATTCAAATAAATTTTGTTTAAAAAAAAATAGGTCTAGAGTGGAAATCCAAAACCGGGTCTGAAGCTCTAAGTGGACAGGGCTCACCATGAACTACCAAGCGAATGCTTCAACATCAGGGCATAAAACTAGCACAAGCAACATTATAGTCCGGATGGTAGATTCTGGAGCCTAACCACCTACATGAGCATGGGCTTTTAAATAGCACTGTGCTTTAGTTAATTCGTCTTTATAGTGGAGCTAGAACTTGTGATTATTGTAAGAATTAATTTATACATACGCAATTGAAAAAGTGAAAATGTGAGTGACTCAGTTGTGTTTGACTCATTGTGACCCCATGGGCTGTAGATTGCCAGGTTCCTCTGTCCATGGAATTCCCCAGGCAAGAATACTGTAGTGGGTAGCTGTTTCCTCCTCCAGGGGAATCTTCCCAACCCAGAGATCAAACCCAGGCCTCCTGCATTTCAGGCAGATTCTTTGCCATCTGAGCCACAAGAGAAGCCCAGTTTATACATATAATTCTCTATAAACCATGACTAGTCATTGTAAGTGCTCATTAGATATTAGCCCATCATGTGCACTGAATTAATGAGTTTGACTCCAGGTCAAGAGGTTTTTATACCAAACTCCATTGTAGCCATGGAGAAAATACCCAAGATTAAAAAAAAAAAAAAATTAGTTGTTTTGCAAGTCTGTAATCTGCAATAATCAACCTTGGATCTTCAAGCAAATAAGTTCAAGGAATAGACTTTTTTTTTTAATACACTGAACAGGCTGAGGATGGAGTGGGAACATCAGTTGATTCAATATGTAGCAATGAAAGACTTTCAAGCTTTAAAAAATTAAATGACTGTGTTTATACATGCAGATGAGCACAATAATTTAATTGAAAGATTAAAACAAATGTAGCATCAAAATAAATGCAGCCAAGAAACATTTGCAGTCAAATAAATACTCTTCAGGTGAACCCAGGTTAAATTCTCTCAGACTTCATGGTGTAATTCACCTGACAGGACTGAGATTAGACAGATTAGAAAGAATCACTTTAAAATCCTGAGTAACCTCAAGAACTTGTTCCAGATTTTCTCAGTTTGATCTGATTTCTCTGTTTTTTCACTAACTATGATAACCTGAAGTATTTCTTTAACTTTTCAGAACTTCTATGCCCTCATCTGTGAAAAATCAATTCTAATGTTTACTTTAGCATTGTAAAGATGAGAGAGAAATATATTCTGTACTTCATTGACTAACACACTGTCAATAACACATCAGTTAGATCAGTCATTTTGTCATAATTAGACCAGACTTATCGATATTGTTAGAGATCTCAAAAGAGAGTTCAAATTTTTCTTTCAAATTTCTCCATTTCCTGAAAATTTCTTATCAAGTTACAACAGTGTCCTCATGAAATCTCTCATCAGAGTGACTATATCACCATGCAGATTTTAAATTAATATTAAATTTTAAAAGTGATTTCAACTCAACAGAAACCATACCATAATCATTATATATAACAAGATACATTGAAAATTGTAGTCAGGAACAAGTGATAATTCACTAAAAATGCCCATGTTTCATGGTAATAACATGTTTCCATGTCCACCTATCCCATTTGAGAAAGATTAACCTACATTCAGAACTGTACATTGAACAGTGCCTCAATTTTATTAGCTAAAAATCTTATTTCTAAAAATAATGTGAAAATAGTTTATGTCTGTAGGCAAAAGTTTAACTACTTATTATGTAATGTAAGGTACTACCCATGGATTTATAGTCAAGATTCTAAGTTACATTAAAGAAGCTGTGTGATTATGCATATTTGTACTGAGAAGCAAATTCAAAAAATATATTTAATTACTGGAATTGTAGAAGAAGATTATGATTCTGTTGTAAAGGTGATATGATGAAACAGTTGGATATGGTTTCAAAGCCCCTTTCAGACCTTGCAGTGAGAAAAACTAGCACTCTAATGTATGATTTTAAAGGTAAAATAAGATGTTGAGATGGTTCAAAGCTGTGATTCAGATAACACAATTGTGGAGATAGGAAAGCCTCCTGGTTCATTCTGTTTGCTCTGGGCTGAGAAAGCTTCTTGAACACTCAATGGCTCTTTAGAAAAAGGCACATATATGTTCATTTCTTTACCAGAAAAAAAATGAGTAAGAATCTAGATGCTTCATTCTATCTGTAGTTGCTGTACTTCTCTGGGTTATACTGACTATAATTTAATGCCTTGGATCAAAATTTGGTGGACAAATTAAGATATCCTATTAAAAAACCAGTGACTCTTTCAGTTCAGTTCAGTTCAGTCACTCAGTAGTGTCCGACTCTTTGTGACCCCATGAATCGCAGCACACCAGGCCTCCCTCTCCATCACCAACTCCCGGAGTTCACTCAGACTCATGTCCATTGAGTCAGTGATGCCATCCAGCCATCTCATCCTCTGTTGATCCCTTCTTCGCCTGCCCCCAATCCCTCCCAGCATGAGTCTTTTCCAATGAGTCAACTCTTCGCAGGAGGTGGTCAAAGTACTGGAGTTTCAGCTTTAGCATCATTCCCTCCAAAGAAATCCCAGGGCTGATCTCCTTCAGAATGGACTGGTTGGATCTCCTTGCAGTCCAAGGGACTCTCAAGAGTCTTCTCCAACACCACAGCTCAAAAGCATCAATTCTTCGGCACTCAGCTTTCTTCACAGTCCAATCCTCACATCCATACATTCTCTCAAATATTTTTCGGGGAATTGTTCAAACATGCCTTCACTGCTTTGGTCTGCTGGCAAGAAGTGGGAACCTTTCAGAATCCAAAATGCTCTGCACTCTTGGTTCAGCTTTCTTGGATATCGGTGATGATGTGCTTGTGCTAAGGTGCTTAAGTCCTGTCTGACTCTTTGCCACCCTGTGGACTATAGCCTGCCAAGTTCCTCTATCCATAGGATTCTCCAGGCAAGAATACTGGAGGGGGTTGCCATGCCCTCCTCCAGGGGATCTTCCTAGCCTGGGGACTGACCCATGTCTCTGACATCTCTTGTGTTGGCAGGCGGGTTCTTTACCACTAGCACCACCTGGGAAGGCCCAAAGTGGTGAATCATAAGGCCTGTTTTCTATAAAATGGTTGTTATTTTTATCTCTTTTAGTCCTTTTTCCTAGAACAGAATTTATGAATCCAAAGCAACATTCAGTCATTTTCTTTAACCTTTCTAAAGGGGTACAAATAACTTGCTTTACATTTTACTTATGGAAATTTTCATCATGAGAACAATTAAGCACATTCTTAAACAAACAAAAAAAATGCATCCTCAGGGAATATGTAAATAATAGGTGTTCTCTCCATGTTAACATAAGCCTATCTTCTTTTCTATAAAATATAGAAAAAGTTATATACTAATAGATCTTTAAGGAGCCCTGCTTTGTTCCGTGGCCTAAATATTAGTTCCTTACTATCCCTGTTTCACCAGAAAGGAGGCCTATATCTAGGTATACACTGTATGAACCACTTGGGCAAGTTTCTAAGTGTATTTGATTATTTTATGCTTTTGTATTTTATCAGTGCCTTCTACTAACCTTGGAGAGTGTGTGTGTATGTGTGTGTGTGTGTGTTTGTATGTGTGTGTGTGTGTGTGTTCACCATTGTCTTTGCCTGGTATCCTTTTAACACCCATATTAAAAGAATCAGATGTTCTAACTATACAAAAATTAAAAAGAGATAAATGGGATTTTACTTGAAACAGTGTTTCCAGTCAGTGAATTAGTCTTCAGAGCAACCTCAAGAGATAGATGTTATTATTATTACCCATTTTACACCTGAGAAGTTGAGGGATAAAGAGGTTCAGCAGTTTGCACTTGGTCACGCAAACCAAGCTCTTTGCTACTAGGCGGTGATGAGCAAACTTCCTTCCCTGCTGTGAAGGCCGAGATGAGGACGGGCACATTACTAAGCCTGTCCAGACTCTGCCTCACAACCCTTAAATTTACCTTCCATTTTCCCTATCAACAAGCAAATGTCATAGAAGAAAAAAAATTACACAAGATACATTTGGGAAATGGACGTGAAAGACTGGGTCACAGACTGTTTAGTAACCTGGCTCACAAACACATGCTAATCAAATGGGGATTTGCCTGGGGGTCCAGCGGTTGGGACTTGATACTTTCATTGCTGAGGCCCAGGTTCAATCCCTGGTGGGGAAACTAGGATGATGCAGCCATTCAGTGTGTCCAAAGTAAATAAATAAGATCATCTATACCATTTTTATAGATTCCTCATATATGCCTTAATAGATGGTATTTATTTTTCTATTTCTGACTTACCTCACTCTGTATGACAGACTCTAGGTCTATCCACATATCTACAATGATTTAATTTTATTTCTTTTATATGGCTGAGTAATATTCCTTTATATATATGTACCACAGCTTTATGTATCTTATTCACTTTGCTGTACAGTAGAAACTAATACAGTGTTGTAAAGCATCTATACTCCAATAAAAAAACAAATGAAAACAAAAAAACACATTAAAAAAAACCAAAAACACACAAGACAAACAAGCAAAAGAGAAAGATCACACTCTCAGTCTTTTTTCCTAGATGAATTTTCTGCAGTCATCTGTTAAATATAAATGCTCTCAAGTTTCTATCTTTTAAAAATTAAAAAAAAAAGAAAATTAAAATGAAATGTACAATTTGCATGTGTGTGTGTGTAGTGAGAAGTTTTAAAAATCTATTCTTTTAGCAACTTGCAAATATGCAATATAGTAATAAATGTGTTAACCAGACTTACTGTGCTAATCATTTTGCAATCATTTTTGAATATAGACAAATATAAAATTATATTATATACCTTAAACTTTGTTGTTGTTGTTTTGTCATTAAGTCATGTCCTACTCTTTTCCATTCCCATGGAATGTATAGTCCTCCAGGCTCCTCTGTCCGTGGGATTTCCCAGGCAACAATACTTGAGTGTGTTGCCATTTCCTTCTCCAGGGATCAAACCCACATCTCCTGCATTGGCAGGCAGATAAGAATCCACTCCAGTATTCTCACCTGGGAAATCCCATGGACAGAGGAGCCTAGTAGGCTACAGTTTATGGGGTCACAAAAGAGTTGAAGACAACTTAGCAACTAAATAACAACCCTAAACTCACACAATGTTAAATATCAATTATATCTCAACATGGCTGGAAAAAGTTTTAAAAAGATAGCAGCAAAAACAAATTACATTTATTTATAACATTTTTATACTTCTTTATAATAGTCTTTCAGTCACTCACTCATTTCATGTAAACCACATTTTAAAAATTAAAGTTATTAATGGGAAAAATCATAACACACAAAAATTCATGAGGAAAGTAGTTACCCAACATTATCAAAAGACTGAAGTAAAAATAATATAAAATGATATAATTGCTACTTTATCTTATTTTGAGCACATTTTAATTTATTTTGAATAGCTAACTTCAGAAATATCAGAAATTGTTTAAAATGTTGAAATCAGACATACAGGTAGTTGCAGTATGAATGAAAGCAGTAATATTGCAGAAAAATTATTTTTGATATTTGAATACTGTGTAGTCAGGTGATGGTACATTAACATAAAGATTTAAGAATCAAAGATGTGTCTCCCAGGAACCTTTATGAAGCTCATTTGCAAAACTGTGTGAAGTACACTGAACATATAAGAAGATGAAATTAAAAATGAACTTGCCCCACTTAACTCTCAGTTTCTATTTCTGAAGTATTGGTTATTTATGAACTCATTTATTATAATGGTGCTCTGTCCAAACTCCTATAATATAGACCTATCATCTTTACTTGACAGCAAAGCATAAAAATTCATATTGGTTTAAAGTTACATACTACACATTAGTCTGTATATTTTAACTGAAAATATGTTCATTATACATAGAAATGTTCTTACATTTTATATCTATGTAGATCAAGAAACGATGGTCCTCTATATTGTCATCTTTGAGCTGAAAATATTTGGCAATCAATCGAAGTTGTAAGAATATGCAAAATACATCTGTGTAATTTTTTTTTACTGATATTGATCTTAAATAACTATAGATCAAATTCGAACATTTTGGTCTGTTTGTCTTTGTGAAGCTTTCAATAAGATTTTTATCCTGCTACCTATTTACTTCCTTTCATACTAATATGTTTAGCAGATATGGGATGTTTATTATGATAAGAATACCTGCCATTTTTCAAGCTCTTTCCCAAGGCTTGCATTTCAAACTCTCTCATAAAAAAAGTGTGAGATTAATAAAACATGAAAACAAAACAAGGACATAGAATATTAGCAAATATTAGGTTTCTTATTATCCATTTCTTTAAAATTTATATTAATAATGTAAGCAATAATAAGAAAAAGACAATAACAATAACATTTGTGGAACTTTCTTTGTGTGCATGGCACTTTAAAGACATAATCTGAAAGTATCTCCTTAGCCATGGGTGGTAGTATTCCTATATGTTATTTTGTTTTGGCTTCAAGAGGCCAAGTTCCTTGTCAAAGATCACATAGCTAATAAGTATCAGAGTCAGGAAAAGTAAGATTAGCTATCTTAAAATATTGAGGAGTATTGTGGAATATTTCACTAGGTAATTACCCAGTGATTTCTCAATTTCTTAATTACTTATCTTCATAAGAAGAAAGAAAGCTATAGGAGAACACCTAGATCAATTTCACAGGTAAAGATCAACTTAATATATTGAATTTTTAAAAGGTCTTTAACATTCTTCTTATACATTCCAGCAGACAAGAATTTTTTGAAGTCCAGGACTTTGCAGTTTGGAAGTCCAACTATAATTCCTTGCTTATTAGAAGAAAAATAATCTTTTGAAATGTTTTCAAACTTAGTCTATAAAAACTGTCAGGATAAAGAAATTATTATCGAGGCAAAGTATTAAAAAAGCAATTAGAAAGTGACATGCTATAAATAAAAATGCAAGCTTTTATGAGAGTGTCAAATTCAATATTCATTTAATATGCTAGTTTAGAAAAATGTTGCCAAAATGTGATATCCAGTTTCTTTCTCCTTGATAAAGCTACATCATGTGAATTACTTGAGATAATGTATATAGATATTTTTATTCCATTTGTATGTATTTTTTTAACCTTAAATTCCTGTTACTGAGTTAAAGGTCATACAGCTTATTCCATACACGTCCATACTGTGAACATTCACCCTGCTCATGTCTCAGTTCTAAACAATGTGTATTTCCAGACAATAGAGTTTAAGGGAGTTACATCTTTAAAAGATATTATGTAGATGTATTAAATTATGGTTTAGACAAGATAGCTTTAAAATTCAGGATCTGAAATAACATAAAACCTACTTACGGGTGATTTTTTCAGTCTCTCTATGATATATGTTATGCAGAGAGAAGAACATATATCTTTCACTTCAGTAAAGATATTCCAATAAGAGCCTGCCTAAGCTTGATACAGAGCTCAGATGACTTTCATTTTCACCTATAAGGCTTTTTAATATAAACACACTATTTGTGTTTGCTAAGGAGACTGGTTCCAAATAGGAAAAGGAGTACATCAAGGCTGTATATTGTCACCCTGCTTATTTAACTTATATGCAGAGTACATCATGAGAAACGCTGGACTGGAAGAAACACAAGCTGGAATCAAGATTAACAGCAGAAATATCAATAACCTCAGATATGCAGATGACACCACCCTTATGGCAGAAAGTGAAGAAGAACTAAAAAGCCTCTTGATGAAAGTGAAAGAGGAGAGTGAAAAAGTTGGCCTAAAGCTCAGCATTCAGAAAACGAAGATCATGGCATCTGGTCCCATCACTTCATGCAAAATAGATGGGGAAACAGTGGAAACAGTGCCAGACTTTATTTTTGGGGGCTCTAAAATCACTGCAGATGGTGACTGCATCCTGGAAATTAAAAGACACTTACTCCTTGAAAGAAAAGTTATGATCAATCTAGATAGTATATTCAAAAGCAAAGACATTACTTTGCCAACTAAGGTCCTTCTAGTCAAGGCTATGGTTTTTCCAGTGGTCATGTATGGATGTGAGAGTTGGACTGTGAAGAAGACTGAGAGCTAAAGAATTGATGCTTTTGAACTGTGGTGTTGGAGAAGACTCTCGAGAGTGCCTTGGACTGCAAGGAGATCCAACCAGTCCATTCTGAAGGAGATCAGCCCTGGGATTTCTTTGGAAGGAATGATGCTAAAGCTGAAACTCCAGTACTTTGGCCACCTTATGCGAAGAGTTGACTCATTGGAAAAGACTCTGATGCTGGGAGGGATTGGGGGCAGGAGGAGAAGGGGCCGACAGAGGATGAGATGGCTGGATGGCATCACAGACTCGATGGACGTGAGTCTGAGTGAACTCCGGGAGATGGTGATGGACAGGGAGGCCTGGCATGTTGCGATTCATGGGGTTGCAAAGAGTTGGACACGACTGAGCGACTGAACTGAACTGAACTGATATGCTTATTCAAATCCTGAAAGATGATGCTGTGAAAGCTATTCAGATCCTGAAAAACAATGCTGTGAAAGATATTTGAAATCCTGAAAGATGATGCTATGAAAGAACTGCACTCAATATGTCAGCAAATTTGGAAAACTCAGCAGTGGCCACAGGACTAGAAAAGGTCAGTTTTCATTCCAATCCTAAAGAAAGACAATGCCAAAGAATGCTCAAACTACCGCACAATTGCATTCATCCTACATGCTGCTGCTGCTAAGTCACTTCAGTCGTGTCCAACTCTGTGTGACCCCTTTGACGGCAACCCACCAGGCTCCCCCGTCCCTGGGATTCTCCAGGCAAGAACACTGGAGTGGGTTGCCATTTCCTTCTCCAATGCATGAAAGTGAAAAGTGAAAGGGAAGTCGCTCAGTCGTGTCCTAGTCTTTGCGACCCCATGGATCGCAGCCTACTGGGCTCCTCTGTCCATGGGATTTTCCAGGCAAGAGTACTGGAGTGGGGTGCCATTGCCTTCTCCGTCTCAAATGCTAGTAATGTTCAAAATTCTCAAAGCCAGGCTTCAGCAATACGTGAACCATGAACTTCCAGATGTTCAAGCTGGTTTTAGAAAAGGCAGAGGAACCAAAGATCAAATTGCCAACATCCGCTGGATCATCAAAAAACAAGAGAGTTCCAGAAAAACACCTACTTCTGCTTTATTGACTATGCCAAAGCCTTTGACTGTGTGGATCACAATAAACTGGAAAATTCTGAAAGAGATGGGAATACCAGACCACCTAACCTGCCTCTTGAGAAATCTGTATGCAGGTCAGGAAGCAACAGTTAGAACTGGACATGGAACAACAGACTGGTTCCAAACAGGAAAAGGAGTACGTCAAGGCTGTATATTGTCACCCTGCTTGTTTAACTTATATGAAGAATACATCATGAGAAACACTGGGCTGGATGAAGCACAATCTGGAATCAAGATTGCCAAGAGAAATATCAATAACCTCAGATATGCAGATGACACCACCCTTATGTCAGAAAGTGAAGAAGAAGTAAAAAGCCTCTTGATGAAAGTGAAAGAGGAGTGAAAAAGTTGGCTCAAAGCTCAACATTCAGAGAAATAAGATCATGGCATCCGGTCCCATCACTTCATGGCAAATAGTTGGGGAAACAGCGGCTGACTTAATTTTTCTGGGCACCAAAATCACTGCAGATGGTGATTGCAGCCATGAACTTATAAGACTCTTACTCCTTGGGAGGAAAGTTATGATCAACCTAGACAGCATATTCAAAAGCAGAGACATTGCTTTGTCAACAAAAGTCCATTTTAGTCAAGGCTATAGCTTTTCTAGTAGTCATGTATGGATGTGAGAGTTGGACTATAAAGAAGGCTGAACACCAAAGAATTAATGCTTTTGAACTGTAGTGTTGGAGAAGACTCTTGATAGTCCCTTGGACTGCAAGGAGATCCAACCAGTCCATCCTAAAGGAGATCACTCTTGTGTGTTCATTGGAGGGACTGATGTTGAAGCTGAAACTCCAATACTTTGGCCACCTAATGGGAAGACCCGACTCATTTGAAAAGACCCTGATGCTGGGAAAGATTGAGGGTGGGAGGAGAAGGGGACGGCAGAGGATCAAATGACTGGATGGCATCACCAGCACAATGGCCATGGGTTTGGGTGGACTCTGGGTGTTGGTGATGGACATGGAGGCCTGGCGTGCTGCAGTTCATGGGGTTGCAAAGTGTGTGACACAACTGAGCGACTGAACTGAACTGAACTAATATGCTTATTTACTCTAACCAAACCATTTTCCAATCTTTTGCAAGACTACCAAGTTATTAGTCATTTTCTGGAGCTCAGTCATTTTTTTTCACTTTCTTACACATATTTTCATTACCAAACTGAGATTTTTCCACCTATATTAAAGGGGTCTCTGACTGTTCTCAGATTTGTGAGTCTTCTTCAAGGTGTTGTAGATACAAATTTTTCAATTAGACTTAAAAGCAAAAGGATCCTAAAAAGATTCAGTGTTTATAAATTAATAATTTCATGTATTTATTCACATTTGCAGCCAGGGCTTGCTATTGATGGTTTTTGTCTTTGCCTGAGCTCTGTATTGACATCAGTACAGATACATCTCTAGTTTCACTTCCAAAACACGATAGCTTAATATAACTTTTTCTTGGCAGTAGGAGTGTTTATTTTCATAAGATATGTTCAGATAGTATGTATTTTCTGTAAGAACTGGCAAATTACTGATTTAAAGCAATACAAATTTGTTTATCTTTAATTATATGAAAGAAGTATTCTCTTAAATGCATTTCATATCTTTCTTCTTACAGTATACACGTGGTTCATATGTGGCATTTGTACTCAGCATTTCTAAACTTCAAAGAAAATGCTGATGTGTAGCAAAATTTCTAACTAAACTTAGTTTTTCTCTAAGGTCACTTAGGTTCCAATGATTAAAAATGCTCAAGGATGCACTTCATATTAATCTTGGGAGGAGCATAGATTGACTGACCTCGGCTGAAATTAATTTAAAAAGCTGCGTCATACTTAAAAGCGGCTTTATTAAAAACACTCTCCCTCAAATTATTTTTCATCTCATTAGTTTTATATGTATTTCTTGTTGCAATATAATACATTATGTCCTACAAAAAAAAAAAAAAGTTTGATAAATGCATTCAGACCGAAAATAGATCCATAACAGTAACAAGAAAAACAAATAGCCTCAATCCATGTGGTTCCCTCTCTAAGTTTTGAGACATGATTTGGCGATAGTTTTTCTAATCTGCAAAATATCCCTGAAAACACTGCATTATTTTACTGATAAGGTTATTACACCAAGGTCACAGAGCAAAGAGGAGCAGGTTTTATCTTAATATATTTCTGCACATATTTTTCCTCTCAAGTTATATTTTCTTCTGTCAAGTCAGAATCTAGGAAAAAGTACTGCCTTGAGTATGTATTCAAAAAGAAAAATATTCTTTTGACCTTGGCTAGCTATTAACTAAAGCACAATGAAGCTAAAACTAGGTTCCTGAATGTTCTAAAGTAGATTTTTTTTAAAGAAAGAAAATCATGGTTGAGTAAGAAAAATGCCTGCCAACTCAAACTAATAGCTGGTTTCCAGATTTTCTTGGAAGCATTAATATAAGTGATTTTTCATGCTATTTCACTCACGTTTTTTATTAAGGTCTGTAGAGAACATTTACCATGATCCCAGTGCTCTAAATGTTGTCATCTCTAATGTCTGCCTCTGGACAGTGCTGGGAAGCAGATGTTGAAATGTTTTCATATTTTACTTCGACAAAAATACAGTTTTGTGGTTTTGTTTTCAGAGCCTTATTGAACATTTTTGCTCTCATGGTTCATGTGCAGAATCTTTCCCAAGAAAATATTTGAGATATCTGAGTTCAAAACATTTTCTATGAACTGTTAACCATCCATGCTTGATGAAAAATGTCACTGAATACCTGGTTGAGTGGGATTGTCAGTCAGATTACAACTCTTGCTATGATTAGAAGGATTTGTGAGGCCAAGCACTGTTTGTTTTAGTAAAAACTAATCATGATTCTGGGACATCTTAGTGAAGCTATTGGATGTCATTCTGTGTTTCTGCTTCTTCATTTATAAAGTGGGTAAAAAAATATAAAATTTATTGTTTTAATTTATTAATTTAATATTTGAATTACATTTATGAATTTTAAATCCTCAGAATTAAATAATCTCTCAAGAAATGTAATGCATTTTTTCCTCACATTACATATATTCTTTTTCAGGCAGGACTTTATGTATTGTATTTATGAAAGCAAAAGCTACGCTACTCCTTTGACTAGTTTGTCTTCAGAGAGTGGTATATAAACTAGCTAAAGGTTTCAATACCCTGCCAAGAAACCTAGTGACCTGGGAGAACCCCAAAACCAAAAGTAGTTCCTTTAGACTTTTTTCAGAGACACTGAACAACTCAATCCACTGTTTTCTGGTTCAGAAAACATTTTGCATGTTGAATAGCCATCTAAAATCATTCAATACCAAAAAAAAAAAGTAAAATAAGATCTTAAGCATTTTTAGTACTTACACGCTGCTGCCGCTAAGTCACTTCAGTTGTGTCCGACTCTTAGTGACCCCATGGACTGCAGCCCACCAGGCTCCTCTGTCCATGGGATTTTCCGGGCAAGAGTATAGTACCTACATAGACGCCATTATTAACATGCATGCTATATCTCTGCTAGAAAAGTAAGCAACAAGTACAAAACCACACACTATTTTAATGTGTATTATATCAATTATAATGACCAAAATTTCCTACCATTGGAAATAGTCCATGAAGTAGAGCTATATGGTAGAAACTCTGCTATTGCATAGGCCAGGTGCAGTACTTTAGAACATATTTTATTAGTTAATGATACTTGTCTGACTCTCAAACTCTAACTGTATTTCCTCACTGCACATATATAAGTAACCATAAAATAAGCTTTTGTTGAGATTAATAGGTTTCTTTCATCTTCATCTGTGTATGTTAGGGTCAGTTGCGAAGTAGAACACTCACCCCTACCCTACCCTCAAAAGAAAGAAGTAAAATATAATTTTTGCTATCTTTGAAATCCACTTATATATTAAAATTTTATTTTTGTTTATTTATTTTTGGTTGTGCTGGGTCTTTGTTGCTGTGTAGGATTTTCTCTAGTTGAGGTGCACGAGCTTCTCATTGCAGAGGCTTCTTTTGCTGCAGAGCATGATCTCTAGGGTGTGTGGACTTCACTATTGTGGCACCTGGGCTCAGTAGTTGAGGCTCCCAGGCCTTAGAGCACAGGTTCAATGGTCGTTGTGCATGGGCTTAGTTGCTCCAAGGCATGTGGGATCTCCCCGGATCAGGGATTGAGTCTGCATCTCCTGCCTTGGCAGGCAGATTCCTTACCACTGAGCAACCGGGGAAGGCCCTCACTTACATATTTTACAGTGAAAAATGTACAATCACAGGTTGGTTACCTTAGTTAAGATTTAACATTCAGGGATGCTTTTGTAGTCACAACCTTTTGAAGGAAAGGGAGAGGATCATGACTGGGTGGAAGAAGAGGTGTTGGTGAGATGCTATCACAATGGAAAACAGCCCTCCCCGTTCTCCCCACCCTCCACCATTCCATGGCGATTGCTGAGGCTGTGATGGTAGTGCGGAGTGCCAGCTATAAAATCTCATTCCAGAGTCATTTTATTCAAGACACGTCTGGAAACAACTGCTTGCAGACTGGACTCCTAGAACAGCAAATTCTGACATTAAGATAAGCTTGCAGATTTATTAGCCTTTGGGTTGAAACTAACAGGTGTGATGAAGGAAAAAAAGCTTGGGCTGAAGTTGGGCTGCAACACAGATTTAGTGTGTGCAGAGGGACATGTCCTAGGGATCATGAACTCACTGCATGCCTGGGCAGGATGTGGGTCTCCTGCCCCCATTCTTGTACTGTTTGGGAGCATGTCTCATGCTTCTGCTTCATGGTTTTGTTGTTAAGCAAGCCCTCTTGGTGTTGTGGTTAAGGAAACCTGCTTTCTTAAGGGATCATTAACTTACCTTTTTCTTTATTTATCATCCCTTAATAGGGTTAACAGGGGTTTCCCTGGTGGCTTAGACAGTAAAGAATCTGCTTGCAGTGCAGGACACTTGGGTTCAATTCCTGGGTTGGGAAGATCCCCTGGAGAAGGGAACGGCTTCCCACCCCAGTACTGTTGAATGGAGAATTCCACAGATAGAGGAGCCTGGTGGGATACTGTCCACAGGGTCACAACAGAATTGGACACGATTGAGAAACTAACGTGCACACACAAGCACACACAGTGAGATTAACTACTTAATCACCGACTTTGTCCCTTTACTTTGTCCCTATCATTTCTAACGTGAAGGTTATAAATTTCTGAACTACAATTTCTTTTTCAAGTTTCTCTTGCATTTTTAACATATTTAATGTCTGTTTCATAGAATTTTGTGTATCTTTATGTCCATTTATTTTATGTTGTTTTATGATTTCTGATATTAAAATAAAAATATACTGTATAACTGTTTCTTTTTGTGTTTTCCTGATTATCTTTTCTTTTTTTTTTTTTTGACCACACCATGTGGGATCTTATTTCCCCAATCTTATATCTAACCTGTGCCCCCTGCATTGGGAGTTCAGAGTCTTAACCACTGGGAGGCCAGGGAAGTCCCACTGATGACCTTTTATGTACCTCTTCATCCTCTCTCTTTGTCTCTTAACTTTTACTCTTTAAAGGTAAATTTCTATACTCAATTTTGTTTCGCCTATGAAATGCCTTTTTCATCATTGGACATTGATATTAGCAAGAGATTTTGTTCTGTTTATTTTTAATGAAAACTTGAATATATACATATATATGATCTAACTTTCTATTTGTTATTTTTCTTTATGTTTTCCTTTTATACATATATTTATTTATATTTTTCTTTTATCTATTTTTGATCAAGATGTCATTTATTCATCTATTTTTCTTGTTAATTCATTAATTCTATTATTGCTTTCGAGGCTTTTATTTATAACTTTACTTTTCCTAAGTCTTAACACTAAACATATTTCTCTACAATTAGGTGAATGAGTAATAAGATTCCCCTATCTGGAGAGATAATTTTTAAAATTGCTGTACTCTTTTCTGTCTCCAATAAAATGATGCTTTTGTGATATTTTATCTTCCTACTTTCTTTTCAACTCTTGAACTCCTCTCTCAGCTAGTACAGCCTTTAGACTTTTCTCAGATAGTACAGTATATTTAATTCTGAATCTGTTTTAGACTCTGCATGCAAACGGCTCTTCTTAAAAATATTCTTGCTTAAAATGTAAGATACATATCCTAGGGTTTGAGATTATCCTCTTTGATTCAATTCTGTATTTTAGAAGCAGGGGTTTATTCATAAAAATGTCTCAAGATTCATTTTTGCAGCATTTTGTTCTACTTTCTTTTCCTATGTTGAAATCTTCAGTTCTCACTGGTAGTTGTTAGATTTTTGTCTGATACTCCTCCTTAGATTAGAAACATGAGTGATGTGTTCTCTGAAGCCTAGAATCTTATGATAATGTTTCTTACAAGGTGTCAGTAGGATGTGAGCTTAGCCTGGCGTCCTTGGTTTTCAGGCCTATTCTCCTTGTAGATGGTCTTGCTGCTGTGGTCATCACATTGTTTCCCACGAGAGAAAAAGAAAAAGCTGTTCTTTTTCTGTTTAGACTCAGAAGATTATGTATAAAATTCTGATTCTTTTTTACTTTTGAAGTCATTTTATTTGTATATTAGAACTCCTGCATTTATCATTCAAGGATTTTTATGTTTTTTATTTTCCTTTGTATTCATTATTATTTCCTTCTTCACATTTGAGTTTCTATACTTTTAGATATCCTGTTTTTATCTAAGGCTTTAATTAGCATATTAACAGTGACTATTCTCTGAATTAATCTGAAGAGTTTTTTTAATATTATATTTTATTATGTCATTTAGCTACTTTAAAAGTTTCTCCTTGAGGGTTTTTACAATTCTTTTCATTTTGCCAATTTTCCATTCACCAGATTTATTTTATAAGCATATATTTTGTTCTTCTTCCCCCTAACTTCTGGCACCTCTTAATTGTGTCCTTATTTGTGTTTGTCTTCACTGTGGTTCAGTTCCAACATGGTTATTTTGAATGGTGGCGCACCAGTGCAGGACTATACATATCTTTGTAGGTAATGGTGAAGTCCAATGAATCCCCAGCACTTTTTCCTTTAAACATCAATGACTGATGTAAAAGGGCCCTGAACCACCCTATCAGACATGCACTGTGGTATTCATAAGTACATATGTATGTTAAATCGCTGTGTGTGTGAAAGAGAGTATGATGAGAAAGAGACAGAAACAGAGAGAAAGGGAGAAGAAAGAAGAGGGAGTTAGGATATATATTTTAATCACAATTTCTTGCTGGTATTTTTGGCCTTAAACTATTTTCTGAACATTATAACTCTTATCTTCTCTTCCTTTATCCTAGATGCAACATTTAGCCATTTGTGAATTTGTGCTCAATAGCTCAGTCCTGACAGAGTCTTTGCAACCCCATGGACTATAGCCTGCCACACTCCTCTGTCTGTTGGATTTTCCAGGCAAGAATACTGGAATGATTTGCCATTTCCTTCTCCAGGAGATCTTCCTAACCTGGAGATCTTCCTCCAGAGATCTAAATGGAGTCTCTTGCGTTCTCCTATATTGGTAGGCAGATTCTTAACCTACTGTGACACATGGGATGCCTCAGTTAGCCATTTAATTATTTATTTTTCTTTTTTAAATTGCAGTATTTTTTTTTTACAATATTGTGTTACTTTCTGCTGTAGAACAGTGTGAATCAATTATATATATATAAGATATATGATATATATATATATATATCTCTCAAGAGGGGTGTATATATATATATATATATATATACACACACACACATACCCTCCCTCTTGAGATTCCATCCAACACTCCATTCCACCCCCTAGGGCATCACAGAGCACCAAGCTGAGCTCCCTTTGTTACATATCAGCTTGCCACTGGCTATTTTATACATGGTAGTGTATATATGCCAATGCTATTCTCCCAGTTCATCTT
Organism: Capra hircus; assembly: GCF_001704415.2. Taxonomy (NCBI): domain Eukaryota; kingdom Metazoa; phylum Chordata; class Mammalia; order Artiodactyla; family Bovidae; genus Capra; species Capra hircus. Next base: position 14,859,156 of record NC_030823.1, on the reverse strand, counting down.
ACCCTCCCCCCATCCCCATGTTAACACATCTGTTCTCTAGGTTTGCATCTTTATTCCTGCTCTGCAAACAGGCTCATCTGTACCATCTTTCTAGATTTCATGTGTGTACATTAATACACAATATTTGTCTTTCTCTTTCTGACTTACTTTCTTATCCCTTACTCCTATAAGTACTTCTTTTGAATGTACCAACATATAAAATATAAAAAAGAAAAGGAAAATGATAAATTATAATAAAATAGAATTTTAAGTAACTTGCTTCATATAAGAACATGTAGGTATTTTGCTGGTGTTTCACTGTACACAAGTAATTAAGCCTCACAATAATAATCTTGCAAGCAATTGAATAAATGGACATATGGAAAGTGAAAATAGTCTGCTTCAATCATAATAAAATTTTTTGCATCAATGCAACTTGGGTTATGTAACTGTTAAAAATTAATTTTTGAAGTACCATGTTGTAATCTTTCATAATAATAGGAGTATGATTTTGGCACGCTGAGCTAAAAAGAAAATGCAGGACTTGAAGAGTAGAACAGTTGACAACTGGATTTTCTTCCCACTGCTATTATTGTAAAGTAAATAGGCTAGCTTAATGTCTTGAAGCTGTTGATGACATTTTTTCCGAGTACTTGAACATTACATAGCTCTTTGGTAATACCCTAAGGAATATTTTTAAATGCAGTGACCTCTCAAAAGATCATCATAAAAATCATTCTTAATTAAGTTTAGGAAATCAATTTAAGTATCTATGTAAATCAAATTTTATGTAATGCCTTGTTGAATGCATGGCCACGTAAGTCTCAGGGAATAATATATGTATATTACATTCCTAAGCAGCATCCATAACTACTATGAATTAAAACTGATTTTTATAAAAAGGAGAATATTTATTTCAAGTGTCCCAGGATATACATTAAACACTAATCATTATGAGTCATAGTTATATGGTTTGACATCATTACAAACAGCAAGGGAATAATTATTGTGATTTTTAAAATTATGGGCAATAGTAAAAGAAAAAAAAAACCCTTTAGAAAGCACCCAGAATTACAATATTACAAGTATAAATGCGAATACTTGAATACAGTTATACCCTAGTTCAGAAGCATATTCTGTTCCCCAGGTGTCCCCTAGATAACTAAGGTCAGTTGGAGGACAAAGGACAGAATGCCTCAGGGAATTCTAGCAACTTTATTGATGTTGGAATGTTTTGTTTCACAATGAATGTGTTCAAAGAATGTTTCAAGAGCCCTGCTGATATTTTACAGTATTCTTTAAATTCAGTGTCTGTCACTGCAGGAGGAAAGTAAAACTAGGAAAGATAAGATGATCAAAGGAGCATAGATTTCACTCCCAAACAGGACTGCTTGTTAATTCGTTAGTCTTTTTATTAGTCTTTTATTAGTCTTTGTTAAGTCTTTTTGTGGGTTATCATTGCTTGATAACTTCTAGGACTATGTAACACTATATATGAACAAATATGTGTGTGTGGACAAATGTATACATCCCAAAGTAATTCTAAGAGCTTGTTGTTATTATCACTATTATATTATCCTTATTATATGCGTATAGCATATATCTTATTGCTATATGTTACATGAAGAAATAAATAGCAAAAGATATCAGGAAAATTTGATTTTACTGGTATACTTTAATCTCATTTGTTGCTATCATCTATCTCATAAAAGCTCAGCCACACACACACACACACACACACACATACAGACAAATTCTAGTTTCCTGGTACTTCCTTATTTAAAAAAAATATTATTGGAGTAGAGTTACTTTAAAATGCTCTGTTAGTTTCTACTGTAACAAAAGTGAATCAGCTACAGATATACATATACACCCTCTTTTTGGATTTCCTTCCCATTTAGGTCACCACAGACAGAGTTCCTTATGCTGTACAGTAGGTACTCATTGGTTATCTGTTTCATACATGGTAGTGTGTCTACGTTAATCCCAATCACCAGTTCATCCCGACCTAACCCCTTTCCCCTTGATTGGTGCTGTTATTCAGTCACTCAGTCATGCCCAACTCTTTGCCAACCTATGGACTGCTGCATGCCAGGCTTGCCTGTCCTTCACCATCCCATGGAGCTTGCTCAAACCCATGTCCATTGAGTTAGAGATGCAATCCAAACATTTCATTGTCTGTTGACCCCCTCTCCTCATGCCTTCAATCTTTCCAGCATCAGGAACTTTTCTAATGAGTTGGCTCTTTGTATCAAGTAGCTAAAGTACTGGAGCTTCAGTTTCAACATCAGTCCTTCCAATGAATATTCAGAATCCTTTAGGATTGACTGGTTTGATCTCTTTACAGTCCAAGGGGCTCTCAAGCGTCTCCTCCAACACCACAGTTCTAAACCATCAATTCTTAGTTGTTCAGCCTTCTTTATGGTCCAACTCTCACATCCATACCTGACTACTGGAAAAACCATAAATTTAGCTCTATGGACCTTGTCAGCAAAGTAATGTCACTGCTTTTTAAAACGCTGTTTATGCTGGTCATAGCTTTTCTTCCAAAATGCAAGTTTTTAAATTTCATGGCTGAAGTCACAATCTGCAGTGATATTGGAGCCCAACAAAATAAAATCTGTCACTGTTTTCATTGTTTCCCATCTACTTGCCATCGACAGTTGGGACCAGATGCCATGATCTTCTTTTTTTGAATTCTGACTTTTAAGTCAGCTTCTTCACTCTCACTTTCACCTCCAACAAGAGGCTCTTTACTTCCTCTTTTCTTTCTGTCATTAGGGTAGTGTCATCTGCATGTTTGGGGTTATTGATATTACTCTTAGCAATCTTTATTCCAGCTTATGCTTCATCCATCCAGGCATTTCACATGATGTACTCTGTACATAATTTAAATAAGCAGGGTGACAATATACAACCTTGACCTTCCCTTCCCAATTTCCAACCAGTCCATTGTTTCATGTTTGGTTCTAACTTTAGTTGCTTCTTGACCTACATACAGGTTTCTCAGGAAGGAGGTAAAAAGGTCTTGTATTCCCATTTCTTAAAAATTTTCCACAGTTTGCTATGATCCACAAAGTCAAAGGCATTAGCATAGTCAATGAAGCAGAAATAGATGTTTTCCTGGAATTCTCTTGCTTTTTTGATGATCCAGTTGATGTTGGCAATTTGATCTCTGGTCCCTCTGCATTTTCTAAATCCAGCTTGAACATCTAGAAGTTCTTGGTTCATGTACTGCTGCAGCCTGGCTTGGAGAATTTTGAGCACTACTTTGCTAGCATGAGAGATGAGTGCAATTTTGTGGTAGGTTAAACATTCTTTAACATTGCCTTTCTTTGAGATCAGAATGAAAACTGACCTTTTCCTGTCCTATAACCACTGCTGAGTTTTCCAAATTTGCCAACATATTTGGTGCCGCACTTGCACAGCATCTTCTTTTAGGATTTAAATAGCTCAGCTGTAATTCCATCACCTCTACCAGATTTGTTGATAATGATGCTTCCTAAGGCCCATTTGACTTCACACTCTAAGATGTCTGGCTCTAGGGGAGTGATCATACCATCATGGTTATCTGGGTCATTAAGACCTTTTTTGGTACAATTCTGTGTATTCTTGCCATTTCTTCTTAATATCTTCTGCTTCTGGAAGGTCCATACAATATCTGTTCTTTATTGTGTCAATCTTTACATTAAATGTTCCCCTGGTTTCTGTAATTTTCTTGAAGAGATATCTAATCTACCCCATTCTATTGTTGTCCTCTATTTCTTTTCATTGTTCACTTAGGAAACCTTTCGTATCTCTCAGTGCTATTCTTTGGAATTCTACATTCAGATGGGTATATCTTTCCTTTTCTTTTTTTCCTCTGTCTTTAGCTTCTCTCTCTCTCTCTTTTTTTTTTCTTTTCTCAGCTCTTTGTAAGGCTTCCTCAGATAACCATTTTGCCATTTTGTGTTTTTGGATGGTTTTGTCCCCTGTTTATGAACCTCTGTCCATAGTTCTTCAGGCACTCTTTCACATCTAATCCTTTGAATCTATTTGTTTCTTCTACTGTATAATCATAAGGGATTTGATTTAGGTCATACCTGAATGGCTTAGTGGTTTTTCCCTAGTTTTCTCTACTTAAGTCTGAATTTTGCAATAAAGAGTTCATGATCTAAGCTACAATCAACTCCCCTTCATGTTTTTGGTGACTGTATAGAGCTACTCCATCTTCAGCTTCAAAGAACATAATCAATCTGATTTTGGTATTGCCCATCTGGTGACATCCATATGTAGAGTTATCTCTTTTGTTGTTGGAAGAGTGTATTTGCCATGACCAGTGTGTTCTCTTGACAAAACTCTCTTAACCTTTGACCAGCTTCATTTTGTAATCCAAGGTTAAACTTGCCTGTTACTCCAGGTATCTTTTTGCTTCCTTCTTTTGCATTCCAGTCCCCTATGGTTAAAAGGACAACATTTTTGGGTGTTTGGTCTAGAAAGTCATGTAGATCATCCCAGAACCCTTCAACTTCAGCTTCTTCAGCATTAGTGGTTGGGGCATAGACTTGGATTGCTGTGATATTAAATGGTTTGTCTTGGAAACAAACAGAGAGCTTTTTGTGTTTTGAGATTACACCCAGTTACTGCATCTCAGACTCATTTGTTGACTATGAGAGCCACTCCATTTCTTCCAAGGGATTCTTGCCCACAGTAGTAGATATAATGGTCATCTGAATTAAATTTGCCCATTCCATTCTATTTTAGTTTGCTGATTCTTAAAATATCAATATTCACTCTTGTCATCTCCTGTTTGACCACTTCCAGTTTACCTTGATTCATGGATCTAACATTCCAGGTTCTTATGCAATGTTGTTTTTTACAGCATCGGACTTCAGTTTCACTACCAGACACATGCACAACTAGGCATTGTTTCTGCTTTGGATCAACCTCTTTATTCTTTTTAGAGCTATTTCTCAGTTCTTTTCCAGTAGCATATTGGGCCTGAGCTGGGAAATTTATCTTGCAATTTCATGTCTTTTCATAATGTTCATGGGGTTCTCAAAGCAAGAATGCTAAAGTGGCTTGCCATTTCCTTCTCCAGGGGACTACATTTTGTCAGAACTCTCCACCATGACCTGTCTGTCTTTGGTGGCCCTACCTGGCATGGCATTGTGTTAGATAAGGCTGTGATCCATGTGATTAGTTTGATTAGTTCCCCCTTGGTATCCACATGTTAGTTCTCTACCTCTATTTCTGCTTTGTAAATAGGATCATCTATATCAACTGCTTTTCCTTTTTTAAGATTCCACATGTATGTGTCAATTCTATGTATTTCATTTTTCTACCTCTCTTGTAATTACAGTTTTCTTTTCCTTATCTTTAAAACTGTTCAGTAAATGGAGGTAGATTTAAAAACAACTGCAAACCTCACTTTGTGTGTATTGGTGAATATGGCAGCCTGTGACTTTGCCTTCATATTCATGTACCTGTGTCTATCTCAATCATTCTTCCAGGTTCCCTGGTGGCCCGTGGTTAGAACTCTTCATTCCACTGCTGGGGCCAGGTTCAATCTCTGGTTGGGAAATTAAAATCTCACAAGCTTTGCAGCATAATCTAAATAAATAAATCTTCCTGCATATATGGAAAATAATTCCCTAATTTGGAATTATAAAATTGTTTTATAAATAAATGCCAGCTCATCCAAAATCTTCAGATGTTCCAAAAAGAAAATATGTCTCAGCACTTGCTACAAATATTTAATTAATGCTTTCTTCTTCCTAGGCCCAGGTTTAGTACTTAAGGTGAAAACAAACATAAACAAGAGTACACAGGAATCTCTTCCTTCAAGGAGAATATAATTTGGCATAAGATTAATTATATACAAAATATATGATTAGTATCACAAGATTTAAATTAATGATAGATTACAGAAGCCAAATAGAATAAAAAATTAACTATATGAAGAAAATAATACTTCCCAGAAGATGCTTTTTGAGCTGAATTTAGGGTAATTAATGAAGTTTTTATAGGTGGAAATAATTCAAATGAGCATTCCATATTTTATGAATTGGCAATTATCAGAAAGTATTTTAAGTATGTCATCATGTACTCAGTAATGATAATCACATCCAATGTAGGTGGGGAAAAAGGAGACAGAAGATGCTTGTTTATGAAAAATAATAATTTGCCATGATAAAAATAATAAAGAATGCCTGTCTTTTGTATGCAAAGCATTATCATCCTCTTTTGTCTTCAGATACATATGTTCCTCTCAACATGAAATAGATTGATATCAGTTACTAAACATAATAACCAAGAAAGAGACATTATGGAAGCAAGAGAGATATATTACCCATTATGAGAATGAGCAATTCAACTATGAACCCATACTGCTACTATAACTAGCTTATTTATCTATGTACTAAAGCAGCCCAAAATGTACAAAGTAGGCAAAATCAGATGAGCTGTTACAGTCATCATGAAACTAGTTCATTTTGAAGGAACATTTTGTCTCCACTGAATGCTGTGACCTCTGTGTGACATACTATTAGCTGCTTCTTTACGAGTCAAGGGGAAGGGAAGTACTTTAATGCTGGCTGGGGTAGGTTTGAGTTGCTCATTCTCTTTTCTCATCTTGCCTTTTCACTCCTCACAGTTGTGAAGCAGATACCGCCAGTCACTGGGAGCAGTTAAGCTGATAAAGGAGGGTGACACAAATCATAAAACCCAGCCCAAAGCTGCAAAAACAAGTGCATGTGTTTGAAATGCAAATATTGGTGAGATTTTGATGATCCCTTTGTGAAATAATCAGTTCACTTGGTTGGAAGTGTATGGCAAAACAAAATAACTCACAAACTTGAATTGTCACGTTCTCTGAGTATATTTGTCCACATTCTGTACCCATATCCTAACTTGGATTTAGCAGGGAGGTTTTCTGAGAGTATTAAAACCACACAAAAGTGTAATACAGGGAAGAAAAATCTTCTGAAGACATACAAAATTAAGCAAAGATAGTGGGAGTTTTAAATATAGTTTTATAATCAACATCATTGGTGTAAAATGTAAATATTACTCTTCCCTCATAGCTCAGTCGGTAAAGAAACCGCCTGCAATCCAGGAGACCCAGATCAATTCCTGGGTGGGGAAAATCCGCTGGAGAAGGGATAGGCTACCCACTCCAGTATTTTTGGGCTCAGTATATTTGCGGCTCAGCTGGTAAAGAATCTGCCCATAATGCAGGAGACCTGGATTTGATCCCTGGGTTGGGAAGATCCCCTGGAGAAGGGAAAGGCTACCCACCTCAGTATTCTGGGCTGGAATATTCCATGGTGTCGCAAAGAGTTGGACAGGACTGAGCAACTTTCAAAGAGAGAAATATTACTCTACAATGTAGGAAAAAGGGAATACAATTTTCTTACCATGTTTTCCTTTATTTTTCTCATTGTATGGCTTGCAATGTAATATGATATGTCAATAGAAAGCAACTTGACCTTAGATTTGGGGAAGCACTATTTACATGGGAGGCATTTTGCATTCTGCTGGGCTGGGAAACATGGGGGAAGGTGGCACTCAATTAGAATGAGACCTGGAGGAAGAGAAATAAAGATCTAATACATGGCATGGAGCCAAAGCAAAAACAATACTCAGTTGTGGATGTGATTGGTGATAGAAGCAAGGTCCGATGGTGTAAAAAGCGATGTTGCATAGGAACCTGGAATGTCAGGTCCATGAATCAAGGCAAATTGAAAGTGGTCAAACAAGAGATGGCAAGGGTGAACGTCGACATTCTAGGAATCAACGAACTAAAATGGACTGGAATGGGTGAATTTAACTCAGATGACCATTATATCTACTACTGTGGGCAGAAATCCCTCAGAAGGAATGGAGTAGCCATCATGTCAACAAAAGAGTCTGAAATGCAGTACTTGGATGCAGTCTCAAAAACAACAGAATGATCTCTGTTCGTTTCCAAGGCAAACCATTCAATATCACAGTAATCCAAGTCTATGCACCAACAAGCACTGCTGTAGAAGCTGAAGTTAAATGATTCTATGAAGACCTACAAGACCTTTTAGAACCAATACCAAAAAAAGATGTCCTTTTCATTATAGGGGGCTGGAATGCAAAAGTAGGTAGTCAAGAAAAACCTGTAGCAACACGCAAATTTGGCCGTGGTATATGGAATGAACCAGGGCAAAGACTAATAGAGTTTTGCCAAGAAAATGCACTGGTCATAGCAAACACCCTCTTCCAACAACACAAGAGAAGACTCTACAGATGGGCATCACTAGATGGTCAACACTGAAATCAGACTGATTATATTCTTTGCAGGCAAAGATGGAGAAGCTCTATACAGTCAACAAAAGCAAGACGAGAAGCTGACTGTGGCTCAGACATGAACTCCTTATTGCCAAATTCAGACTTAAATTGAAGAAAGTAGAGAAAAACTAGACCATTCAGGTATGACCTAAATCATATTCCTTATGATTATATGGTGGAAGTGAAAAATAGATTTAAGGGCCTAGATCTGATAGATAGAGTGCTTGATGAACTATGGACTGAGGTTCGTGATATTGTACAGGAGACAGGGATCAAGACCATTCCCATGGAAAAGAAATGCAAAAAAGCAAAATGGCTGTCTGGGGAGGGCTTACATTTATCTGTGAAAAGAAAAGAAGCAAAAAGCGAAGGAGAAAAAGAAAGATATAAGCATCTGAATGCAAAGTTCCAAAGACTAGCAAGGGGAAATAAGAAAGCCTTCCTCAGTGATCAATGCAAAAAAATAGAGGAAAACAACAGAATGAGACAGACTAGAAATCATTTCAAGAAAATTAGAGATACCAAGGGAACATTTCATGCAAAGATGGGCTTGATATAAGACAGAAATGGTATGGACCTCACAGAAGCAGAAGATATTAAGAAGAGGTGGCAAGAATACACAGAATTCTACAAAAAAAACATCTTCACAACCCAGATAATCACAAAGGTGTAATCACTCACCTAGAGCCAGACATTCTTGAATGTGAAGTCAAGTGGGCCTTAGAAAGCATCACTATTACCAAAGCTAGTGGAGGTGATGGAATTCCAGTTGAGCTCTTTCAAATCCTGAAAGGAGATGCTGTGAAAGTGCTGCACACAATATGCCAGCAAATTTGGAAAACTCAGCAGTGGCCACAGGACTGGAAAATGTCAGTTTTCATTCCAGTCCCAAAGAAAGGCAATGCCAAAGAATGCTCAAACTACCACACAATTGCACTCATCTCACATGCTAGTAAATAATGCTCAAAATTCTCCAAGCCAGGCTTCAGCAATACATGAACCGTGAACTTCCAGATGTTCAAGCTGGTTTTAGAAAAGGCAGAGAAATCAGAGATCAAATTGCCAACATCTGCTGGATCATCAAAAAATCAAGAGAGTTCCAGGAAAACATCTACTTCTGTTTTACTGACTATGACAAAGCCTTTGATTATGTGGATCACAAAAAACTTTGAAAAATTCTGAAAGAGATGGGAATACCAGACCACCTCACTTGCCTCTTGAGAAACCTATATGCAGGTCAGGAATCAACAGTTAGAACTGGACACAGAAGAACAGACTGGTTCCAAATAGGAAAAGGAGTATGTCAAGGCTGTATATTGTCACCCTGCTTGTTTAACTTATATGCAGAGTACATCATGAGAAATGCTGGGCTGAAAGAAGCACAAGCTGGAATCAAGATTGCCAGGAGAAATATCAATAACCTCAGATATGCAGATGACACCACCCTTATGGCAGAAAGTGAAGAGGAACTAAACAGCCTCTTGTTGAAAGTGAAAGAGGAGAGTGAAAAAGTTGGCTTAAAGCTCTACATTCAGAAAATGAAGATCATGGCATCTTGTCCCATCACTTCATGGGAAATAGATGAGGAACAGTGGAAACAGTGTCAGATTTTATTTTGGGGGGCTCCAAAATCACTGCAGATGGTGACTGCAGCCATGAAATTAAAAGACGCTTACTCCTTGAAAGAAAAGTTATGATCAACCTAGATAACATATTCAAAAGCAGAGACATTACTTTGCCAACAAAGGTCTGTCTAGTCAAGTCTATGGTTTTTCCAGTGGTCAAGTATGGATATGAGAGTTAGACTGTGAAGAAAGCTGAGCACCGAAGAATTGATGCTTTTGAACTGTGGTGTTGGAGAAGACTCTTGAGAGTCCCTTGGACTTCAAGGAAGTCCAACCAGTCCATTCTGAAGGAGATTAGATCCTGGGATTTCTTTGGAAGGAATGATGCTGACGCTGAAACTCCAGTACTTTGGCCACCTCATGCGAAGAGTTGACTCATTGGAAAAGACTCTGGTGCTGGGAGGGATTGGGGGCAGAAGGAGAAGGGGACAACAGAGGATGAGATGGCTGGATGGCATCACGGAATTGATGGACGTGAGTCTGAGTGAACTCTGGGAGTTGGTGATGGAGAGGGAGGCCTGGCGTGCTGCAATTCATGGGGTCACAAACAGTCAGACATGACTCAGCGACTGAACTGACTGAATACATGGCAGGTCGCCTCTCCCAAACATAAAGCAAATACGTTGGCCTTCTAACTTTTTTGGGGACCCTAGTATCTAATTCACTCTTCCTTATAAACTGCTGTTGGTCAGTAGCTAAGAGAAGTCTGATGCATTGAGTCCTCCTGGACTGCAACATGTCTGGCTCCTCTATCCTTCCCTTATCTTCTGAGTTTGCTCAAATTCATGTCCTTTGAGTCAATGATGCCATCTAACCATCTCATCCTCTGCAACTCCTTTTCCTTTTTTACTTTGACCTTTCCCAGCATCTGGGTCTTTTCAAATGAGTAAGATTTTCACATCAGGTGGCCAAAGTAATGGAGTTATAGCTTCAGCATCAGCCCCCCAATGACTATGCAGGGTTGATTTCTGTTAGGATTGACTGATTGATCTCCTTGGATTGGTTTGCAATTTAAGAGACTCTCAAGAGTCTTCTCCAGTACCACAATTCAAAAGCATCAATTCTTGAGCACTAGTGTTCTTTATGCTTCAATTCTCACATCCTTGTAAAATATCTGTTATTAATACTGATGATTTCAACGTAAACATTCAAAATATGTTCACTCTTTCTTCTCGCAGTTTCTTATCTTATCAACACCAATATCTTGTTCTACATTTTGGGTTTGAAATCCTTTTGGGTGAATCTATCATATATTGCTATCTACTAGTGATTTTTTTATTTTCAACACTTTAAAACTAAATTATAAATTTAGGTTTCTAATTTCCTTTCTTTAATTTTCTCCAGCATTCTTAGAATATATCTTTATTACAAGTGTTCTTAAATATTTTCCACATATGTGCATTACACACTGGACATAACTTTCTTTTCTATTGAAATATATTTAACACATAGCATTGTATAAATGTAAAGTATTTAACATGTTAACTTGATATATATTATAATGTGATTGCTTTATAGCAATAATTAGATTTCTATTAGATGCATTACATTATTATCATTTTTTTTTTTTGCCATGGTTGAAATAATTAGGTTCTAGTCTGTAATGGATAGAGGTTCATAACATTGTACAGGAGACAGTGATCAAAACCATACAAAATAAAAAGAATGCAAAAGGAAACATGGTTGTTTGAGGAGGCTTTGCAAATAGCTGAGAAAAGAAGAAACGAATCGCCAGTCTATGTCTGATGCAGGATACAGCATGCTTGGGGCTGGTGCACGGGGATGACCCAGAGAGATGTTATGGGGAGAGAGGTGGGAGGAGAATTCATGTTTGGGAACGCATGTACACTCATGGTGGATTCATGTCAACGTATGGCAAAGCCAATACAGTATTGTAAAGTAAAATAAAGTAAAAATAAAACTTAAAAAAAAAATAGAAGCTAAAGGCAAAGGAGAAAAGGAAAGATATACTCATCTGAAGGCAGAGTTCCAAAGAATAGCAAGGAGAGATAAGAAAGCCTTCCTAGGTGAACAATGAAAAGAAATAGAGGACAACAATGAATGGGAAAGACTAGAGATCTCTTCAAGAAAATTAAAAATACCAAGGGAAAATTTCATGCAAAGATGGACACAATACAAGACAGAATTGGTATTGACCTAACAAAAGCAGAAGAGATGGTAAGAATACACAGAAGAATTAGACAAAAGAAAAAAAAAAAAAAAAGAACTTAATGGCCCAGATAACCATGATGGTGTGATCACTCACCTAGAGACCGACATCTTAGTGTGTGAAGTCAAGTGCACCTTAGAAAGCATCATTATGAAGAAAGCTAGTGGAGGTGATGGAATTCCAGCTAAGTTATTTCAAATCCTAAAAGATAATGCTGTCAAAGTGCTGCACTCAATATGGCAGCATATCTGGAAAACTCAGCAGTGGTCATAGGACTGGAAAATGTTAGTTTTCATTCCAATCCCAAAGAAAGGCAATGTATAAGAATGTTCAAAATACAACACAGTTGCACTCATTTCACATGCTAGCAAACGTACTGTTCAAAATTCTCTAAGCCAGGCTTCAACAGTATGTGAACCGTGAACTTCCAGATGTTCAAGCTGGATTTAGAAAAGGCAAAGGAACCAGAGATTAAGTTGCCAACATCCATTGGATCATCAAAAAAGAGAGAGAGTTCCATAAACACATCTGTCTGCTTCATTGACTATGCCTTTGACTCTGTGGATCATAACAAACTTGGAAACGTGGAAAATTCTTAAAGAGATGGAAATACCAGACCATCTTACATGCCTCCTGAGAAACCTGAACCAGAAGCAGAAGTTAGAACCAGACATGGAACAAGGGACTGGTTTGAAATTGGGAAAGGAGTACTTCAAGGGTGTATATTGTCACTCTGCATATTTATTTTATATACAGAGTACATCATGAGAAATGCTGGGCTGGATGAAACACAAACTGAAGTCAAGATTGTGGGAAGAAAAACCAATAACCTCAGCTATGCAGATGGCACCAGCCTAATGGCAGAATATGAAGAGAAACTAAAGAAACTCTTGAAGGTGAAAAGGGAAAGTAAAAGATCTGGCTTAAAATTCAACATTCAAAAAGTTAAAATCATGGCTTCTAGTCCCATTGCACTTCATGGCAAATAGATGGGAAACAATGGAAACTGTGAGAGACTTTATTTTCTTGGGCTCCAAAATCACTGCAGATGGTGACTGCAGCCATGGAATTAAAAGATGCTCCTTGGAAGAAAAGCTATGACCAAATTAAACAGCATATTAAAAAGCAGAGACATTATTTTGGTGACAAAGTTCTGCCTAGTCAAAGCTATGGTTTTTCCAGCAGTCATGTATGGATGTGAGAGTTGGACCATAAAAAAGGATGAGTTCTAAAGAATTGATCCTTTCATATTGTGGTGTTTGAGAAGACTCTTGAGAGTCCCTTGGACTGCAAGGAGATCTAACTAGTCACTCCTAAAGGAATCCAATCCTGAATATTCATTGGAAGGATTGATGCTAGATCTGAAACTGGAATCTTTTGGCCACCTATGTGAAGAGCTGACTCAATAAAAAGACCCTGATGCTGGGAAAGACTGAAGGCAGGAAGAGGAGAGGACAAGATGGTTAGATGGTATCACTGATTCATTGGACATGAGTTTAAATAGGCTCTGGGAGATGGTAAAGGACAGGGAGTCTTGTTGTGCTGCAGACCATAGGGTTGCAAATAGCTAGACATGCACAACAAGTAAGATTATTGCAATACAGCCTTGTTTTCCAAATTCACTAGAATGCACATTAGCTCTGCTGGGCTTGTTTACAACTTATTGAAAATTTGTACCCTTAGAAGCCATCTGTCTTATCCCTCCAATCACACCCTCACCACCGTTTTACTCTCTGTTTTTATGAGTTTGCTTTTTTAGTTCCTCATATGGTGATATTATGTAGAACTGGTCTTTGTCCAATTTATCTCACTTAGCAAAATATTCTTAAGGTCCATCCATGTTGTTGCAAATGGTAAGATGTCTTCTTCCTCATAACTGAAATACACAACCGCACACACAACCACACACACAACCACACACACAACCACACACAGTTCAGTCCAGTCTCTCAGTCATGTCCAACTCTTTGTGACTCCATGAACCATAGCACGCCAGGTCTCCCTGTCCATCACCAACTCCTGAAGTTTACCCAAACTCATGTCCACAGAGTTGGTGATGCCTTCTGTCATCCGCTTCTCCTCCTACCTTCAATCTTTCCCGGCATCAGGGTCTTTTCCACTGAGTCAGCTCTTTGCATCAGGTGGCCAAAATATTGGAGTTTCAGCTTCGACATCAGTCCTTCCAATGAAAACCCAGTACTGATTTCCTTTAGGATGAACTGGATGGAGCTACTTGCAGTCCAAGGGACTCTCAAGAGTCTTCTCCAACAACACAGTCCAAAAGCATCAATTCTTTGGTACTCAGCTTTATATACATATATATCTCCACATCATAGATCTAATTTTTAATTCTGTCTATCCAAGCCTATGTTTTCCCATATCCTCATTTGTTTTTTCTAACAACTCAATCATACTTTAACAGATCTAGTCACATAACGTCAACCTGCATTTAGTCCACTGGCTTCTTTGTAGTTCCAGTTGAACATGCATTGTAACCTCAGAACCACTTTGGTTCAAGTAGAATCAAATTTGCACACAAAGATAAGAATTGAGGATTGTCCTTTATTTTCTATATGATTCTAGGTTAGTTACAAAGGACTCAGTTCTGACATATCCTTCACCTCCAACTCTATCTCTAATAAAATTATAGTGGTTGTTATGGAACAATTCACATTTCACTTTCACCTATTTTCAGGTGATCTTAGCTTGTATTTTACTGAACAGTTTAGGACTACAAAACTAAGTTAACTGAAATTGCTTATTCCCAATGTCAGCATTTCTTGCTATATTTACCCATAATCTTCTATTTTTCATCTCAAGAAAAAATATATTTCCCTCTTTCCAAAGCTAATTATCATGATGGAATGTCATAATGAAAAGAATAATATAGCTAAAATCAGGAATCCTGTTTTTTATTATTTTGAACAAGTCATATTACTTTCTGGGACATTATATATTTAATTTAATGAATATCATTAGTCACATGTAATTCTCATGCTTAATACTTTTACTTTATTGCTTGGTATAGAATTTAGAAAAAAATGTATCATGCTCTAAATAACTTTTATTTGAAAGCCTTTTAAATGCAGATTATTTTTTACGGCTATGAAAGTAACAAATTTAACAATAGCAGCCTTAAAGTATTTTTGTTTAATTGCATTTATCTCTATTATGTCTTAAGAATCTCATTGACTTTGAGGCCTATAAAAATAGCATTAAATTATCTGGCTCATTTCTATATAGCAAACATTCCCATTTAAGCCAATCTTTTACACAGCAAAATACTAAATTGTAAAACTTTTGTAATATACATTAATTGAACAATGCATAGCCCCCAATGTTGGTAAACCTTTCAGTCCAGTTCAGTCCAGTCACTCAGTCGTGTCCGACTCTTTGCGACCCCATGAATCGCCACATGCCAGGCTTCCCTGTCCATCACCAACTCCCGGAGCTCACTCAGACTCACGTCCATCGAGTCAGTGATGCCATCCAGCCATTTCATCCTCTGTCGTCCCCTTCTCCTCCTGCCCCCAATCCCTCCAGGCATCAGAATCCAATGAGTCAACTCTTCACATGAGGTGGCCAAAGTACTGGAGGTTCAGCTTTGGCATCCTTCCTTCCAAAGAACCTTTAACACTGTGTTATTCTATAGAATTATTTTTGTATGCTACAAATATATTCAGCACATACTTATTTGAAAATTATAAAATTGAGTATCCAGCATGCACATTTCTCTCTTGTTGACTTTATATTACTGTGAAAATGAACCTTATAATAGTAATTTCTTAGTAAATGTTTGTATTCATTATGCATGTTGGCTTGACAACTCTAAATGACACCCTTACACTATCTTAATTCTTGTGTAATTTACTTTTTCTCAACAGGCACATATACTCCATACCCAAATAAAGAAGATTGATCATAGCAAAGTTCCAAAACATAGCAGCAAGCAAAACAGTATAATGTTTTCTATGAACATTCAGACATACTAATTTGAATGCTACTTAGATGGTACCTTATCATTTTGTGAGTAATTATGATCATTGAACTGCGGGCAGCAGCAAAGCCTTGTAGCAGCATCTCCCTTTTACTCATGGTAGGAAATCCTTCTAAAGCTAGAAGCAAAATCCTTACTACCTCTTCTAATGTTATGGTTTACTTCTGGAAATGCCCCCATGTTTCTTTAGTCTACTAGAAACCATTGCCAATTTGTTGTCATTACACCTTCAATCCATTCTTCAAATTAGTTTCTCATCTCTTATTGTTCCTGCCTATGCCCCTGCAAAACTGACACTCAATACATATCTTCAAACATTTAAGCCCCAATTCATAGTTTCAGAAAGAAAAAGACTGCTTCTTTCTCTAATCTCTCAGATTCATCTCTGTGTGAACTGTTTTCACCTTCATCTCCTCTAGAAAGCTTTTCACTTAGTATCTCTGGGACTTCAGACTGAAAATTTCCCACAGCCTATATATTTTTTTCAATTTCCAGTATATGTGAACATTACTGTCATTATTGTAAAATATTGATTTTTACATGTACTCTAAAGTGCTGTTAACACATTCCCTCCTGCAAAATCAATATTTCACAATTTACTACCCAAAGGAGCTGAAATCCCTTAGCATAGCTAAGTAGAGTTTAAAAGACCCATAACAATTTCATGTAACCTTAGCAAAATGGTTTCTCACTCACTTTGTAATGAATATCTCCTTAAATTTCTACTGCTTCTTTTTTAATTTTGCACTTTTGAAAAGCATTCTTTTCTTAAAAAAAGAGAAACTTTTGAAGTTCATTTGTATACCTGCATCTAAAAATTGTGACTTTTAAAGCTTTCCAGAGCAGTATAAATTGGGAAACACATCACTTATTATTTATGACAACTATTTAGCAGCCAGTGTTTTCTGCTTCCTGAATTTTAATACATTTTTGCCTCACATGATAATGCAATTATTGACTTAATTAAAATCATCATTTGTTCAACTGAAATCCCAAGAAAGACAATTTTTTTAAGAGTGAGTTTATGTCTCCTCTTTGTTTTTAATCCCACAAAGACACTCTAATATATTATCTTCTTTTCTTACTCTCATCTCTGGTTTTTGTTGAACATTTGATTATTCCATTCTCTTCACTTTCTTAGCATATTTGCCATCTTTATTTTTTTCATAGCGGCTGTGTTTTCAAGGTACTGAAGGCACCTTACTGTTGAGTATTCCCAATTTCTCCCTCCAAACTCTGTGATAGAATCATCATTAATATCATTTATCTATGCACTATAATCTCCCAATCATTGTTTCTTATTATTGTTTTCAGCAGTTATCAATTATATCATTATTATTAAGAATGGACTTCCCTGGTGGCTCAGACAGGAAAGAATCTGCCTGCAGTACAGGAGATCCATGTTCAATGCCTGGACCAGGAAGATTACCTGGAGAAGGGAATGGCAACCCACTCCAGTATTCTTTCTGGAGAATTCCATGGACAGAGGAGACTGGACAGAGGATATGACTGAGGGACTATTCTTATTATTAAGAATAAGAAAAACTATTTTGTTTACTTAGTTTCTGAAAAAGTTTCATTTCTTCTTGACTTTTGAAGGCTAATTTTGCTTAGTGTAGAATTCTACATTGCTGATATTTTTCTTTCAGCCCTTCAACAATCTCATTCTAATCTATTCCTGTTTGGATGTTTTCTCTGGAGTTCAGTGTAATTATTTTCCTTGCTTCTCTTTAGGAAAGGTTCTTTTTTCCAACTTTTTTCAAGATTTTCTTTCTGTCTTTGACTTTCAACAGTTTACCCTGTGACCTCAACTCTCTGATGAATCTAAAAAAAGCCATTGATTTTCAATTTGCTCAAAAGTTTTCTTGTGAAGATGGGAGTTGATAACTTTCAAGCACTTTATATATGTCAGAGCTAAAAACTTTCTTTGCCTACATTATTGTTCTTTTAAAAATTATTTTTTAAAACTTACCAAATTTTATTATGGAGCAATCATGCTGTAGGAGATAATATTTGATTTACCATGACTTTATTAAGGCTTTCATATAAAAAGTCTTTTAGCATGATTGAAACATTTACATCATATTTTTCAATATTCAGATCTCTTCTATATCAAGAAGGAAGATATAATAATGAAAAATTCCACTTTGATTTGTGTAAATTTGATGTCACATAGACTTTACACATATATACATATTGTGCCTTAGTTAAACCAAGACAGGAGATAATTTGACAACTGTATTGTTTCTCAAGAGAGCATTTAAATATTTATTGATTATTGATATGTTTCATTTCTAGTGCTGTGCTGTGCTTAGTCATTCAGTCGTGTCTGACATTTTGTGACCCCATGGACTATAGCCTGCCAGGCTCCTCTGTTCATGGGATTCTCCAGGCAAGAATACTGGAGTGGGTTGCCATGCTCTTCTCCAAGGGATCTTCCTAACCCAGGGATCAAAGCCAGGTCTTCTGCACTGCAGGTGAATTCTTTACCAGCTGAGCCACCAAGGAAGTCAAGGAAGCCCTGCTCATTTCTGCTACTGCTGCTGCTAAGTCACTTCAGTCGTGTCCAACTCTGTGCGACCCCATAGACGGCAGCCCACCAGGCTCTCCCATCCCTGGCATTTTCCAGGCAAGAACACTGGAGTGGGTTGCCATTTCCTTCTCCAATGCATGAAAATGAAAAGTGAAAGTGAAGTCTCTCAGTCGTGTCCGACCCTCAGCGACCCCATGGACTGCACCTCCATCCTTGGAATTTTCCAGGCAAGAGTACTGGAGTGGGGTGCCATTAGTATACGTTTAAATACCACTAAAATGCTCCATTGAAGGCCTTTTAAATTGTTGCAGTAAATGTGAATTCCATGAATTCTTTTTAAATTCTTTTAAATTGTTTAAATTCTTTTAAATTGTTTAAATTCTTTTAAATTGTTGCAGTAAATGTGAATTCTTTTTCAACAGTCCTATGGACTTAAATTTTTGCTTCTACAGATTACCAACATGGAAAGGAACAATATAAAAAGAATTTAACTCATCATGTCCATGATATTAAATTTTTAGATTGTTACTGTAAACACGTTGTTAATTATCTACAGAACTTCCAAGGGATAGTGTTTCATTTCTAGGATGGAAAAATTCCCAAAGCATTCAGTAAATATGTAACATTTTAAAGGCATAGGCCAGCAGGTGTAGTAATTCTACATTCAGCAAAAAAAAAAAAAACAAAAACTGAATGTAGCACTTGAACTTAAAACAAGGTGGTCTGAAATGCATTCTATATGTCGTGTATTTTCCAAGTACTTACAGCAAATTGTACATGGTAGAAGTTTTTTGTCACAGTATGTGATGTGGCTTTAGTAAGTGTAGAAGAAATATTTATGACAATTGTGTTATAAACTAGAGAAAGGTCAGGGGACATAAACAGGTAAGATTTTTACACTTAAAGTGGTAAAATATCAATATCAGCAGACCTTGCTAAGTTATGTATTTACAATGCAAAACCTAAAGCAAACAGTAAAAAAAAAAAGGCATTACAAAAATATATTCATAAACAGTATAGATAAATCAAATTGAAGTTTTTAAAAGTTTAAATAATTCATATGAAGGTTATAAAGGAAAATGGAAAAAAAATAAAATTTAGAGCAAACAGAAAAGAAAAAAGAAAGCATCAGAAATAAGTTTAAACATTTAATAATTACATTTACTGCCAATTTTAAAAGGGATATATGCCTATGGCATAGTACTCAGTAATAAAAAGGAACAGATTATTGATATGCAGAAAATCTTAGGTAGATTTCAGAATATCATGCAGATTGAAAAAAATTCAAAATTCCACATATCATATGATTCAATGGATATAACAGTCTTAAAATTATATAGAGAGAAAATGATTGGTTTTTGCCAGTATATAAACATGGTAACCCACTTCAGTACTCTTGCCTGGAAAATCCCATGGATGGAGGAGCTTGGTGGGCTACAGTCCATGGGTTGCAAAGAATCAGACATGACTGAGCAACTTCACTTTCACTTCACTAAACATGGTAAAGGATGTGAGGGGATGTGACTATAAAGGGTTAACATTAGGAGGGGTCTTTACAGTGATGAAATATTGTGTATCTTGATTGTGGTGGTGATTACACAGCACGGCATATATAAATATGCACTAAATAACATTGTCAAATTCCCATTTGCGATAGCTTATTCTATTATATAAGATTTAGACACTGGGAGAAATCAGGTGAAATTCACATGAGACACTTCTGTGCTAATTTTATGATTTTCCATGAATATTTAATGTTTTCAAAATGCAAAGTTTTTTTTTTTAAGAGCTGCTTATGTCCTCACTAATTGAAAATTATACACATTCACTTGAACTTGGATCTGTGTTCTCATTTGTCCTCCTTTTCAGCAAGACTTAAGAGAAGGTTGGCATTAACTATAGAATATCTGGGAACCCAGATATACCCTCAGCTACTCCAAGAAGAGAGTCCAAGCTTGTATTTGCTCAAAGAAGCTTGATTCTCTCTAGTCATTCAAGAAATTCATGATTGAGAATAAGAACAAGTAATTGGAGAGTTTGAATACTGGCCTTTAGTTTCCTTGACCTTCACTTACAAAGGTAATATAATTTGATTTAGGACATTAACTCCTTAGGTGTTTATGCTTTTGACATTGAACTCCAAGGAAATTTAGTCTCAACTGAATTTCTGCCTCAGAATTCAATAATGGTAAGGAATTCATATTCAATTTGGGACTTGTCGACAGTTGCTGGATCATGAAGCATTTGATCAGAGAAGCAGAAACACTAGAACTAAGGAATCATTGATTTATTATAGTAATTAGAATTATACAACTCAGAGAGGAAGAGTGGACATATGGTTTAAAATGGAGAGTGACATTATAAGGGAAAAGTCACCAGCCACCTGTTATGAAACCCTAAAACATGTGGAAAACTAGGAGCTTCCAGAGAAATCTGGGGAGCTAGGCATAGTCACTTGCTAGAGCAGAATCACCAAGGGAAATAGGTGACTGGGTCTATGAAGACTGCTGTCTGTGTGTGCTGGTGCGCCTGCGGTAACTGGTCACCAGGAAGAAGGGTTAGGGATAAGGCAGCAGAATGGAGAATGGCATCAGCCTAACAGTGCTGCAGCATATTCCTCTGAGCTTGCTTTAGATTAAGGGCAGGCATCAACCCTCTGGCTACATCTGCCTCAGTCTCTTTGCTTCCAATACCTAGGACTGCAAGAGAAAATGAGTGATGCTTTACTTCTGTTCTCCAACATGTGTCTCTTTTGGACAGTTCTGATTTGGAATCATAGTGGAGAAGGAATTCTGGGAAACATAAATTCGACTTTAGCTAAATCGACTCTGTCTGAAACCATCAGTTACTGTTTAAAATAAGATTGTTTTCTTGCTGACTTTGCTGATCCACTGATGCAATATGTTTGAAAAAAGAAAAAGGTGGATATAATCTGAGAGACAGCTTTCCAGGTGACTCAGAGGTGAAGAATCTACCTGCCAATGTAGGAAACATCAGAGACGAGGGTTCAATTCCTGGGTTGGAAATATCTCTTGCAGGAGGAAATGGAAACCTGCTCCAGTATTCTTGCGGTAAAATCCAATGGACAGTGGAGTTTGGCGGCCTCAGTATATGGTGTCACAAAGAGTTAAACGCGACTGAGCACACACACACATAAATTGAAAGAAGAAATAAAACTGGACATAACATTTTCAGACTTGAATAAAATGTTTATAGAACTGATTTAATAAACACTGTTTTGATACATTTTTCTGCCTTGTAGAGATACAATCCATCTTGTCCATCAGTACTCTTTGATGAATGTATTATGTAGCAGTAGTTTGCATGCATGGAAAGGCCTCCCAAAAGTCTAAAGAAGACTCATCAACTACCCATACTCATCAAGTATACAACAAAGATATTTCTATTTGATTTTAGGCTTCATGTTTTAGGCAGATCGATTAATAGAGAAAGAGTTTTGGAATACAGGGAGAGAAGCTGATTATTCTTGATGCTCAATGTTTCCAGATCAATGCAGAGGTGTCCGTGAGTATGATGCTTCTGGCCTCCTCCAATTTGTTAGCATTTTGGTTTCTAGAGAAGGAGTAATATATGTTTGATGTATTTGTATAAAGATTTGGACATGTGTCCAACCACACCATCATAGTTTTCTAATGGAAACAGTTGCCCAGAGGAAACATTATTTTACTCTGAGGAAATCTGTAGTTTTACAGGCCACTTGTCCCTGCACCAATCTAAGTCAAATGTTCAGGAATAGAAAAAAAAAAAAAAAAAAAAAACCTTACTATATATTTTTTTAACTTTTTGCCTGAGACCTTATTTCTACCTATTGCTTCAGAACTTGGGTGAGAAACATTGATAAGATTTCGTAGCCTTCTTAATCACTATCAACTTGTTAAAATTTCTGTTACTTAAAGGTAACATCTTTACTTAAATTTGTTGCTTAAAGTACATCATGAGAAACACTGGACTGTAAGAAACACAAGCTGGAATGAAGATTGCCAGGAGAAATATCAATAACCTCAGATATGCAGATGATACCACCCTTATAGCAGAAAGTGAAGAGGAACTAAAAAGCCTCTTGATGAAAGTGAAAGAGAAGAGTGAAAAAGTTGGCTTAAAGCTCAACATTCAGAAAACAAAGATCATGGCATCTGGTCCCATCACTTCATGGGAGATAGATGGGGAAACGGGAAACAGTGTCTGACTTTATTTTTTTGGACTCCAAAATCACTGCAGATGGTGACTACAGCCATGAAATTAAAAGACGCTTACTCCTTGGAAGAAAAGTTATGACCAATCTAGATAGCATATTCAAAAGCAGAGACATTACTTTGCCGACTAAGGTCCATCTAGTCAAGGCTATGGTTTTTCCTGTGGTCATGTATGGATGTGAGGGTTGGACTGTGAAGAAGGCTGAGTGCCGAAGAATTGATGCTTTTGAACTGTGGTGTTGGAGAAGACTCTTGAGAGTCCCTTGGACTGCAAGGAGATCCAACCAGTCCACTCTGGAGGAGATCAGCCCTGAGATTTCTTTGGAAAGAATGATGCTAAAGCTGAAACTCCAGTACTTTGGCCACCTCATGTGAAGAGTTGGAAAAGACTCTGATGCTGGGAGGGATTGGGGGCAGGAGGAGAAGGGGACGACTGAGGATGAGATGGCTGGATGGCATCACTGACTCGATGGATGTGAGTCTGAGTGAACTCCGGGAGTTGGTGATGTACAGGGAGGCCTGGAGTGCTCCGATTTATGGGGTCACAAAGCATCAGACACAACAGAGCGACTGAACTGAACTGAACTGAAAAATAAAATTCTAGCTAAATAATACAGCATTTTTCCTTTGGAGAAGGCTGTTACGCATAGAACAGGTGACTTAACTGAAATGTTGGAGCAGTATTCATTGTCCTTATATATACATATATATTAGTAAATAAGGCTGCTTTTCCAGAGATCAAATTGCCAACATCTGCTGGATCACTGAAAAAGCAAGAGTCCAGAAAAACATCTACCTCTACTTTATTAACAATGCCAAAGCTTTTGTGTGTATCACAACAAACTGTGGAAAATTTTTAAAGAGATGGGAATACCAGACCATCTTACCTTCTTCCTGAGAAATCTGTATGCAGGTCAAGCAGCAACAGTTAGAAGCAGAAGTGGAACAGACTGATTCCAAATTGGGAAAGGGGTACGTCAAGGCTGTATATTGTCACCCTGCTTATTTAACTTATATGAAGAGTGCATCATGAGAAATGCTGGGCTGGATGAAGCACAGCTGGAATCAATATTGCCAAGAGAAATATCAATAACCTCAGATATGTAGATGACACAATTTTTATGGTGGAAAGCAAAGAAGAACTAAAGAGTCTCTTGAGGAAAGTAAAGAAGAGAGTGAAAAAATTGCTTAAATCTCAATGTTCAGAAAACTAAGATCATGGCATCTGGTCCCATGAGTTCAATTCAGTTCAGTTGCTCAGTCATTTCTGACTATATGCGACCCCATGAATTGCAGCATGCCAGGCCTACCTGGTCATCACCAACTTCCAGAGTTCACACAAACTCATTTCCATTGAGTCAGTGATGCCATCCAGCCATCTCATCCTCTGTCATCCCCTTCTCCTCCTGCCCCCAATCCCTCTCAGCATCAGAGTCTTTTCCAATGAGTCAACACTTTGCATGAAGTGGCCATAGTACTGGAGTTTCAGCTTTAGCATCATTCCTTCCAACGAACACCCAAGACTGATCTTCAGAATTGACTGGTTGGATCTTCTTGTAGTCCAAGGGACTCTCAAGAATCTTCTCCAACACAGTTCAAAAGCATCAGTTCTTCAGTGCTCAGCCTTCTTCACAGTCCAACTCTCACACCCATACATGACTACTGGAAAAACCATAGTCTTGACTAGATGGACCTTTGTTGGCAAACTAATGTCTCTGCTTTTTAATATGCTATCTAGGTTGATCATAACTTTCCTTCCAAGGAGTAAGTCTCTTTTAATTTCATGGCTGCAGTCACCATCTGCAATGATTTTAGAGTCCCCAAAAAATAAAGTCTGACACTGTTTCCACTGTTTCCCCATCTATTTCCCATGAAGTGATGGGACCAGATGCCATGATCTTAGGCTATGTTGAACTTTAGGCCAACTTTTGCACTCTCCTCTTACATTTTCATCAAGAGGCTTTTTATTTCCTCTTCACTTTCTGCCATAAGGGTGGTGTCATCTGCATATCTGAGGTTATTGATATTTCTCCCAGCATTCTTGATTCCAGCTTGTATTTCTTCCAGCCCAGGGTTTCTCATGATGTACACTACATATAAGTTAAATAAGCAGGGTGACAATATACAGCCTTGACATACTCATTTTCCTATTTGGAACCAGTCTGTTGTTCCATGTCCAGTTCTAACTGTAGTTTCCTGACCTGCATATAGGTTTCTCAAGAGGCAGGTCAGGTGGTCTGGTATTCCCATCTCTTTCAGAGTTTCCCACAGTTTTGTGATCCACACAGTCAAAGGCTTTGGCATAGTCAGTAAAGCAGAAGTAGATATTTTCCTGGAACTCTGTTGCTTTTTTGATGATCCAACAGATGTTGGCAATTTGACCTCTGGTTCCTCTGCCTTTTCTAAAACCAGCTTGAACATCTGGAAGTTCATGGTTCACGTATTGCTGAAGCCTGGCTTGGAGAATTTTGAGCATTTCTTTACTAGCGTATGAGATGAGTTCAATTGTGTGGTAGTTTGAGCACTCTTTGGCATTGTCTTTCTTTGGGATTGGAATGAAAACTGACCTTTTCCAGTCCTCTGGCCACTGCTGAGTTTTCCAAATTGCTGGCATATTGAGTGCAGCACTTTCACAGCATCATCTTTCAGAATTTGAAATAGCTTAACTGGAATTCCATCACCTCCACTAGCTTTGTTCATAGTGATGCTTTCTAAGGCCCACTTGATTTCACATTGCTGGATGTCTGGTTCTAGATGAGGATCACACCATCGTAATTATCTTTGTCATGAATATCTTTTTTTGTACATTTCTCCTGTGTATTCTTGCCATCTCTTCTTAATATCTTCTCCTTCTGTTAGGTCCATACCATTTCTGTCATATATCGAGCCCATCTTTGCATGAAATATTCCCTTGGTATCTCTAATTTTCTTAAAGAGAATTCTAGTCTTTCCCATTCTGTTGTTTTCCTCTATTTCTTTGCATTGATCACTGAGGAAGGCTTTCTTATCTCTTCTTGCTACTCTTTGGAACTCTGCATTCAGATGTTTATACGTTTCCTTTTCTCCTTTGCCTTTCACTTCTTTTCTTTTCACAGATATTTGTAAGGCCTCCCCAGACAGCCATTTTGCTTTTTTGCATTTTTTTTCCATGGGAATGGTCTTGATCCCTGTCTCCTGTACAATGTCATGAACCTCATTCCATAGTTCATCAGGCACTGTGTCTATCAGATCTAGTCCCTTAAATCTATTTCTCACTTCCACTGTATAATCATAAAGGATTTGATTTAGGTCATACCTGAGTAATCTAGTGGTTTTCCCTAGTTTCTGCAATTTAAGTCTGAATTTGGCAATAAGGAGTTCATGTCTGAGCCACAGTCAGCTTCTGGTCTTGTTTTCGCTGACTGCATAGAGCGTCTCCATCTTTGGCTGCAAAGAATATAATCAATTTGATTTTGGTGTTGACCATCTGGTGATGTCCATGTATAGAGTCTTCTCTTGTGTTTTTGGAAGAGGGTGTTTGCTATGACCAGTGCGTTCTCTTGGCAAAACTCTATTGGCTTTTGCCCTGCTTCATTCCACATTCCAGGGTCAAATTTGCCTGTTACTCCAGGCATTTTTTGAGTTCTTACTTTTACATCCCATTCCCTATAATGAGAAAGACATTTTTTTGGGTGTTAGCCTGGAGAATCCCATGGACAGAGGAACCTGGCAGGCTACATGCCATAGGGTTGCACAGAGTCAGACATGCCTGAAGTAATATCACTCAGCACGTACTTTTTGGAACACTGAGGGAATAACTCATGTCGCATACTAACATATTCAGTTCAGTTCAGTTCAGTTCAGCCACTCAGTCATGTCCAACTCTTTGTGACCCCATGAACTGCAGCACCCCAAGCCTCCCTGTCCATTACCAACTCGCAGAGTTCACTCAAACTTACGTCCATCACTGGTTAATATCTGACCTTGAACTCTGAATACAGACAGAGGTACTCTACACGAACTTCTTGGAGATCAGAGGACTTCCCATGGCAAATAGATGGGGAAAGAATGGAAACAGTGATAGACTTTATTTTGGGGGGCCCCAAAATCACTGCAGCTGGTGACTGCAGCCAGAAATTAAAAGACTCTTGCTAGTCATTTTCTCAGCCATATGTATATATGTATGTATTATTGTATAAGAGGGGGATGATACTGAGAATTAGCAATCTCTATCATAACACCTGGCTAGGACGTCTGGTTACATCTGATTTGGTTCCAAAAGGGTCAGTGTGTTTTCTTTTCTGTTCTGTAAATGATTGGGAGACTGCGTAGGACCTCAGGCCTCACTTTCTCGTTACTGACCAAAGAATACATCTCTTCTCATCCAGCTCTTGCTTTTTTGTCTGTGTGGCAGACTGCAGTGCTCTATGTGCACACATTTTACTCCATTACCAGCTGTAATCAATTCATTAGTTGGAATTAACATCAAATTTGGGAGTGCATACATTTGTTGATTTCAAGTCCCAGCTTTGGTCTTCAATCCAGTTATAAAAAAGATATCTATGTTTTAGTGCTCAATTTTTTGTCTATTTTATGAATTTGTCCAAAGCAGCTAGGGAAGAGAAAGGACTGATTGAATGATACTTCAACATTTATTAATTTATTTGATCCTGAGAAAAACATAGTAAATTAAGTGAGGCAGTATTGCTTTTTCTATATAAATGTGAGGGGGGGGGATCTATCAAGAGAGTTCACTTTAAGGAGAGAATACTTCAGAACTTACAGAAAATCAAAAGGTACACTCTCTGGGAAATTTAACTACAGCTTTCTTTCCCTGGTGGCTCAGATGGTAAAGCTTCTGCTTACTATGCAGGAGATCCCAGTTTGATTCCTGGGTCAGGAAGATCCTCTGGAGAAGGAAATGGCAACCCACTCCAGTACTCTTGCCTGGAAAATCCCATGGATGGAGGAGCATGGTTGGCTACAGTCCATAGGGTCGAAAAGAGTCAGACATGACTGAGCGACTTCATTTTCACTTTTGATTAGTTGCTTATTTACACAGAAAGATAACTGGAAATATTTTTAAAACATCATAATATCTATATAAGGATACAGAAAAATTAATGACAATGGAGTAAGAAAAGAATGTGGCTTTAGAGTATGACAATTGACATTGACTCTGGTCATCCCCTTCTTATTATAACTAACCATATATGGATAATTTAACTCTTAAGAACTTCTGTTTTCATAATACATGGTTGAGATGATATTGGTTCATAAAATTATTAGGAAGATTAAGTAAGAAGTAATATGAAAACACCTATCCCATTATTTAACATATCACAATACTATGTAACTTTATTTCATCCCAATAACATAAAGCCAAGACAGATTTGAACAAAAAAATGAGAATACATCTATTTTTTTTTAATAACAAACAACCCTTTGTTTTAAGCTTTTTATTTACAGATATATATTGCAACACTATGTTTTCCAATTATTGGCCAGCAGTAGAAAGTTAATAAATATTCAATATTCATTATGAAGGAGTCTAGTATCTTGCATCAAAAGTTAAAAGTACAAGCTTAGTAACATAAAACATTTGAAGACATCATTACATTAATTTGAGAGAAATTCTGAATATATGTATTTTGGCACTGATATAAAAATGACAAAATTTCCATAAACTTTCTCTTGAAATTATGTTTTCAAAACAGATATTGGGTATCTGATGAGTTTAATAGTTCTTATACCTTTATATTAAAGTTGACAAAGATAATGTCACTATATTGGTGTGTGAGTTAACAACTAGAGCTTGATGCTCTCTAAGATTTCTTCCAGGGGCAAAATAATTCCTATTATAATTTTGCTGCAAAGATTTCTAAGGAAATGTTCTCCCTTTTCTTTTCTCAAACAAGAGCAATCAAAAGCATTCAATAATGTGCACAAAATCATTCCCATATCTGTTGCAACAATGATATCATGGAAATGACTATCACTTATAAAATAAATTTCATTTTACAGTCCTTGATAGATTTCCTATTGTATTGCTACTTGTCAATCCCATCCTTGTCCAACCTAAGATCCTGTAGCTCCTCTGTTTTCTTCTACATAAATCCAAATATTAAATATTATTCTTTGCTGAATAACATGTTATAGTAAACATATTTCATGGTGTACAAGAAAATATTTCTTTTATGTATTACTAAAAATGATATAACCCTGGAGAAGGAAATGGCAACCCACTCCAGTATTCTTGCCTGGTGAAACCCATGGACAGAGGAGCCTGGCAGGCTACAGTTCACCAGGTAACAAGAGTCAGACACGACTTAGTGACTAAACCACCACCACCACCAAATACGATATAAGGAAACTGTATAAGGAAAAACTGCAAGGTCTATAAGGAAATACAGTGAAAAGAATATATCAGATTTCTGATAGAAATGCTGATTCTGATAGATTTTTTTTTTTTCAAACTGTTATGATCGTTGAAGGATGTTATGAGATTAACTTTGGATGAATGAGTAGAAGAAAGGAGATTAGTTAGATAACCATCAGTGGCAGGAGGAAATGAGATCAGAGAGGGAGGAGAACAATTCAAAGGAGACCAAGGTGGCTCAGATGGTAAAGAATATGCCTGTGGTGTGGGAGACCCGGGTTTAATTCCTGGGTTGGGACAATCCCCTGGAGAAGGAAATGGCAACCCACTCCAGTATTCTTCCTTGGAGAATTCCATGGACAGCCAGGCTACAGTCCATGGGGTCACAAAGAGCTGGACACAACTAAGCGGCGAACAGACACACAAGGGAGCAAAAATATTTAAGTAACAAACCCGGCAAAACAAGAGAGTTTCTTTGGTAGAAAAGACCCTAATTGACATCTTCTCAGAAATGAAGAGAAAATGAGAGTGCAAAAATCAAACTATATGATAGTGAAAGGCGGTGGCAAACTCAAACAGAATTAAATAGGAAGAAAGTTAATAGGAAGCATTATACATAGTACAACTGTGTAATATACAAAATTGTTATACTATATTGTGTAAAGAGACACATTATTACACTGAAGGTATATTCAGGTGAATCATAAGTATGATACAATTTTGTAGGCACAGTTTAGTAAAAAAAATATTGTCTCACTTGAACCAGTTAGAAGTTAGAAATAAAATATAATGAATTCCTTTGATATACAAAATATTATAGTATTTGGATCAAATAGAATGATATAAAAGAACTCTGAATAAATTGTAAAGAAAGATACTGAGAAAAAGGCACACAAAAAAGTTTAGAAATAATCTCTAAGTAAGTATAAGTGCATCCGTGTAAGACAACACTTCAAACAGAAGTTGGTCCTTCGGGAAAATACATTCTGTTCAGTCTTTGTTAAAAGCAGAAAGTGGGTGTGTAAAAACAAGAGTGTGGTATCTTCAGCTGGAACAAATGATACATTCATTTCAAAAGAAGAACATGTCCGATGTAAGAAACAAATGCCTCTGTGGCTAGAAGCTTTGGGAAAGATTTCTTACAGTTATCATGAGTATGTCCACAATAAATCCTATTGAAATCACCCTCTCTTTGAGGGATTATATAATCATTGTTCTCACTGAAATGCTGCTTTTTTTCAGAAAAGTGTATGCTTTTGCTGTTATCTGAGACAGATTATCACCTATGCATCAATTGTTTGTTTTTCAGTACCTACCAAGTACTTTGTGTTAGGCACATTGAACTATAAAGATGAGGAAACAAAGCCCTCTTTCTGAGGATATTGGCAGTTATTAGTGAGGTTGACTAACATATTTAAAATAATAGATAATCCTTGATTAGAGATTAGCAATTTAATCTGCCCAAGAGATGCAGGGTAGATATCAGTTGACTTCCATTTGACCTGAGACTTGAAGGATAAATACACATCATCTCAAATAAAGAGTTGTGTTTTTTTTTTGCCATGGCACAAATGGTAGAAATCATGCTAAGGACTCACTGATCTATTGACTATAGACTAAGAATGAATCACACAACTTTTTCTTGAGTATTGGATTTTTAAATAATTGAAGATATTCATTCTGAAGCTATATAACAAGATGCAGTATATTATCAAAAAATAGCATTGCAGTTGAGCATGTCTGTGGTACATCTGTATTAGGCTCCCTCTGTTGTGAGTCAAGTATATCTAAATATGTAGTATTAGCTTTTCCAGGGAGAAACCCTTCAGAATTCCAAGTATTCTGTGACTGAATTTTGTCTATCACTTGACTGAAGTAGGCTGGACTGTGGCAAGGTTTTGCATTGACCCTGCTGTATGTCCTAAATAAATACTGAATGCTATCCTAGATTATAGTTGA
Organism: Capra hircus; assembly: GCF_001704415.2. Taxonomy (NCBI): domain Eukaryota; kingdom Metazoa; phylum Chordata; class Mammalia; order Artiodactyla; family Bovidae; genus Capra; species Capra hircus. The sequence continues at coordinate 14,828,023 of NC_030823.1, read as the reverse complement.
AAACTCCACAGGAAAGAGTACTTGACGTAGCATATTGCTTTGGCTATAGGAGACACCTATGCTATCCTATTGGGCTTCTCAGGTGGCACAGTGGTAAAGCATCCAACTGCCAATGCAGGAGATACAGGAGATGCAGGCTTGATCCCTGGCAATTCACTCCAGTATTCCTGCCTGGAAAATTCCATGGACAGAGGAGCCTGGCAGGCTAGAATCCATGGGGTCACAAAGAGTCAGACTGAACTGAGCAACTGAGCATCCTGTATTCAGTTCAGTTCAGTCACTCAGTCGTGTCCGACTCTTTGTGACCCCATGAATTGCTGCACACCAGGCCTCCCTGTCCATCACCAACTCCTGGAGTTCACTCAGACTCATGTCTATCGAGTCAGTGATGCAATCCAGCCATCTCATCCTCTGTCATCCCCTTCTCCTCCTGCCCCCAATCCCTCCCAGCATCAGAGTCTTTTCCAATGAGTCAACTCTTCGCATGAGGTGGCCAAAGTACTGGAGTTTCAGCTTTAGCATCATTCCTTCTAATGAACACCCAGGGCTGATCTCCTTCAGAATGGACTGGTTGGATCTCCTTGCAGTCCAAGGGACTCTCAAGAGTCTTCTCCAACTCCACAGTTCAAAAGCAACAATTCTTCAGTGCTCAGCTTTCTTCACAGTCCAACTCTTATATCCATACATGACTAATGGAGAAACCATAGCCTTGACTAGATGGACCTTTGGTAGCAAAGTAATGCTTTAATATTATATTTTATTACTATAGTATACTATAGTAATATAATATTGTATTATACTATATTATAAATGCTATACTATATTATACCACATCACCCTATACTATTCCATACTATACCATACTATACACTATATTGGATGTGACAATATATAACCATAGTATTAAAATGAGCTATTTAAATTTGGGCTTTGGTTTTTACCTACAAATTAAATTTTCAGGAGAGCTGAAGAATATACGATTAAATTCATGACCATAGCACACATACTCACACCATTCATACAGCCATGCACACATGAAGAATGGCAAATCATCAAGAATAAAACTGTCTCTGTTTTGTTTAAAAAAATAGCAGTACTGCACATTTAAATTGAAATATCAAAAATATGAAATTTATCTTCACAGTCTTACATGAACATTCACTATGACTCAATATCATTTCATGCTTCTATGAATACATAGAAGTTTTTGAGATTTAAGTGAAATAATTTAAGAAATTTAAATGTGTGTGTTTAAAGCAAGGTATCATTTCAAAGACCAAATATTAAAGACAGATCATATGGTTCCACTTACATGTAATGTCTAAAAGTGGCGGATTTTTGGAGTCATAAAGCAGATTGGCCCATGTCTGAGGGTAGAGGTGGAAATGGGAATTAACAGAAGATGGACAGAAGGATTATGTATGATGAAATTCTCTAGAGCTATGTTATGGGGATGATTGTACAAATTGGTGAAATTACTCAAAATTATTGATTTGTATATTTAGGTAAATTTTATGATATGGATTAATTTTATGATAAACTATATTGCTAAATGTTATTTTGAAATGAAAAATAAAGTTAAATATAATATGTTTCAAATAAACACAAAAACAAAATTAGTATTTTTGTAAATTAGTGTTTATTTACATTATGAATAGTTCCTTGTAGCTTTTAAGGGTAAAAGGTTTTCTCAGCTGATATCTCAATAAAATGACTTAGATTTCTCCACAGTTTGACATTTGTTGTAATGAAATTATTATAACTTTTCACTTATAGTTCGCATTCATATCTATATTCATATTTCATAAGCATAATTCTTACTATTTTAGCAATGGCAAAATATTTTACCAATAGAACACGCCACAGTTTACCAACCATCTCTTGATAAACATTTGGCTGTTTACATAAAGAAACCCTTTAAGATATTGTTACATGTGTTCATTGGGACATTATAAACATGTCTTTTGATATATATCTGCCATTGGTTAAAATATGGACCATGTTCATATTCTTCATCTTACAAGTTTTCATACTTTGCCTACATGTAGGATGATTTACTTAATATGGTTATCCTCTACTGCTGAATATGTTGAACTGTTTTCCACTTTTTCCTCTCTCTTAAATCTGGAGATTGCCGACAGCTCTGGTGTGCAAAGTCAGATTTTGTCAAATGTGGCTTCCAATTAGCATAAGAAGGTGAGGAAATTGCCATTAGGTTAGAGAAATCTAATTCTAAAAAAGGGAAGCCTTTTCTGGAGTACATGTAACTAAGCTAGCATTACTTTTTCTAGCAAGGCAGTACACTCAGTGTCATTATATAAACAGCATCTGCTTTGCTTTGATTTTTGCTCTTTAGTTATGAAGGCCCCCAATTAACTTCAGCTGGATGTGAACTTCAAGCTTCACCTTAGTGGGATAAGAAACAGGGAGATCTCATTTTGCAACTATTTTGTTGAGACCTTCCAATCCTCCTTTTGCTTTTGCCCCACCCTGATCCCCTCTAACATTTGCACTGGTGACTCAGCATCTGGAACTTCGCTGGCACATATGTGTAGATGTTATTGTACATATACATATCCATATAATTGCACACAATGTTTTTAAAGAAAAATGAACTCCTTTACTTAACCAGCATACTTGAGCAATAAATTACATATAAATATACATCACATTGGGGGTTTCTCAGGTAGCTTACGTGATAAAGAATCTACCTGCCAAAAGAGACACAGGTTTGATCCCTGGGTCAGGAAGATCCCCTGGAGTAGAAAATGGCAACACACTCTAGTATTTTTTGCCTGGAAAATTCTATGGACAGAGGAGTCCACAGGTTCTTGAAGAGTCGGACACGATTGAGCTACTGAGCACACTCACATTTTTTGCACTCTTCTTTCCACCCAGAACATATTTGACTCTCCCTATGGAATTTAATATAAAATTAGAATACATTCTTGGTATTAAACTCAAAATCTATGATGTCTATGTGATAAACATCGGTCTTTACATTATATTTGTATGTGGCTTCTCTTGATCCAGAGATCCATTAACTTAATAGTCAGTATGCAAAGATGGAATGAGGAAAAAATAAACTGCAATAAATAGCCTTATTTAAAGTGTGAAGAAATAAAGGATACCCTGGAGTCACAGGCCTTAAGGACATCTGCAATCTCGAGAGGAAATTACTATGTGAGTGTACGGCCCCTAGAAGTGGGGAGTAAGATGCAAGTTCTAAGATTGTGGGGGAAGTATTTTTAATTATTTTTCTCCTCGACCAGATCCTCCATTGTCTGTGAAGTGTTTTCTTCTAATACATCTTGAAAAAGTATTGTGAAAAAATTTGACCTTCCTTTAGAGGCTATGTGGATTTCTCATCACTGTTCAACTTACTCATAGAAGTGTGGGAGCTCAAAGAAGGTATTTTTAAACATTTTATTAAGAAAAAATTCTTTGTTGTTGTTCAGTCACTGAATCCTGTCTGAATCTTTGCACCCCATGGACTACAGCACACCAGGCTTCCCTGTCCTTCAGTATCTCCCAGAGTTTGCTCAAACTCATGTCCATCAAGTCAGTGATGCCATCCAAACATCTCATCCTCTGTCATCTCCTTCTCCTCCTGCCTTCTGTCTTTCCCAGCATCAAGGTCTTTTCCAGTGAATAGGTTCTTCACATCAGGTGGCCAAAGTTTTGGAGCTTCAGCTTTAGAATCAGTCCTTCCAAAGAATATCCAAAGTTGCAGATTTGAGATAATTTCCTGGTAAATTTCTGCATGTCCACTATCTAGGTTCCATTACTAACATTTCATTATACATGTTCTATCATATACCTAGTAACTATCTACCTTCCATCCTATATCCATTAACTAATCAGATGTATGGCTTAGTTTCATTGAGTTAGACAAGTCTTTAGTCCATGTGATCAGACTGCCTAGTTGTCTGAGATTGTGGTTTTAGTCTGTCTGCCCTCTGATGCCCTCTCTCAGCGCCTACCATCTTACCTGGGTTTCTCTTACCTTGCACATGGCGTATATCATCTTCACAGCTGCTCCAGCAAAGCTCAGCCACTGCTCCTTACATTGGACGTGGAGTAAATCCTCCCAACCGCTGTCCCTGGCCTTGGATGGAGGGTAGCTCCTCTAGGCTGCACTCATGCGCCATCGCAGCCATTAAGCTCATGTGCCGTGAGCTTGTGCATGCTTGGAAAAAGATTCCATGACCCAGATAATTATGAAGGTGTGATCACTCACACTCACCTAGAGTCAGACATCCTGGAATGTGAAGTCAAGTGGGCCTTAGGAAGCATCACTACGAACAAAGCTAGTGGAGATGATGGAATTCCGGTTGAGCTATTTCAAATGCTAAAAGATGATGCTGTGAAAGTGCTACACTCAATATGTCAGCAAATTTGGAAAACTCAGCAGTGGCCACAGGACTGGAAAAGGGCAGTTTTCATTACAATCCCAAAGAAAGGTAATGCCAAAGAATGTTCAAACTACCGCACGATTGCAGCATCTCACATGCTAGTAAAGTAATGCTCAAAATTCTCCAAGCCAGACTTCAGCAATATGTGAACCGTGAACTTCCAGATGTTCAAGCTGGTTTTAGAAAAGGCCTAGAGGAACCAGAGATCAAATTGCCAACATCTGCAGGATCATTGAAAAAGCAAGAGAGTTCCAGAAAAACATCTATTTCTGCTTTATTGACTATGCCAAACCCTTTTACTATGTGGCTCACAATAAACTGCGGAAAATTCTGAAAGAGATGGGAATACCAGACCACCTGACCTGTCTCTTGAGAAAGCTGTATACAGGTCAGGAAGCAACAGTTCGAACTGGACATGGAACAATAAACTGGTTCCAAATAGGAATAGGAGTAAGTCAAGGCTGTATATTGTCACCCTGCTTATTTAACTTATATGCAGAGTACATCAGGAGAAACGCTGGGCTGGAGGAAGCACAAGCTGGAATCAAGATTGCTGGGAGAAATATCAATAACCTCAGAAATGAAGATGACACCACCCTTATGGAAGAAAGGGAAGAAGAACTAAAGAGCCTCTAGATGAAAGTAAAAGTGGAGAGTGAAAAAGTTGGCTTAAAGCTCAACATTCAGAAAATGAAGATCATGGCATCTGGTCCCATCACTTCATGGGAAATAGATGGGGAAACAGTAGAAACAGTGTCAGACTTTATTTTGGGGGGCTGCAAAATCACTGTGGATGGTGATTGCAGCCATGAAATTAAAAGACGCTTACGCCTTGGAAGGAAACTTATGACCAACCTAGATAACATATTCAAAAGCAGAGACATTACTTTGCCAACAAAGGTACGTCTAGTCAAGGCTATGGTTTTTCCAGTGGTCATGTATGGATTTGAGAGTTGGACTGTAAAGAAAGCTGAGTGCAGAAGAATTGATGCTTTTGAACTGTGGTGTTGGAGAAGACTCTTGAGAGTCCCTTGGACTGCAAGGACATCCAACCAGTCCATCCTAAGGGAGATCAGTCCTGGGTGTTCATTGCAAGGACTGATGTTGAAGCTGAAACTCCAATACTTTGGCCACCTGATGTGAAGTGCTTACTCATTGGAAAAAGACCCTGACCCTGGGAAAGATTGAGGGCAGGAGGAGAAGGGGACAACAGAGGATGAGATGGTTGGATGGTATCACCAATTCAATGGACATGCGTTTGGGTGAACTCCGGGAGTTGGTGATACACAGTGAGGCCTGGGGTGCTGCGGTTCATGGAGTTGCAAAGAGTTGGACACGACTGAGCGACTGAACTGAACTGAACTGACTGAATCAGACTTAATTCATATGAAAGTAAATTAAGAATACCAATGTATTTCACCTAAATACATTAGCATGGACATCATTAACTTGAGGTAAAAAATTATTCATATTTGAACATACATTTTATGTTTATTGCTCATTTGCTGAGTTTTGATCAATGCTTTATCCCTATAACTCAAAGTCCTATCAAGTTATTGAATATAACTATCATTCCAGAAGATTTTCTTTTTTTTTCTCTAATCAATCCCTGCCCCACACTCACCATACCCAAAATGTATGTATTCCTGAATTTTTTCATAAAGGTAGTCATCTAACACTCTTTTTCTATAACTTTTTAAACTCAGCATAATGCCTTTGAGTTTCTTTGAAGTTACTGCATGCATCAAGAGTATGTTTCCTTTTATTTCTGAGCAATATTCTATTATTTGAATAGGTGTAATTTGGTTTTCCATTGTTCTATTAATGGGCTTCTGCCCAATTTCCATTTTTCCATTTTTTGATGATAATGAATTAACCACTATATTTATTCTTATTCAAGTCTTTCTGTGAATAAATGTTGTCATCCACCTTGAATAAATGTATCTAGGAGTACAATTTCTCATCATAAAATTGGTAGTTTTCTCCATTTCATTTTTGTTTGATTTTCTTATACAGTAAGCAAATTATAAGGTTTTCAAAGTAGTTGTACCAATTTACATCCCAAGCAACTCTATATGAGATTTAGAGTGGCATCACTTCCTCACCAACATTAGTGATGCCAATCTCTTTAATTTTAGCCTGTCAAGAGTTTGTGTTATGTTAATAAGGGTTAATCACAGAGCATTTTGTCCACAAGGTTTTTTGGTTTTGTTTTAAATTTTTTATTAGAATAGCACACTTGATACTGTAGTAGTCTGCTTCTATTCTATTGGCTTGTAATCTGTTCCATATTCCAGTAATCAGCCTCATAGTTTACTTAATGAAATACTGCATATCAACTATAATTGTTTGCTTTATCACTCTATTATCTTTCACTTTGTGCTTACATACCACTCAACTGAGCTTTGATCAGACTAATTTTATTCAAATGAAACAATATACTTAATGCCAAACTTGTTTTGAAATTATATAATATAAGGATTTCCCTGGTGGCTCAGTGGCAAAGAATACAGCTCCCAATACAGGATATACAGGTTTGATCCCTGAGTGAGGAAGATCCCCTGGAGAAGGAAATGGCAAAACATTTCAATATTCTTGCCTGGGAAATCCTGTGGACAGAGGGGCCTGACAGCCTACAGACCATTGGGTTGCAAAAGAGTCAAATACAACTTGGTTATTAAATAAAAACAAATACAATATAAGCAGTAAGTTACATTTAATTGGGATTCTATTGGTTATAGCTTTTTCAATCATACATAAAGCTGTCATAGTTAAAGTTTTCTTCAACATTCCAATTTTTTGGACTCTTTATTTCTTCCAAAGCTACTATTAAATGTATTACTAAAGTCCTATTTTATCGATTATGCCAAAGTCTTTGACTGTGTCGATCACAAAAAACTGTGGAAAATTCTTAAAGAGATGGGAATACCAGACCACCTTATCTGCCTCCTGAAAAATCTATATGCAGGTCAAGAAGCAACAGTTAGAATTTGACATGGAACAAGAGAGTGTTTCAAAATTTGGAAAGGAGTACGTCAAGGCTGTGTATTGTCACCCTGCTTATTTAAATTACATGCAGAGTAGATCACGCGAAATGTCAGACTGGATGAAACTCAGGCTAGAATCAAGATTGCTGGGAGAAGTATCAACAATCTCAGATACACAGTTGACATCACACTTATGGCAGAAAGCAAAGAAGAACTAAGGAGGCTTTTGATGAAAGTGAAAGAGGAGAGTGAAAAAGCTGGCTTAAAACCCAACATTCAGAAAATGAAGATCATGGCATCCAGTCCCATCACTCCACGGCATAGATGGAGAAACAATGGAAACAGTGACAAACTTTATTTTCTTGGGCTCCAAAATCACTGCAGATGATGACTGTAGTCATGATATTAAAAGGCACTTCCTCCTTGGAAGAAAAGCTATGGTCAACCTAGACAGCATATTAAAGAGCAGAGACATTACTTTGCCAACAAAGATCCATCTAGTCAAAGTTGTGGTTTTTCTAGTAGTCATGTACGGATGTGAGAGTTGGACTATAAAGAAAGCTGAGCACCAAAGAATTGATACTTTCCAACTGTGGTGTTGAAGAAGATGCTTTGGAGCCCCTTCGACTGCAAGGAGATCCAACCAGTCCATCCTAAAGGAAATCAGTCCTGAATATTCATTGGAAGGACTGATGCTTAAGCTGAAACTCCAATACTTTGGCCACCTGATGCAAAGAACTGACTCATTGGAAAAGACCCTGATGCTGGGAAAGATTGAAGGCAGGAAGAGAAGAGGATGACAAGAGGATGAGATGGTTGGATGGCGTCACCAACTTGATGGACATGAATTTGAGCAAGCTCCAGGAGTTGGAGATGGACAGGGAAGTGCTGTAGTTCATGGGGTCACAAAGAGTCGGACATGACTGAGCGACTGAGCTAAACTGAAGTCCTAGTCCTATTATTATTGGAGAAGGAAATGGCAACCCACTCCAGTGTTCTTGCCTGGAGAATCCCAGGGATGGGGGAGCCTGATGGGCTGCCATCTATAGGGTCACACAGAGTCGGACACGACTGAATTGACTTAGCAGCAGCAGTCCTATTATTAATATCTAACCTTTTCCTTTAAAGCCATGTATAACACAAGAAATGCAGTAAGAATTTAGTCAAATGACTTGTTGCTATATAACTTAGGTCAATATATGTCCAATGTACATTGACACTTTTGATCCTAAACAATTGATTTGTTGTTCTTGTGATGATCCTGTATAGGCGGGGGTTCTGCTCCATTGATCTACACGGCAACCTTATCTGAGAAGTTATATAACTGAATATGAAGCCTTAGTCACCCGGTAAAAGAAGAACACAACTGAAAGTTAAAGTTCAAAGCCATGAACTTGGTATTCTAATGGGTATTCTAAGGGTTATCATCATAAGTAATCAATAAACGTATTTCATCCCTGGTATTTACATAGAACCTTGCATATAATAGGCACTCAGGTGTTCCATTGGGTTAAAGGTTTTACTTTGATAATATAAATCAAAGCAGTAATTTTCCTACTGATTTCATATATTGACATTAAATAATATATTTTTATGTGGACAAATATTTTAGGAAAATATCATTTAATGACAAAAGAATATGAGTAATCAGTTACTCTAAACCAAAGTCAAATTTATCTAACTTTGTAAGCAACATCATTCTCAAAGGTATATTTTTTTAATGATAGGTTTTTAGAAACTCAAGAAATTAGATTAAATATCATTTTCAGTATCTAAAACCTTACATCAATCACATATGTAGAAATGAGATGGGGTTTTGAAATATACCTGAAATTTTAACTTAGTGCCCTCTGCTTTTAAGACTCATAACAGATAAGTAAAACTGCTTGAAGCATAAGAAATTGACAAAACGTTAATGAAGCTTTCAGCATTCACAGCTTGTCTTCTCTGAACTGAAAGTCAGGTTTATTTGGGAATGCATTAAGGTCATTAGGAAGATGACTTCCATTTGTTGCTAGAAATATTACTTTTTATCTGTGTGTGAATTCTGTTTTGAATTTGTAAGAACTATGCATTGATCAGGTTTTGTCATATGATTAGATGTCTCAGTAAGAGTTTTTTTTAATCTTTCATTTACTCTCAACTGAGTGTATATTTTTCACTGCCCCAACCCCATTCTCATTTATTCATTTTTGATCAAAGGCAAATATGTATGACACTCTTCTCCAAAATGTCATCAGTAAAATAGTTTACCAAGAAGTTTAGGGTTAAATGTGATACTAGTGGGGTGATGACACCTTTAGATGTTTGGAATGTTCTGTATATAAAAATAGTACATGATAACTTCCACACAGTAATAATTCATCTTTCAATATGAAAGTCTTGTGAACTATGCTCAATTATGTTTGAGAGTCTGAAGATCTGAAGAGAGTCACACATACACACAACACACACACAAATGAAAACTGTAAATGGATATGTAAGTGGATATGCCCTAGAAAGAATTAAGGCTCAACTTGGAATCAAATAACTCATGAAACTGGGCAACAGCACTATAAATTCCAGAAACAGCCCTCTACCTAGTTTGAGCACTAGACTTATGACAAAAGTGTCACTGAAGAAAGGAAAAAATAATGACTTTTTAATGAGTGTGTCATTTGGATATGTTTGAGGGAAAATTAACTCAGCCGGACCTCACACCATATGCAAAAGTAAACTTCGTATGAATTGTAGATTTAAATTGAGATAAAGTTTCCTGAAGAAAGTATGAGAATTATTCCATGATTTAATTGCTTAGAAGTATAGGATATGAGGTATTTATTTAAAAGTTGATTGAATACATGGAGTTCATAATACCTGCTTATCCAAATATACTGAAAACTAGGTAAACAAGAAAGCCACTGTGGAAAAGTGTAACATATATAAGTGGCTGTACATATATATATATATATATATATATATATATCACTTTCTACTAAGAAAAAAATATGTGTCCATTGTTAATAAGCATAGATAAAAACTCTTTAATCATCTTAAAATCCAGGGGAAACCAAAACAAATGAAAGAATAGTGCATTATTAGTAATTCTTATCCTCACTCAGATGGCAAAAAAAAAAACAAAACAACTTGTGCCAAGCTTTATAATACACAATGATCATCACTCAACTGTGTACCTGAGAGGGACCCTCCACTGATCCCTGGAGCCCTGTCCCCATGCAACTCTCTCCTCAGTATTCTGTCTTTCAGGTTCTGAAATCCTTGGCTTCTCAGCTTAATCTCCTCAACTCAGAGAGTCTCTTGGATCTCTTCTCCCAAAACTGGGAGTCCTGGAGCTTCTCTCAAAGCAATGAGTCGGTGCAAAGTGAGGGCTCATTTCATGCATTTCCCATCTCTCTGAGATCACATCACAGCATTTCCTACCCTTTGATATCTCAGAATCATTGTTTGGTATATTTTGTCTTCTTCTTCTTGTTTTTGACAGGTGAGTAAATCTGTTTTTTGTTGCTCCATCTTCCCCAGAAGCAAATGCGGTGTCACAGATTTTTAAACTCTTTTTCCCAGCATGGTTGTTCATCTGTTTCTGGTATTGGCTCATGACATAAATATTTACCAAAGAAATTCCAATTTAGCCACCTAGACTATCACAACCCCCTGAAGTATACCTTGTTCAAATTCTAAAGACTCATGTCATTTCCTGAAAATTTCCCTTGCTTCTATGCCTCATGTTTTACAAAAGGTGCTGAAAGATTGTCTTAATAGTTGCTTCAGTGTTTCTCTACATGTGAAAATTTTGCATTTCATGTTTTTATAATAAATCTTATCAGATAACTGAGAGAGTAGCATTGACACATATATACTACCATGTGTAAAATATACAGCTATTTAATCAGAAAGCTGTGGTATAACATAGGGAGTTCAGCTCAGTGCTCTGTGGTATCTTAGAGAGGTGGGAAGAGGAAGTGGGAAGGAGGCTCAAGAAGGAGGGGATATATGTATACTTATAGCTGTTTCACCTTGTTGTTATACAGCAGAAATTAACACAATGTTGTAAAGCAATGATAGTCCAAAAACAAAAACAAACAAACAAAAAACTTATCAGATAAATAAGATGGGATTTGTTTCAACAAACCAGAAATGGAGACATTTTTTCCGATCACCATCATTTTCTAACATCCACAGTTCCTGTTCTGCTATGTGACAAATGGCATTGTGCTCTGATCCTTTTGTTTGTGATTGAGTGATAGCCCCTGAAGGCTTAGGCCAAGCATCTTGACTCATCCTCTCATTTAAGAAGATATTTAGTAAAGCTGAGCCCCAATGGGACAGTGTTAGAAACCTTAGAAGCCAAGTCAAATCTGCTCAAAATTATATAGTACACAATGTGTGGCTCTTGCTTGCATGCTGAATTGAAGAAACCAAAGGTAAAAAATATATTTTTGAGAAAATCAGAACAAATTAAAATATGTAGGATTTTAGACAATATTGTGGGTTTTTTCAGCAACTGTTTATTTTTTTAATGTGATAATATTACTATTTTAAATCCTTATCATTTAGAGACACAAAGTAATTTATGAGTCATATGGTGTGATAATGAGTATAATTGACCTAATATACTCAGAAAAAAATTAAGTGTTTTCATTTGAAATAAAATAACAGGAGGAAATAGAAATGGTGGAATAAAATTTAATTATGACAAGTTATTTTGAAGGAAATATGTCACAACCTGAACAAAATAAATCACTGCAAAACTAAATAAAATACAATCATGTATCAAGGTACTTTGCAAATAATACTTGTGTATATTAAAATCACATCACCAATAATAAAGAATTTCCATTTAGTTTCTGTGGCTGAATAACCACTACATCTTTGTATATGAACTGAACCCCCAAGTAGATTAGTCCAACATTTCTGATAATGAAATGCTGAATTTCAACAAGTCCAAGTAAAATTTCAGTGAAATAAAAAGATAAAATCTATTTGCAAGTTTACATTTTTGCAATATTTTTGCAGTCACTCATTCCTTGTGGTTGTTGTTATTCAGTTTCTAAGGCATGTCTGACTCTTTGCGACCCCATGGACTGCGGCATGCCAGGCTTCCCTGTCCTTCAGTATCTCCAGGACTTTGTTCAAACTCATGTCCATTGATTCAGTGATGTTATTTAACCATCTCATCTTTTGCTGCTCCCATCTGCTCCTGCCCTCAATCTTCCCCAGCATCACAGTCTTTTCTAATGAGTCAGCTCTTTCCATCAGGTGGCCAAAGTATTGGAGCTTCAGCTTTAGAATCAGTCCTTCCAATGAGTATTCAGCATTGATTTTCTTTAAGATTAACTGGTTTGAACTCCTTGCTGTCCAAGGGACTCTCAAGAGTCTTCTCCAGCACCATAGTTTAAAAATATCAGTTCTTCAGTGATCAGCCTTGTTTATGGTTGAATTCTCACATCCATACATAACTACCAGAAAAACCATAGCTTTGACTATTACAGACATTTTTCACCAAAGTGATGTTTCTGCTTTTAAATGCACTGTCTAGGTTTGTCATAGATTTTCTTCCAAGGAGCAAGAGTTTTTCATTTTCATGGCTGCAGTCACAGTCCACAGTGATTTTTGGAGCTCAAGAAAATAAAATCTGCCACTGTCTCCACTTTTTCCCAATCTCTTTGTCATGAAGTCATGGGACCAGATACCATGATCTTTGTTTTTTGAATGTTGAGTTTTAAGCCAGCTTTTTCATTCTCCTCTTTCACCTTCATCAATAGACTCTTTAGTTTCTATTTGCTTTCTGCTATTAGAGTGGTATCATCTGCATATATGAGGCTGTTGATATTGCTCCCAGCAATCTTGATTCCAGCTTGAGCTTCATCCAGCTTGGCATTTCACATGATATACTCTGCATGTAAGTTAAATATTCAAGGTGACAATATATGGCTTTGACATACCCCTTTCCCAATTTTGAACCAGTCCATTGTTCCATGCCTGGCTCTGACCATTGCTTCTTGACCTGCATACAGATTTCTCAGGAGGCAAGGTAGGTGATCTGGTATTTCCATCTCTTTTGTTCCCACAGTTTGTTGTGATCCACACAAAGGCTTTGCCATAGTCAATAAAGCAGAAATATATGTTTTTCTGGACCTCTCTTGCTTTTTCTATGATCCAGTGGATACTGGCAATTTAATCTCTGGTTCCTTTGTTTTTTCTAAATCAAGCTTGTACATCTGGAAGTTTTCAGTTCACATACTGTTGAAACATAGCTTGAAGGATTTTAAGGATTCCCTTGCTAGCATGTGAAATGAGTGCAATGGTTCTGTAGTTTGAACATTCTTTGGCATTGTCTTTCTTTGGGATTCATTCAGAAACATGATCAAATTAGAATCATTAGAAATTGTTTCAGTTTGAGATTCATTCTAAATCCTTGTAGACAAAATACAGTTTCTGGACCAAATATAGCCAGCCACTCTTCCTTAAAAATACAATTTTATTTGGACATAGCTGTAATCATGCTGTTGTGTGTGCATGCATAGTCACTCAGTTGGGTCTGACCCTTTTCAGCCCACCATGCTCCCCTGTCCATGGGATTTCCCAGGCAAAAATACTGGCATGGGTTGCTGTTTCCTTCTCCAGGTGATCTTCCCAACCCAGAAATCAATCCTGTGTCTTCAGCATTGGCGTGTGGATTCTTTACCACTGTGACGCCTGGGAAGCCTGACCATATGTTTACACATCATCTACATAACATCTATACTTTTTTTTTCCTAAAATGGCAGAAGTAAGTAGTGGTTTTATATTATATGTTATTAAATAATATTTTATAATATAGATATTAAACCCCAAGGGCAACATTTTGCTATAATTATTGTTAAACATGTAAGAAACTGAAAAAAAATGAAAAACAGACTGAATAGTAAAAAATGCCAAAGTATGGCCAAGATATTTTGAAAACATAAAAACATTTTTGCCTCTGGAAAGCCACATAAAAGAGAATTTTTTAATGTAAAGAGAACAGGTCTTCATTATGTATAAAATTAGCAATATTATATTTTTACTTAAAATACTTGTGTTCTTTTTTATGTTTTAAAATGCATGAAATATATAAAAGTTAAACTAAGCAAACTGTATGGGTTTAAGCTGTACCCATTGATGCTATGAAATGTTTTTTAAAGATTTTGATGTATGAGGACATGTACGAGTTGAGAAAACACTGAATTTGTTTATGCACAGAATACATTTTTGATTTTCTGATCTCTCAGGCAGATTTGGAATCATTAGTACCAAGAGATAGTGATTTTTTTAAAAGTCTTTATTATTCATTAAAGTTTGCTTGCTTTGTTACAATAATATTTATTTGTCTTTGTTGAAATATTGCCTTTGTTTTATATTTTGTTTTTCTTTAGCCACAAGACATGTGGGATGTTAACTCCCAGACCAAGGATTGAACCATCACTGTCTGCCTTGGAAGGCAAGGTCTTAACCACTGTACCACCCACATGTCCCAAGATAGTGATCTTTTCTAATAACATAGTGAGCTCGTCAGGATTTCCGTATCCAGTATGTAGCAAACAGAATTTCCTCTAACTCCATAGAGAATAAAAGCTACTTTATGAAAAGGAATAAATTACAGGCTTTTTAAAAGAAAGAATTTCCTAAAAGTAGTATGCTGCTGCTGCTGCTGCTGCTGCTAAGTCGCTTCAGTCGTGTCCGACTCTGTGCAACCCCATAGACGGCAGCCCATCAGGCTCTGCCGTCCCTGGGATTCTCCAGGCAAGAACACTGGAGTGGGTTGCCATTTCCTTCTCCAATGCATGAAAGTGAAAAGTGAAAGTGAAATTGCTCAGTCGTGTCCGACTTCGCGACCCCATGGACTGCAGCCTACCAGGCTCCTCTGTCCATGGGATTTTCCAGGCAAGAGTACTGGAGTGGGTTGCCGTTGCCTTCTCTAAAAAGTAGTGTAGGCAAGTCAAATATTTCTTGGAAGACATCAATAAAAAGATCTGTTTACAAGGATTAAGACAATAAAATGTTTTCACTGCAAAGTAAAGTGGAGTTAGAGTGAATTATTCATTTGAATGTGAGAATGACTCTTTGTGACCCAGCCTCCACTGTAATATGTGCACAAAGCAGTGAAGAACTCCCTATGCTGATATCAGTGTGTCTGGAAGACTCTGCCCAAGGACTGGGGTTCCTAAGCCAGTTTTCTTCAAGCTCCTGGCCTGTGGATCTTCCCTTTATAGAACATCTAAGTTTGGCTGGAGCTTTGCAAAAGCAGAATAATAAGCGCTATCCCTTCCATATAGAAACTTGCAAAATGAGATTGTAATATCATATTTATCATAGGAATGTTTCTTAGTCATATTAGAGTGACTATTATTAAATTTTTGAAAGTTGAATTAGAAATCTGGAATATTTTTCACCCAATTAAACCATATGAACTTGTCACATTTTCGCTTTTTTAAAAAAAATTCTGCTTCAGTTTAACCTGATTGGGTTATCTGTGTATTGCAACAGAGCAATGATGGGATTGTTTTAATTTCTATGCATACTTAATATGTCCTTAATATGCATCCTGCTCCCTGTAGAGTCAAAAGTGGATCCTCTTTCCTCTTGAACATACTTTAAATAATTTGATTAATTTTTTAAGGACTTGAAAAAAATGGAAAGCATTGAAATTCCAATATTACTACTTTATTTCTACTACAATTACTAATAGTAGTGCAAATATTATGTAATTAGAGATCAGTGCTTTCATATTGGGTTTCTTAAGTGGTCCTATTGGTAAGAACCCACCTGCTAATGCAGGAAACATAAAAAACTCTGGCTGGATCCCTTGGTCAGGAATATCCCTTGAGGAGGGCAGGGCAACCTACTCCAGTATTCTTGCCTGGAGAATCCCATGGACAGAGGAGCCTGGTGGGCTACAGTCCATAGAGTCACAAAGAATTGAACATAACTGAAGCATGTGGCATGTGTGTACACATTAATATAAACATCATAGGCAACATCAATCTAATGGGTTATTCATTCTATTTGGTTAATGTCTCTATCAGATAGCTGGTTAAATATGTTGATTTTCAATCACAAATAAAAATGATAATTTTATAATTTGCTCTCATTTCTATATTCAATTCATAAAGAAATCTGAGCACCAAAGAAATGATTCTTTCTGAATTATGGTGCTGGAGAAGACTCTTGAACATCTCTTGAACTGAAGGGAGATCTAACCAGTCAATCCTAAAGGAAATCAATCCTAAATATTCATTGGAAGGACTGATGCTGAAACTGAAGCTCAGATACTTTGGCCACCTGATGCGAAAAACCTACTCATTGGAAAAGACCCTGATGTTGGGAAAGATTGAAGGCAAAAGGAGAAAGAGGAAGCAGAGGATGATGTGGTTAGATAGCATCACTGACTCAATGGACATGAATTTGAGTAAATTCTGGAAAAATAGTGGAGGATAGAGGAGCCTAGTATGCTGCAGCTTTGCAAAGTGGGATTGCAAAGTGTCAAACAGGACTAAGCACACACATACACACACACAGAGTTAATTTACAATGCTGTGTTAGTTTCAAGTGCATAGCAGAGTGATTCAGCTCTTCATATATTAATACGCACATCTATTCTTTTCAGATTCCTTCCCCGTATAAGTTATCATGGTGTACTGAGTAGAGTTCCCAGTACTATACAGTAGGTCCTTGTTGCTTATCTATTTTATTTATTGTTGTTGTGTTGCTAAGTCATATCTGACTCTTTTTGACCTCATGGATTGAAACATGCCAGGCTTCCTTGCCCTTTACATTCTCCCAGAGTTTGCTCAGACTCATGTCCATTGAGTTGGTGATGCCATCCAACCATCTCTTCTGCTGTCCCCTTTTCTCCTCCTGCCTTCAATCTTTCCCAGCATCAGGAATTTCTCCAGTGAGTTGGTTTTTCCCATCAGGTGGCCAAAATATTGGAGTTTCAGCTTCAGCATCAATCCTTCCAATGAATATTCAGTGTCATTTCCCTTTAGGATCGACTGGTTGGATCTCCTTGCAGTCAAAGGGACACTCAAGAGTCTTCTCCAGCATCACAGTTCAAAAGCATCAGTTCTTCAGTGCTCAGCTTTCTTTATAGTCCATCTCTTACATCCATATATAACCACTGGAAAAACCATAGCTCTAACTATATTGACCTTGGTTGGCAAAGTGATGTCTCTACTTTTTAATATGCTGTCTAAGTTTGTCAAAGCTTTTCTTCCAAGGAGCACGAGTCTTCTAATTTCATGGCCGCAAACACCATCTGCAGCGATTTTGGAGCCCAGGCAAACAAAATCGGTCACTACTTCCACTTTTTTTCCATCCATTTGCCATGAAGTTATGGGGCTGGATGCCACCATCTTTGTTTTTTGAGTGTTGAGTTTTAAGTCAGCTTTAACATTCTTCTCTTTCAACTTCATCAAAAGACTTTTAAGTTCCTTTTTGCCTTCTGCCATTAGGGTGTAATATTACTATCAAACTGATAATTTAAATACTTTGTTTTCTGTTTTTTCCTGAGTATTTTTCTCAGATGAGGCATGTGTAGCAGAATATTTTCATCACTTTCAGCATATATTTAATGATCGGGGCTTCTTTTTTTTCTCTTTTAATTCTCTTGTTTGTACCTTTCTGTCTCTGCTGTCTGCTCTACCATGATGTATGATGAGTTATCTTTGTGAGCTGCTGATGCTCCTCTGAGGTTACCTTGAAGTGAAGTCGCTCAGTCGTGTCCGACTCTTTGCAACCCCATGGACTGTAGTCTACCAGGCTCCATCCATGGGATTCTCCAGGCAAGAATACTGGAGTGGGTTGCCATTTCCTTCTCCAGGGGATCTTCCTGACCCAGGGATCAAACCCAGGTCTTCTGCACTGCAGGCAGATGCTTTACCATCTAAGCCACCAGGGAAGCAAGATGAGGTTACCTTAAGGCTCAAGTATCTTAAGGCATAGGGATGGTGCAAGGATCTCTCTTTCTCTGCATAATTTATAAGTAGGCAGATCATCAAGTCTAGACACCAGGAACAACTTCTGTTCAGTTCTTCTCTCCAGTCTCCTGTGGCCTCACAGCCTGATGTATTTAACCTGTCTGTGCATGCTACGTGCTAAGTTGTTTCAGTCGTGTCAGACTTTTTGTGACCCTATGGGCTGTAGCCTGACAGGCTCCTCTGTCCATCGGATTCTCCAGGCAAGAATACTGGAGTGGCTTCTCATGATCTCCTCCAGGGGATCTTCTTAACCTAGGGGTTGAACCCTTGTCTCAGGCATCTCCTGCACTGACAGGCGGGCTCTTTACCACTAGCAGTACTTAGGAAGCCAAAGATTATAAACATCTCCACTGAGTAATTTTGTCCCAGACTTTTCACATAGGGAAACGTGACTCAGGGTGGAGAAAGCCCTAGAAGAGGCTTTGTGCTGCCTCTAAGTTGTCTATGCTCTGGAAAGCAGATGGCTCAGAGATGCACATCAGATTAGAGAAAACTCAGTGTGAAATAACCCACTATCTTGCACCCTACACAACGTTTTTTTGCAAAACATAAAATTATATATGCATGTATGTATTAAATTCTATACTATTCTAGGGAGAGGTTTATATTACAGGTTCTTTTTACCACCTAATAAATCTATACTAACATCTAATGCTGTCAAATTGTATACACAAATTGTATAATGTCAAGGTATATTTACACATATCTAGATAACAAAATGTTACATTTTGCTGCAATAGTCTGTGTCTAAGCTTCCTTATTTGACTAATTGAGTATATTTGCTTAACAAATTTCCTCCAAAATATTCTAATATTTACATACATTTCCAGATTATTTATTTAATATATCTGACAGCATATATAAAGTATATTTCTTTACTTTCATATATAAAACATATACAATAATAATTTTAGCCACATTTTTTTTTATAGCGGTATCTACAAAATACTTGATGAAAGAGGAGAGTGAAAAAATTGGCTTAAAGCTCAACATTCAGAAAATGAAGATCATGGCATCTGGTCCCATCACTTCATGGGAAATAGATGGGGAAACAGTGGAAACAGTGTCAGACTTTATTTTGGGGGGCTCCAAAATCACTGCAGATGGTGATTGTAGCCATGAAATTCAAAGATGCTTACTCCTTGGAAGGAAAGTTATGACCAACCTAGATAGTATATTCAAAAGCAGAGACATTGCCGATTAAGGTCTGTCTAGTCAAGGGTATGGTTTTTCCTGTGGTCATGTATGGATGTGAGAGTTGGACTGTGAAGAAGGCTGAGCACCGAAGAATTGAAGCTTTTGAACTGTGGTGTTGGAGAAGACTCTTGAGAATCCCTTGGACTGCAAGGAAATCCAACCAGTCCATTCTGAAGGAGATCAGCCCTGGGATTTCTTTGGAAGGAATGATGCTAAAGCTGAAACTCCAGTACTTTGGCCATCTCATACAAAGAGTTGACTCATTGGAAAAGACTCTGATGCTGGGAGGGATTGTGGGCAGGAGGAGAAGGGGCCGACCGAGGATGAGATGGCTGGATGGCATCACCGACTCGATGGACGTGAGTCTGAGTGGACTCTGAGTGTTGGTGATGGACAGGGAGGCCTTGTGTGCTGCAATTCATGGGACTCAAAGAGTCGGACACAACTGAGCAAATAAACTGAACTGAACTGATTTACAAAATATTCTAGTAGCCCCAAAGAGCACATGACAGAAAAATGGAAGTTAATGTTGCTGAGAAGGTAAAAATAAGTAATCTTAACTAAATCTTATAAAAATATTGTGTTCATAAGTTATATTATGTGTGCCTGTTGTGCCTTAACAAGATGAGGGAAAGGGTAAGTTGTGGAC
The DNA here is from genome assembly GCF_001704415.2 of Capra hircus. Classification (NCBI taxonomy): domain Eukaryota; kingdom Metazoa; phylum Chordata; class Mammalia; order Artiodactyla; family Bovidae; genus Capra; species Capra hircus. The sequence continues at coordinate 14,807,778 of NC_030823.1, read as the reverse complement.
TGGAGGGAAAGGGGGAAAAAAATGGGCAGAAATCTGGGGATTTGGGGTTATGGTTAATTTAAAAATTGGTGTGGCATCCCCCAGATTTGGTCTATTGGTGTTTCTTTTCTTTTTAGAATGATGAATTTGCCTCTGGTTTGGCTTTCAATTCTGTTGATAATTGGAAAATGTTGAAGTACTGGAGAATAATAAATCAGTTTAATACAAGATCTGAAAGGGAGCCCTTTTTCCTGAAATAACTGTGCTGTTTCTCCACAGGATGAATTCTGTGTGAATCGGAACATCTAGGTAATTTACCCAAGTGAAAAATTAGGGACTAAATGAACCATGCAGTGTCTTTATGCTACTTAACATATAAGAAACTATGAAGGCAGAACCTTGTGTATGATTTTGGTAATGAAGCCACATAGTTGCCATGGAACTCCTGCTCTAGTATTAGTTTTTGTTTCCTCCCACAGCTTTGATATTTCTGAGCTTGGCCAGAACTATGCAGCCATAGTTCCCAAGCAAAATATTCAAGGGAAAATATCAGCATTAATATGAGAATTAAAGTATATAAATTAAACAACTTCTTTTGAAGATTAAAATCATCACAGCAGAGATGATGCAGATTTCTATCTTTTGAGGATCTGGTATTTGCAAAAAAGATGTTTTAAATAAATTTTCTGTCGGTGACATTCATCTTGCACATGCAAATTTAAAACAGCAAGAATAATATGAAGGAAGAGTTGGGAAACCATGCTATGAATGCAGTGAATTCATTCATTAAATTGTACTAATTCTGGGCAAGATTGGACCATGTGCCCACAGTAATGAGACCTGAGCTACTAGGAAAGGATATTATTATGAATTATTTAATATATCATTTAAAATAAGAAAAACACAGTCTTGTTTTCTTAGGTTTAAATCTAAATAGCATGTATTGTAAAAGAGTATTTTATGCTAATTTAGGAAATCCATGTCAAAAGCTGGCCAGGCCTTGACAGATTGTAGCTGATCAGTCAAAATTACCAAGCTTTGACTTCACTATAATTATTTGCATCTTTTCAATAATTTGAAATTCAATTTGAAACCCAGAAACAAGAAAAGTCATTTTTGGCAATCAAAATAATGACTATGTACAAAGTTCATCTATTCAACCAAAAATTATTTATTGAGTCTATTTCATGTCTGACTACTTGCTGGGAAGAAGTGACCAAGACATCCATAGTTCTTCTACACCCAAAGTTCACTGGTTTATGTTACATATGGGTGAATATTTTTATCCTTCCTCCAGACACAATAAGAAATAAGATTACTTTTGTGCATTTACTTCAAGTTCCAGAATATTGCTGTTCTTATTATTTGAATAGATATAATCAAACACTAGAATCTTATGATGGGAAGTAGGCAAAATGTGAGTCAGATAATGGAGGATTAAATATCTCCCAGTACAGGGGAAAAATCCTTTAAACAACAGTTGTCTCTTCTCTACCTTCTAAATAAATAAGCAGCAAGAAAACTTCACCTTGTTTTTAGAGCAGTATCTCAGTTTTATTACTACAACACATTATTTGAAAGTCATCAGCTTAATTGGGACATACATCTACCATTTATTGTATTTTTTAGGACCAGCAATTACATCTTAAATATCTTGCCTTAGTTGGAGAATCATAAAAGGACCTCTGGATTATTTTAAAGGGACTTAACTGAAAAACTAAGGAATCTGTCTGGGTTGTAATTTGGTTTTAGATTACACAGAATAAGAATATAAATGCATAGGGAAAAATGGAAGAAATTGCAAGTTAGTGAACTACATATGCAAAGTACTGCTAAAGAGATCCAGAGTCAAGAGCCTTCTGTATGAAATTTGCAAGAACACATAAGAGAAGTAACACTGTGCGTGTGTCTGTGTGTGTGTGTATCTGTGTGTTCGGTCTCTCAGTCCTGTCGGACTCTTTGCCATTCCACTGGCTATAGCCCACCAGCCTCCTCTGTCCATGGGATCTCACAGGCAAGAATACTGGGGTGGGTTGCTATTTCCTCCTCCAGGGGATTTTACTGACCCAGTGATCAAAGCCATGCCTCTTGCATCTCCTCCATTGGCAGGCAGAATTTTGAACATTTAGATAGATGCAATTAGCCCTCAAATTGTAAGTACCTCTCAAGAAATAAAATAATGGACACAGGAAACACCGTGACCCTAAAGAGAGTTTAACAAATAACTTCTTAATTTAAAACTTTTCATACCTTTTGCAGAATGAATAATATCTTAGCTTCCAGGGTGGCACAGTGGTAAAAAATCTGCCTGCAATGCAAGAGAGGCAAGAGACTTGGATTTAAATCCTGAGTATGGAAGATCAGCTGGAGAAGGAAATGAAACTCACTCCAGTAACCTTGCCTGGAAAATCCAGTAGGCAGAGGAGCCAGGAAAGCTACAGTCCAGGATTCGCAAGAACTGGACATGACTGACTGGGCGCACACTCACTGTATTGGAAAATATCAAGTGTATAGTAGAATGTCATTAACTATAGTCACCATACTACATTAGATTCACCACGTTATAAATTTCTTATTCATTGTATAACTGAAAGTTTGCACCCTTTTCACTTCAGTTCAGTCACTCAGTCGTGTCTGACTTTTTGTGACCCCATGAATCGCAGCATGCCAGGCTTCCCTGTCCATCACCAACTCCCAGAGTTCACACAAACTCATGTCCATTGAGTTGGTGATGCCATCCAGCCAACTCATCCTCTGTCGTTCCCCTCTCCTCCTGCCCCCAACCCCTCCCAACATCAGAGTCTTTACCAATGAGTCAACTCTTTGCATCAGGTGGCCAAAGTATTGAAGTTTCAGCTTCAACATCAGTCCTTCCAATGAACACCCAGGACTGGTCTCCCCTAGAATGGACTAGTTGGATCTCCTTGCAGTCCAAGGGACTCTCAAGAGTCTTCTCCAACACCACAGCTCAAAAGCATCAATTCTTCGGTGCTCAGCCTTCTTCACAGTCCAACTCTCACATTCATACACGACCACTGGAAAAACCATAGCCCAGGCTACACGGACCTTTGTTGGCAAAGTAATATCTCTGCTTTTGAATATGCTATCTAGGTTGGTCATAACTTTCCTTCCAAGGAGCAAATGTCTTTTAATTTCATGGCTGCAATCACCATCTGCAGTGATTTTGGAGCCCAAAATACCAACCTCTATTTTTATCACCCCTACCAAGATAAATCATGACTAGTGAATAAATTTATTAGATAATATACTGACTTTGATAAAGCAGGTGTATAAAGAAATCAGGAAGTCCACCTTCTATTAGCTACATATAATATTTTATCCTTTTCCACCTACAACACATATAAAAGTTTTCATCTCTAAAGATGTAATTGTGATATTTTCATCATGAAAATAATACATACTAAAGTCATTATTGCCTAAATTATTATTCAAGGGCTTTATCACTCAATGAATTAGAGAGGGTTTCCAATTTTTATATAGTTAGTATTAAAATAAAAACTGAAACATTTCACACCTGGATTACTTTTCAAATATTTTAAGCTTAATCTTTTGTTTTGCAAAACTCTCAAATCAGTATAAGCATTCTGTTAGCAAAAACAATCAATTAATAGCCTTGAATGATATCATAATCCTAAAAGCTGTATTTACTCATATTAAGAGACCAAACATCATATACAAAGAAGTACATAAAGATTCTAAATCAATTTAATGGATCATCAGCAAGAATGCTCAAACTACCACACAATTGCACTCATCTTACATGCTAGTAAATTAATACTCAAAATTCTCCAAGACAGACTACAACAGTATGTGAAGTGTGAACTTCCAGATGTTCAAGCTGGACTTAGAAAAGGCAGAGGAACCAGAAATCAAATTGCGAACATCTGTTGGATCATAGAAAAACCAAGAGAGTTCCAGGAAAACATCTACTTATGCTTTATTGACTATGCCAAGGCCTTTGACTGTGTGAATCACAAAAAAAATTGTGGAAAATTCTTCATGAGATGGGAATGCCAGACACCCTGATCTGCCTCCTGGGAAATCTGTATGCAGGTCAAGAAGCAACACTTAGAACTGGACATGGAACAACAGACTGGTTCCAAATAGGGAAAGGAGTATGTCAGGTTGTACATTGTCATCCTGCTGATTTAACTTATTTGCACAGTACATCATGAGGAATGCTGGACTGGATGAAGCACAGGCTGGAATCAAGATTGCTGGGAGAAATATCAATCATCTCAGATATGCAGATGACACCACCCTTATAGTAGAAAGTGAAGAACTAAAGAGCCTCTTGATGAAACTGAAACAGGAGGTTGTAAAAGTTGGATTAAAACTCAACATTCAGAAAACTAAGATCATGGCATCCAGTCCCATCACTTCATGGCCAATAGATGGGAAACCATGGAAGCAGTGAGAGACTATTTTTGGGGGCTCCAAAATCACTGCAGATGGTGACTGCAGCCATGAAATTAAAAGACACTTGCTCCTTGGAAGGAAAGTTATGACCAACCTAGACAGTATATTCAAAAGCAGAGACATTACTTTGCCAACAAAGGTCCGTCTAGTCAAAGCTTTAGTTTTTCCAGTAGTCCTGTATGATTGTGAGAGTTGGACTATAAAGAAAGCTAAGTGCCAAAGAATCGATGCTCTTAAATTGTGGTGTTGGAGAAGACTCTTGAGAGTCCCTTGAACAGCAAGGAGATTCAACCACTCCAACCTAAAGGAAATCAGTCCTGACTATTCATTGGAATGACTGATATGGACCTGAAGCTGAAACTCCAATACTTTGGATCCCTGATGTGAACAACTGACTCATTTGAAAAGACCCTGATGCTGGGAATGATTGAAGAAGGAGGAGGAGGGGAAGGGAGGAGATTGGGAGGAGAAGGGGGTGACAGAGGATGTTATGGTTGGACAGCATCACCGACTCAGTGGGTATGAGTTTGAGTAAACTCTGGGAGTTGGTGAGGGACAGGGAGGCCTGGCATGCTGCAGTCCATGAGGTGGCCATTCCTCACAATAAATCAGTGGATTATATACTGTAATTTAACTTGTTTTAAGAATAAGGAAACTGAGATTGACAACTTTACATTGAACAGAATTGCATAAAAGGTAAATAACAGATTTAAGATTTGAATTTATTGCATTGCTGTCTGTTGAAATATCCTAGTGGGATGTTAATTACTATGAATTCCTAATTCATTATATTGAGATTTAGGGTCTGCGAAAAACATGTAAACAGTTCAAATTTATGGTTGAAACTTCAGAGAGAAGCCAAGGGCCAATGTCCAAAAGAGTCAGCATGTTTTTATAAAGATAGCATGTATTTATAATCTGAGTTTAAAACCTGATTCCACCATTCATATGCCTGAGATTCAACTTTCTAATTTATAAAGATGTGAAATAATGACTGCCTTTCTTGATTGTTTAATGCATCGAGGTAATGCATTCAAGAACCCTGTATGCCTGGAAGTGATTTAGAAAATATATTTTCTACACAAATGTTCAACTCAAATGGACATTAAATTTGAGGTAAAGACATTCACAATAAGGTGAGTAGCTTTTGGCTGGCCAAATAGCACAATGGAATAAATCTCTTTCAGCCTGTCAAATCTTAAACTAGAGATTACTTGCAAAGAAGCATCTGGTATTATCCCTGCATTAAACAAAGAAGTGGAATTAATTGGCCCAAGGCTGAAATAATTTCTTCCTTTAGACAACAACTCTTTTGGGGTGTCTATGATAAGCAAATTCTTTTACACATCTTAATAGGATATCATCCTGTCACGATTATAATACATGTTAATAAGGTGCCTAGGATCTTAGCATGTGTGCATGCTCAGTCATGACCATTTCTTTGCAACACCATAGACTGTAGCCCACCAGATTCTTCTGTCCATGGGATATCCCAGGCAAGAATACTGGAGTAGGCTGCTGTTTTCTTCTCCATGGACTCTTCATGACTTGGGGATTGAACAGATGCCTCTTCCACCCCCTAAACTGCAGGCAGATTCTTTACCCCTGAACAAGCTGGGAGACCAGACTAGGATCTTACCCAAAGAGAAATAGTGTATTCATAAAAATAAAATAATAATGCCAAGATGTGTGATACTGGGAGACAAAAAAAAATGATTTAGAAGTAATAAGAATAGGGCAGGAAGATGGGCTGAAAGGATTGGAAAACACCTTGGCGGGGAATAGAGATTCAAGGAGAAAGGACAATGATATAAGAAGTCAAATTTGATAAAGGAGAGAAAATGAAAAGATGATGTATATTTTTCTTTCAGGAAAAATAATCTGGGGAAGAAAGGGGAGATATGTTTTGTAATTTAGGTTTTGGATACTTATTGGAAATATTTGAAGGCTTGAAACTGATGAGGACACTGTGGGACCCTTCCTGATGGCAGACACCTGCTTATCCTATTTCTTGTTCAGCCTCCTAGACCCTCCCCAAGTTCCAAAGAACAGACTCAGGCAGTTACTAAGCTGAGAAGTGAGGGAATATGGAAACAAGGAAAAGCAGCTAAGAAAAAGTAATGATAGCTTAAGCAGTAGCTCAGCAGGAAAACACTGAACCCTAGTTGAGCAGTCACTGGACCCTGGTTCTTCCTCAAGGAATGTAGATGACAATCTGACACATATATTTAAGTTGCTTTACAGAAACCAAATCCTTCCCTAAAAGCCATGGGGGAGATCTTTTGAGCCTAAGTTGCCTGTTCTCCTTGCTTAGTGTCTTCCATAAACTCTGTACTTTTCTTTACCACAGCTTTGTGTCATTAGATTGATTATGCTGTGCTCTGGAAAGGGACCCAATTTTGGTTAGGCAACAACTTGGTTGTTAAATTTAAATTTTATCCTTTAAACTTTGGTGCATTGAGCATCGTATGATTTCTCCAAGAATAATCAGTCAGAATTTTACAACTTTTTTATTTTTTAAATTTGGTTATCCTCAATTTCCCTGGTGACTTCCCTGGTGGCTCAGACGGTAAAGCATCTGCTTACAATGCAAGAGACCTGGGTTCAATTCCTGGGTTAGGAGGATCTCCTGGAGAAGAAAATGGCAACCCACTCCAGTGTTCTTGCCTGGAAAATCCTGTGGATGGAGGAGCTTGGTGGGCTACAATCCATGGAGTAGCAAAGAGTTGGACACGGCTGAGCAACTTCACTTTCACTTTCACTATTTGATTACTTCTCATTTAAACTAGTTGCCTTATTGTTTTCTCCCATGTGGTGAATGACGTGTATGCACGCAAACACACACACACACACATACACACACGTGGCATTCACACAATTAACTTTTATCTTTTTAACCAAGAGGAGTGTATAAATCACATTAGAAGTAAGAACTAGAATTGATGTCTTTACCTTGCTACCTTTCTGCTAATATTTTAAAACTTGCTAATGCAGGTCAGGAAGCAACAGTTAGAACTGGACATGGAACAAGAGACTGGTTCCAAATAGGAAAAGGAGTACGTCAGGGCTATATATTGTCACCTTGCTTATTTAACTTATATGAAGAGTACATCATGAGAAATGCTGGGCTAGAAGAAGCACACACTGGAATCAAGATTGCCAGGAGAAATATCAATAGCCTCAGATATGCAGATGACACCACCCTTATGGCAGAAAGTGAAGAGGAACTAAAAAGTCTCTTGATGAAAGTGAAAGAGGAGAGTGAAAAAGTTGGCTTAAAGCTCAACATTCAGAAAACAAAGATCATGGCATCTGGTCCCATCACTTCATGGGAAATACATGGGAAACAGTGGAAACAGTGTCAGACTTCAATTTTCTGGGCTCCAAAATCACTGAAGACGGTGATTACAGCCATGAAATTCAAAGAGGCTTACTCCTTCGAATGAAAGTTATGACCAACCTAGATAGCATATTCAAAAGCAAAGACATTACTTTGCCAACAAAGGTCCATCTAGTCAAGGCTACGGTTTTTCCAGTAGTCTTGTGAGAGTTGGACTATGAAGAAAGCTGAGCTTCGAAGAATTGATGCTTTTGAACTGTGGTGTTGGAGAAGACTCTTTTTCTTTTTTATGTTTAGGTCCTTTATTCTTTTTAGTTTTTTATTTTTTTAATTTTAAAATCTTTAATTCTTACATGCGTTCCCAAACATGAACCCCCCTCCCACCTCCCTCCCCATAACATCTCTATGGGTCATCCCCATGCACCAGCCCCAAGCATGCTGTATCCTGCGTCAGACATATACTGGCGATTCAATTCTTACATGATAGTATACATGTTAGAATGCCATTCTCACAAATCATCCCACCCTCTCCCTCTCCCTCTGAGTCCAAAAGTCCGTTATACACATCTGTGTCTTTTTTCCTGTCTTGCATACAGGGTCGTCATTGCCATCTTTCTAAATTCCATATATATGTGTTAGTATACTGTATTGGTGTTTTTCTTTCTGGCTTACTTCACTCTGTATAATCGGCTCCAGTTTGAGAGTCCCTTGGACTGCAAGGAGATCCAACCAGTCCATTCTGAAGGAGATCAGCCCAGGGTGTTCTTTGGAAGGACTGATGCTAAAGCTGAAACTCCAATACTTTGGCCACCTGATGTGAAGAGTTGACTCATTGGAAAAGACTCTGATGCTGGGAAGGATTGAGGGCAGGAGGAGAAGGGGATGACAGAGAATGTGATGGCTGAATGGCATCCCCGACTTGATGGACATGAATTTGAGTGAACTCCGGCAGTTGGTGATGGACAGGGAGGCCTGGCATACTGTAATTTGTGGGGTTCAAAGAGTCAAACACGACTGAGCAACTGAACTGAACTGATCTGAATTTTATATAACTGCAGTCTTTTTATATATTATTTAATTCTTGAGATTACTTTAAATTTTATACATAGTATGATGTAGAAGTCAATATATACTTGAGGAATATAATTGAAATAGCAAACAATGTTTTCACTTGATGATGGTTGTTAAAAGAATACAGTTTATTTTATGTTTTAATTTTCTCTGTATCAAGCGGTTGTCATTGAATAGTTTTAGTCTCCTAGAAAATATTATTCTCTGTCTTTAAATAAAGTTTTAATGATATAGCCAAGGTTTAATTCTCTGTTCTCCAAAAGCATCCATCTCTCTGTAAATAAATGTTAGTCACCCAGTCGTGTCTGACTCTTTGTGATTCCATAAACTGTAGCCTGCCAGGCTCTTCTGTCTGTGAATCTCTCTAGATGTATTAAAATTTGGGAAGTCGAGTTCTTATTTCTAGATCATGAATTCACTTATGCCTCATTTCTCCAGAAAACATATTCTAAGGACTTTGTAATTTCATATCAATGACCTATCCATTTTAATTTTCAGGTAGTCTCTATATCAACAAAATATGCCACATTCTTTTCCTGCTTCATCATGGTTGATAAACACATTCTAATTTTTCTTTTCAATTTATGCTTATTAATATTCCACTGTGCTTAGCTGCCTAGTCATATCCAAATCTTTGCAGCACTGTGATCTGTGGTCTGCCAATCACCTCTGTCCATGAGGATTCTCCAGGCAAGAATACTGGAGTGGATTGCCATGACTTCCTCCAGGGAATCTTCCCAACCCAGGGATTGAACCCAGGCCTCTTGCATTGCAGGTGGATTCTTTACCATCTGAGCCACCAGGGAAGCCTTAAATTTTTACTTGTTGGCAACACCATGCAGCATGTAGCATTTTACTTCCCCAACAAGGGATCAAACCCATTTCCCCTGCATTGGAAGCCACAAGTCTTAACTGGACCACTGGGGAAGTCTAATATTCCTCTAGAAGATGATTTATGGCATAACACTGTAAAACAATCATAAGTGATGTACAAGAAGAAAGCCTGGTAATACTCTAAAAAATTTTTATTGCCTTTATCAGTAAACAACTGTATTAAATGATACTTTTAAGGAAATGCTAAATTTCAGACCCCTCCACTAATAAGTAAAATCTCTAATCCGCATGTAATAATGTCAGTAATAACCCAGAATTGGGAAAAATTGCATCTCTTTTAAAGAAATCTCTATGTAAATTTACTAAGATGAGATTTAGAAGAAGCAGAGTGCTGGAATGCATACAAGCTGTAAGATTTGGATATATATATATATTCCCCCCACCACCACCCCCGAGACCATTCCCTTATTTGCGTTTCATTCCCATAAATCAGCTGCATTACTACTCATGTCAATCAGCCGATTCACTACTTCTCTGGGACCATGATCCAATCACCTGTGTTCAGACAAATATTGTTTGACACATTAGATACCGATACTGGAGACTCATTGGCTGCACCTTGCCTGCATTTAGTTCTTTTGGAGGAAGTCTTCAAGGGGATGCGGCCACTGACTGACCCTCAGGCTGGACTTGGGGAATCCGAGGGTCCTCAGTTACACACGTGTCCTTGGAATGTATGCTTTACCCATCTTGCCCGTGGTTAGAGTCATTTCAAGTATACAGCCTTGAGAGAGTAAGGTGCTGTTGAGACTATTTGGATGCCTAAACCCAGTTAAGGACTCTACATAAACTAAAAATTCTGATGAAGAGTGCAGAAATTGACTCATCTTGTAGCCTCACACTACAAGCCTTCTCATTTCCCTTGCTTATTAAACCTTCTACCTACCAATATGGAGTATCTACCTCTTTCTTTGGTCTTTCCCTGCCTTCCATGTGCAGAAATCAGTTTCATATTTTGTCACTATATTTTTATTTCTTGGAATGGACAACTGATGGGCAATTCTAAGAATAATCTGCATTTAATTTATTATGGTTATTTTAGCAAAGGAGAAATGAAATCATTTCATCACATCTTGCATGCCTGCTAAGTCACTTCAGTTGTGTCTGACTCTTTGTGACCCTGTGGGCCATAGCCCACCAGGCTCCTCTGTTCATGGGATTCTCCAGGCAAGAATACAGGAGTGGAGTGCCATGCCCTTCTCCAGGTTATCACATCTATTCATATGTAAAAATATTCATACCATTTTGCCAGCTTTTGATTTGTTTACACATGTTCCTCCTTTTTACAGATAAAATGGTGTAGATAGATCCCAGGAGCTTGGACCATCTTAGTCAATTGAATTGCTATTGTCCTTTGGCTTCTCTTGGGAAGAAAAACTACTCAACCTGACGGTTATGAAAAGTTCACCCAAATGTTAGAAATTACATTGAGAGCAGGCCTGAATACATCTTCTCTGCTTAGATAAATCAAGAGACGCCATGCTGGGGAAATTAATGTCTCCATCCAGGCCAGAAAAGCATAAGCCTTTTTATAACAAATATGCTTATTTATTTTAACTATTGACAACCAATGTTTGCTAAAAAAAATACATATTTCATATAACAATTTCAAATATAGCCTCATTTTTTTTCTGCAATTGCATTTAAGTTAAAGATCATCTGTTTCATATGGAAAAATAAAATTAAATGAGTAGAACCAGTTGTATATATTTACTCTTATGTAGATTATATTAAAAACAAAACAAACAAATCCAAATTACAATCTTTTGAAATTGAATTACAGGTTAAAAATTCTAAGAAGGCATCAATAATTTACAATAGGAAAGGCCTAAAATTTGCATTTTTATTATACATAAAGTTAATTAAGAGCTTCCTAGTGGTGCTAGTGGTAAAGAACCTACTTGTCAATGAAGGAGACATAAGAAACATAGGTTCCTTCCCTGGATCAGGAATATCCCCTGGAGAAGGGCATGGCAAACCACTCCCGTATTCTTGCCTGGAGAATCCTATGGGCAGAGGAGCCTGGTGGGATATAGTCCATGGGGTCGCAAAGAGTCGGACATGACTGAAGCGACATCACATAGCATGCAGCAACATGAGTTTTCTAACTAGCCTACGAATAGTATTCTAATTTTTATTATGTTTATCCACAATAGATAAGAAGCTTTGCATGTTTTCCCCTAATTTTATTTTGAGCCATTGCTCATGTAAAGCTACATTTGTAGACATTTAGATGTAGTCTTCAATCTTATCTATTATAGCACATAACTTTCAAATGGGATTTTTGTTGCTATAAATATAGGTATCCATCATAGTTCTATCTTTCTGAGTTTTGAAATCTATCATTTTGAATTTTGCTTGACAGTCTAGAGTTGCCTATATTTACACAGATGTAAAACAGATATTCATCTGAAATTGTTTATTGCTTAAATAACAAAATGCCTGCGACATGGCAAATGTATAAATGGTCCTCTTAAACATTTTTATTTATATTCACTTATCCATTTTTTTTCCGCCTTTTTCTTCTTTCACTGAAAATTGGTAAGCAGGTGTGGGCATTTTGTTTTGTCTACCTATTTCCCATATATTATAGACAGACTTGTGTTTCTATGTTTTTGTTTGTGCTTTTATCAAAACAAGGAGTGTTAAGTGGCTTAAGCTATGTTGTTGTTGCTGTTGTTCAGTTGCTTAAGTCATATCCAACTCTTTGTGACCCCCATGGACTGCAGCATGCCAGGCTTCCCTGTCCTTCACTTGCTAAGCTATTTCACATGGTGTTTATTCTAAATGATATGATCTCTCCAATACAAACTCTACACAGAATACAATTTTTCAATGATTCTACAAGGGTGTTGACATTCCTACTTCTCTCTCTTTCAGCTCAACGTAGTCAGTTTTTCATTAAAATGCTTGATATACGGATGTGACAATGAACACTTATAAACAGTTTAAATGTGCTTCAAAATATTTGACCCACTTTCTAACCACATTAATCTTAGCAAATTCACAAGAAGTTAAAATACACAGTTCTCAAAATATGTAATTTCCTTTGTTTCTTGAAGAGGAACACAGATAAAATTTAAGAATAATTGTATTGCTGTGCTCATTAAAAAACAATATAACTAGTTGTCTGTGACCTTCTGAGATTTGTGATGTAAATTTAAAAAAAAAAAAAAAAGAGTAAAGGGTACTGACTTTTTCTGCTATGATAACTGGGAAGAGACACATTGAATGTAATGATGCTTTACTGAAAAAACCTTAATGTCTCGAAAATGAAGCAGCAGTTACAAAGTAGTAATCCCATGGCTAAACCTTCTCTAATATATCTGTGGAGAAAATCTACAATTTTTGCTTCCTAAAAACAAAATAAAAACTAAGAAGTACATTATGACAGCGTCTAGAGAATAGTAAATATTATTTATACTCTCATTATTTTGTTACTACTATTATTATTAAACATGTTTTTAAAAGCAAACTTTGTGTTATTTGCAATAAAACCTAGATACAACATTGATTTCTTATATCCATTAAACTATTAAAAAAGCAATCTGTTCTCCAAAAACATTCATATATAAATATGACATTGCAACAGTTACAAATGGAACATTTAGGAGACTTTCTGAAACATGTTTCGTAATATGCAAAGGATACAAAAATGTTAGATGTCAGGTCTGAAGGAAGCTTTAGTTTTCTAGATGTGTTGTGTTGAAATAACTTTCTAGGTTCAAGATGGCATCCCCACAGCCCAGGGTGCCATGTCAGCAAACCAGAACTAAGATAATCTTTGTGTCCTTGTAAATGCTCTCCTTGGCCAGAAATACTGTGTATTCAGTCAGCCAAACCACAAACTCTAAGTCAACTGTGGGCTTCTAACCCAAACAAGTTTGATTAGGAAGACCTAGCCAGTCCGTTATTTTCAATTTGTCTCTTATTCTTTATTCTTTATCCTGTAAAAACTTCTGCCCTATTTTGCAGTTGTCTGAAAGGAGAGATTGTTCACTTTATCTGAAGTTTGGGTATCACCTAAATTGTGTTCTTTAATAATTTTTTTTTTAAACAAGTAAATGACAAATAGTAATTGTACTATGGCTCAAACCACTGTAATTGGAATTACCAAACAAATATCAAGATAGTTTTCTCTCAATATTTTAAAATCCTCAGATAATCTTAGATTGTATCTTGCTAATAGCTAACTACACTTTTTGATATGCTAATTTTACCAATTGTTTAATTTTTATAATACTTAATATGTTTTACAAAAGAAGAAAAATAATTACTGAAACAGAAGACTGCTTGCTTTGCAAAGATTATACTCATTATTTAAAATTTTCTGATTACCATTTTTACTTTCCGAACATAAAAAATATAAAAGGCAAACTTTTCTACATTCAATACTCCTTTATCTTATTGTGTAAAAGCCTCCTGCTGTGATTTACAATTTAATGAAGTAATAGCAAAACACCTACAGCTATTCTAAATGATTTGCTGTCACAACTTTATTAGAGAAATTAAAAGACAGAATAAATTTAAAAATTATTATGCGAGCATAAAAAGATAAAAGATGTGTGAGGTATAGTTTCGATAAACTATCTAATCTTCCTGTACACATCTATTTAAATTCCTGAAGAGTATCGGTATTTCCAATACATAAGAAAACTTTGGCCAACTCTAAACTAATAGTCCGGAGAAGGCAATGGCACCCCACTCCAGCACTCTTGCCTGGAAAATCCCATGGACAGAGGAGCCTGGTGGGCCGCAGTCAATGGGGTTGTTAAGAGTCGGACACGACTTTACTTTCATTTTCACTTTTCACTTTCCTGCATTGGAGAAGGAAATGGCAACCCACTCCAGTGTTCTTGCCTGGAGCATCCCAGGGACGGGGGAGCCTGGTGGGCTGCCGTCTGTGGGGTCTCACAGAGTCGGACACGACTGAAACGAGCAGCAGCAGCAGCAAACTAATGGTCACATATGTAAAATCAGCTGCCAAAAAGCAAAAAGAAATTTTATGGAAGAACTCAGAGCTTTCCCTGTTTCTCAGCCGGTGAAGAACATGCAAGTAATGCAGGAGACTCAAGAGACAATATGGGTTTGATCCCTGGATCTACAAGATCCCGTGGAGAAAGAAATGGCAACCTACTCCGGTATTCTTTCTTGGGAAATCCAATGGACAGCGGAGCCTGGTGAACTACAATCCATGGGGTCTACTGATCACATGTGCCTGCATACACATGGAAAAACTCAAATTACTGTATCACATTTGCAGACTAATTTTTATTTAAAAATATAAATGGAGAAGAAAATAATCTAATACTAAAATGTCCGCTAATTGTCTCCAAGATATGCTCTTCATAAATCATGGATATCTTTTCAAAAGTTGTTTTCTACATGGAGAGGAAACGCTACACTATGTCTTTTGACTGTGATTTCATACACACCATTCATTGTGAGGCTTCTTGTCATTATGGACTTGTATCCTGCTCCTGCTGGAAACTGATTTTCTGTTGAGTTTGAGTGATGGTGTGATGGGATTACGTACTTTCTAGCCTTATATCGTCTTGTTTTAAGGTATCCCAAACCATAATCCCTTCTGTGTTAGAAACAACATGCATTACTAGAGTAGGTGACCACCTTTGTGTAAAATGGCAAAGCCTTTTATTTCTTACCAAATGTTTATTTTTAGTTCTTTGATGCTATAATTAAAGTATTCATGATGCACAACTTCCCATTACTTGAGCTTTGTTCCTTTAAATAGAATGTTCTTGCAAATTTCCTGTTTAAGACTGATTTTCAGGAATAAAAATAAAAGTCACATTTGAAAAGAATAAAATAATCAGTCCAATACAAAATGGTCAGTAGTAAGTTTGACTTATTTGTTAATATGCTCAATTCATATTTTGTAATGTCTATGAAAGATCTCTACATTTAATTATATTTCATGCACACACACACATTCCAGATGTTTATATTTACTAAGTGTTATGTCAGTTCTGTTTTGCTTATTTAACAAAAATATATACTAATATAGTGACACTCTACAGAGCAATAGCAAGGTTTTTCTATATACTTGTACATATACATTTCCCACCCCCATTGGAAAAGCTCCATATTTAGTGCAGCCTCTTACTTGATGTAAATTATACCTTCTACCTGACATATATCAAGTCCAACTCAACTTCATATTTCTTCATGCACTTCATTGTAAGTGTATGAATAATCCAGTCCTGTAAAATATTTTACAAAATTGACCAAAGACTTATTTAAGGTTCTATACAGGCTTCCTCACCAGCACTTTTCTTTCTAATGAATCCAGAAAAAAAAAGTTTGAAATCAATATAGTCAAAAAGTCCTAAATAAGCAGAATAAAAAAAATAGAATTCCTTTGTGCAAAATATAGATTTAGAGTGAAAATTGCAAATCACTTTGAATCGTATAATTATTATTATTATATAAACTATTTGCCGAAGTCATATTTACACAGCATTGAAATGACCATTTTAATTTCTTCAAGAAACTTTATTTTATTCTTTGCAGTCACTCACCAGAGAAAAATAAGACAGATAGAACCATGTTGTCATTTCCGCTATACTTTTTGACTCTCCATTCACCCAGAATAATAAACTCCAATGCTCTTCAAAAAGTAAATAAGATTATAATACAACACTAGGCCCTAGGAGTATGCATGGTGTGAGAACATTTCTACTCACTTCAGAATATTAAAATTAAAGTCTACCAATACAGTATACTAATGCATATATATGGAATTTACAAAGATGGTAACAATAACCCTGTATGCGAGACAGTAAAAGAGACACAGATGTATAGAAGTCTTTTGGACTCTTTGAGAGAGGGAAAGGGTGGGATGATTTGGGAGAATGGAATTGAAACATATATAATATCATATATGAAACGAATCGCCAATCCAGGTTCGATGCATGATACTGGATGCTTGGAGCTGGTGCACTGGGATGACCCAGGGGAGGGGGGTTCAGGATGGGGAACACATGTATACCTGTGGTGGATTCATGTTGATGTATGGCAAAACCAATACAATATTATAAAGTAATTAACCTCCAATTAAAATAAATAATTTCATATTTAAAAATAAATTAAAAATAATAAAAAGTCTTCTCCAAATAAAAATAAAATAAAATTGAAGTCTATAATCCACTTGCTGCAAGCAACCGCATGACATTCTGAACCACCTTGAAGTTAAAAAACAAAACAGTTTGAATTCCATTTGATAGTATTTTATCTATAGTCTAGAATAGAGCACCCCAGATTATATTCTTGATGTTATTCTCCAGAGGAGGAAGGTAAATTTATTGTGGCATAAAGTACACTGCTAAAACTTGTTTTAAGAGTCTAGCCAGCAAGATCAGCTTCACTGAAGAGACTGCAGTTCAATTTTCTGTAACCTTTCTCAGGTCAAATATTCTAGGAAGAGGGAATAAAACTATTCACAGGAGCAGCATGTGAGATGAAGTAACTTCAGTCCATCCATCTCCTGCCCATAAACCTAGAAAAGTGAAACAAGGTTAGCATGATATGCACAATAAATACGCACAATATTGCTTTATAATAAATTGGTAACCTAGTAGATAAAGTGTTACTCTGGAGTTCTCTGAGCCAGGCTAGCAAATTTAGTCAAACCCAAGGAGGAGGTCAGGACTTCCCACGTGGCTTAGTAGTGGAGTCTGCTTGCCAACGCAGGAGACACGGATTTGATCCCTGGGTTGGGAAGACCCTTTGAAGAGGGAAATGGCAACCCACTCCAATATTCTTGCTTGAAAAATCCCATAGACAGAGGAGCCTAGAGAGCTACAGTCCATGGCTTAGGGACTAAACGACAACAAGGAGGAGGTCATGGTAACCTACCATTGACAGCCAATTTGATTGGTTCAAGTAACAACCTAGACTTGTGATTGGTCTTCTGAGTTGGAGAGGATTGTTGGAACTTCTACTCTGTATCCCATTGGTCAGCACAGGTAACAACCTGTACTTGCCTCTGGTATCTGAAGTGATGGGCAATCTTAGGGGATTGAACCCTTAACCTGTGGGATCTGATACAGTGTATAGTTTCAGAACTGAGTTAAATTGTAGGGCATTCAGTTGATGTGAAGAGAATAGCTTGTTGTTATAGGGAACCATCACCCTATACAGCAGAACTGGATTTAGAAACCAACAGACTCCCATTTCATGAATGCTAGCAGAAGACCCAATGCCCCTGGGTTTAACACAAATGATGATTTCTGACTCACAACAACAGCAGTAGGCAGAGCATCATTTTATTCTTGTGTCACTTTTCCAAAACCCAGTTCCCACAGGACAGTGCCACAAGGGCTAGTAGGTGCTTTCACCTACATTGGCTTTTGTTACCAAAAAGAAATCCTGAACTTAAGAATCCTGAATCGTTGATACTGGGCCACAGGAAAACATGTCCAAGCTTTCCCCATAAAGATAAATGATCATTATTATGCTGGACAGTAAATAAACCAGCTTTTGGCAGCAGCAGAAGAGGTTATGTCCATCTTCCAAGGCTTTTTGCTATACACATATCCTTGAAAATAAAGTTTATAATGAAAGGACAATTAATGACTCTGTTCTTAAGATATGAAGAAGTGTGGGAGATTCATGGAAGAGTCTTATAACACAGTGATAATGATAATCAGCAGAAGGTACTATACTGGTAATGAAAATTATTCCTGAAAATTCATTGGAAGGTCTGATGCTGAAACTCCAATACTTTGGTCACCTGATTCAAAGAGCCAACTCTTTGGAAAAGACCCTTTGCTGGGGAAGATGGAAGGCAGGAGGAGAAGGGGATGACAGAGGATGAGATGGTTGGATGGCATCACTGACTATATGGACATGAGTTTGAGCAAGCTCTGGGAGTTGCAGCAAGCCAGGCATGCTGCAGTCCATGGGGTCGCAAAGAGCTGGACAGGACTGAGTGACTGAAGTGAACTGACTACATGGGCAATAATAAGGAACAACTACCAATGAAATGTTAAGATGTTACAGCAGTAATCACAAATAGAGGTTTACTTTTTTCTTTTCCTTTTTCATTGTTCTCAAGTAAGTTGTTAAATGTTATGATACATATAGGTCAAATACCCAGGCTAAATAATTTATATGATTGCCTTAAATAACCTAAAAAATATCTACTACAAATCTGTTCCTGGGTTAATGAATGTTAATTTTCTGAAAATTACAGTTCTGAGTTATTATGCATAAATAACTGTACGTCTAAAAAGTACTGCAAAAAAATAAATAAAAAGTACTGCAATTTTAGTGCTGTCTAAAATTTTTAACTTAAAATACATGTGAGTCATGTACTGTGGAAAGCTATTTACCTATTGTTGTTGTTGTTTAGTCACCTAGACGTGTCTGACTCTTTGTGATCCATGGACTGCAGCACACCAGGCCTCTCTCTCCCATCTCAGCACACCATCTCTCAGAGTTTACCTACTACCATTTGCATTTAACCTAATAGTATTTTATAGATTACAAATTTTCTAATAAAAAATAGCTACAGGTTTAATCTATATGTGTCAATATGTTTTGTATATGAGTATATTATCTTTCTCTTTTATAAGCTTGAATCTTATTTGAAGAATCATTCTGTTAAAATACATAGGTTATGCAGAGATCAGAGTTTAATCATTTTTGAGTTTTAATATTGGAAATTCACATCATAAAGTTTGCTTCATGATATTAAGTATAAAACATCTGTTTCCTACTTAATGTTTACCCTAGAACCTCAATTTAAAAGTTTTATGTGCATGTTACTAAATTGTTATATTCAGATACATTTGTACTATTTTTACTCTAATATACTCTAAATTTGATGACTGTTTCACTTTCCATATAGAGTATTATTTTTCCTGTAGTTATAAAGATAGTATAAGTTTTTAAAAACAAGGATAATGAGAATTTGTTTAACATGTTGGATAACAGTTGTTCAGACTGCTTTCTCCCTCTTTGAAACATCTTTCACACAGCTTTGTCATGGACAATTGTTTCATGGGTGTAAAAGCTCTCCTAATGGATAGCTTTTATTGTACAGACACCTGAAATGTGTTATAGAATTTCTTCTCTTTTTTAACTTCTAATCAATTTATGATAATATCATTATTCAAATCTACAGTGAGTTGTCTTCATCATTCAGCAAGACTATGGTAATTTTTTGTGTGTTTGTATTTCCTTGAAGAAAGATAAATTTTAGAATAACTTAGATATCACCTTGGTGATTGTCTTCTCAACTTTTACAAGAAAATTTTCTCGGCCTATTTAGTCCCTTTTCCTTAGAAATTACCTCTTAGTTTGTATCTATTTACATTGTTTATTATACTGTGTATAAATTCCATGCTATTTTGTAACTGAGGAAATATTTTCTTCCTCAAAAATGAAAAATAAGTATGTTTTTGTGTTTGGCATGGCAAACAGGGAACTCAGGAGAGTTTCCTAGTTTGCTAGAAAATGAACATTTTAACTTAGAAAATAATAATAATTTTATTTATTAAATATTAATATTGAATGATGTCAGGAATTATTACTGAAAACTATTTTTTCAACTAGAAGAAAATTACCTGTATATTTGAAATGTATATAGTGACATTAGTTTTATTGGTACTTTGGAACACATGGCCACAAACTAAGCTCCTTAATCACACAAATTGATTATCTGACAGTTTGTGTCTGTTTGGAGTCCAGCATGATATGGCTGGGTTACTAGCTCAGGATTTCACAAGGCTGATATCAACATGTTGGTAAGACTGAGTTGTTGTTGTTTTTTTTTTTTAATTGTATTTGGATATAGCCAATTAACAATGTTGTGAAACCTTTAGGTAGACAGCAAAGGGACTCAGCCATACATATACATGTATCCACTCTCTCCCAAACTCCCCTCCAACTGGGCTGCCACATAACATTGAGCAGAGTTCCCTGTGATATACCATAGGTCCTTGGTGGTTATCCATTTTAAATATAGCAGAGTGAACATGTCCTTCTGAGTCTACCTAACTGCCAGTTGCTCCCGTCCTTTCACTGGTGATCATAAACTTGCTCTCTGAGTTTGTGAGTCTCTTTCTGTTTTATAAGTTCATTTGTATCACTTTTTAGATTCCACATATAAGGGATGTCATACAGTATTTCTCCTTCTCTGTCTAATTTAATATCATTCAGTATGACTGAGTTTTGGTTTGCAGGGTCTGAGGGGGAAAAAATAAAACTGTTGTAAACTCATGCTTATTTAGAAAATTCAGTACCTTGTATGAGTGTATTCCTTCCTCCTTTGCCTGCTATGTGGAGAAGTTTGCTTGGGAAAACTAAAGGTCATCTGTCTGCCTTCTCACATGGTTCCCCTCTTCTTCCATTTGAATATGATGTATCAAACCGGTCTAGGGTTGTAAACCTTTGACTTGTTCTTCTGTGGTCAATAAGAAAACAAAACAAAACCTCTCTCCTTAAAAACATTGCATTTAGGTCATATCTATAGGGATAATCTTCTCTTAAGGTCAACTGTGTCATTTAGCATAATCAAATCATAGGAATAAAATCCACCAATCCAGAGTCCCAGGGACTATGTCGAGATTTTACATCAGGAAAGGATATAATATAATAAGAATGATTTTAGATTTCTGCTTGCTAAAGTAGTCAATATTTAGAGTATGTTGGATATTTTCCTCATTTAAAGATAGCTTTTCTGGGATAGTTTGAAATACTTTAAACAAGTATGATTTTTTAAATATTATGTCTTTTTATAAATAGATACACCAACTTTTACTATTATAAACTGTTTTTTGTCAATTTTTTAAATTTATTGAAGCACTGATTTTTGTGGAAAATTCTTAAAAAGATTGGATTACCAGACCACCTGACCTCCCTCAGAGAAATCTGTATGCAGATCAAGAAGCAAGAATTAAAACCAGACATGGAAAAACAGACTGCTTCTAAACTGGGAAAGGAGTATATCAAGGCTGTAGATGGTCACCCTGCTTATTTAATGTATATGCAGAGTACATCATGCAAAATGCTGGGCTAGATGAAGCACAAGTTGGAATCAAGATTGCTGAGAGAAATATCAGTAACCTCAGACATATAGATGACACCACCCCTATGGCAGAAATCAAGGAAGAATTAAAGAGCCTCTTGATGAAAGTAAAAGAGTATGGCTTAATGCTCAACATTCAGAAAATTAAGATCATGAATCTGGCCCCATCACTTCATGGGAAAGAGATGGGGAAACTAGGGAAACAGTGATAGACTATTTTGGGGGCTCCAAAATCACTGCAGATGGTGATTGCAGCCGTGAAATTAGAAGATGTTTGCTGCTTGGAAGTAAAGCTATGACCAACCTAGACAGCATATTAAAAAGCAGAAACATTACTTGGCAACAAAGGCCCATCCAGTTAAAGCTATGATTTTTCCAGTAGTTATGCATAGATGTGAGATTTCTGAGTGCAGGATAATTGATGCTTTTGAACTGTGGTGTTGGAGAAGACTCTTGAGAATCCCTTGGACTGCGAGGAGATCCAACCAGTCCATCCTAAGAGAAATCAGTCCTGAATATTCATTGGAAGGACTGATGCTGAAGCTGAAGCTCCAATACTTTGGCCACCTGATGCAAAGAACTGACTTATTGGAAAAGACCCTGATGCTGGGAAAAATTAAAGGTGGAGGAGGGAGGAGAAGGGGACGACAAAGGATGAGATGGCTGGATGGCATCACTGACTCAATGGACATGAGTTTGAGTAAACTCCAGGAGTTGGTGATGGACAGGGAGGCCTGGCGTGCTGCAGTTCTGTGGTCACAAAGATTCCAACATGACTGAGTGACTGAACTGAACTGATTACTGCATAACAGCATCAACAAATTCCATAATTCTAGATGTGGACATATCTATTTGATCAGTTTATCTTTGCAGTTTTTTGAGATCAACTGGTGATAAATACAAAGAATGTATATTTTCAGGAACAGTTTAACACATATTTAATTAATTAATATTGGTTATTTTGTTTTACTTAATGTATGATTTAATTTAGAAATGCAAAAATATTAAGACCTGTTGATGAAGGAAAAAAATTCTATAAAACTATGTGATCATTAAAATAATAATCTTAAATATGTAGAGATTTATATTTCATCATGGTTTTTAAAAGCCATACTAATGGGGAAGAAGAAATGTATATAATGACATTTTAATTTTAATTTAGGGGTGTAGTGTTCATAGGACTGAACTTTTAATGGAGGGAAAGGTTAGGGTCAAATCAAATATATCTGTCTATACAATTATTTTGAATATTGAAAACTCTCTACAAACAAACAAAAAAAAACTATATATGATTTAAATTTTTGAAATCTCATTTACCAACTTTATCATGGGCAACACAAAGATACATTTTCATGCAACAGACTAGCTATCCAAAAATTTAAACAGATTCAAATATTTTTCCTGATGCAGAATAGCTGAATTCTTTTAACCAAAACAAAAAGATTTTTAAAAAACTCAGAAAATTCAATCAGATATATAATGTTAAATAAGAAGAATGTGATAGCCTATCTTTGAGAGGACTTCTGTTTATTTTATGTCATTAAATATACATCATGAGCCACGGCATTTCTGAAGCATGGAATTCCAATTATTTACTCAACAGTTTCCGTGGTAGCCCAATTTATGATGTTGTAAATTCCTTTACAGATTTTAGATATTAACCTATCGGATTTTATGCCAAATTTGAGCTTATAATTCATTTAAATAAAATCAATGTTTAGTGTATAATCATTTGATTTCTTTCAGAAATCAGCAATTACATGTAAGAATGTAGTTTTTAGTTTACGGATTATCAAACACCTGAGGAATCATAGTGATTAAATTAAGGAGATCATGTAGTCTCAGTTTAATATTATTTGTTGCATTTGTTAAAGGGCACTGGGCATTATTCAGTTCAGACACTTTTTGAGAATCTCATAGATGTTATTTTTGAAAGATAATAACTATGATAGTCACAGTGAGAAATTAGTCGGAAAAACATTTTTAGAAACTTAGTGGGATCTTCCAATGAAAGGAAAGTATGAGAGAATTCCTGGGGCCCATGCTTTGTCACCGTGCCCTGGGAAGATCATTCAAACTACATGAATGGTCCACACTAATGAAACATGTAATTATAGAATTAGGGTGAGAGCAACTCTATAAAGGAAATGAATCATATTCCATAACAATATGCATACAAAGTTGAAAAATCCATCCAGAAAGGAAGGAAATAGATCATTCTTACGTTAAAGTTTTAGTTGCGTGTACTGCACTTTTATTATTTTTGTAAGGTTTGCTTAAGTTTATTTCTCATATAAAACTATGATTTTTCTGGCATACATACATCATAGAGTCCTACCTCTCTGAGTAACAACTGTTTATATCATTTCACATGCAATATAAATTATGATTATCTGCTAACTTACATAATGTGTATTGTACACTAACAGAAACAAAGCATTCCTAACCTAAATACATTCTTAGGTTAATTTATTTTAAAATCCTTCCCAAATATTTAACAGTGCTTTTTTATAATAATATCTGTTAAACATAAGCAAGTACAGATATTATTTACTGTTTTATTTACTATGACTAAAAAAAACTCATAATATGTGAAATATTTATATACCTATACAAAAATAATAGTAGTTAATTATTATTTTTATTCTAATCCTTCTGTTTTAGTAATAGGCTAGGTCCACATTCTGAGCTCAGTTAATTATTATACCTTTGAATTATTAGATAAAATTTATAAATCCTTACTCTGCTTTATGGGCTTTCCTGATATCTCAGTTGGTAAAGAATCCATGGGCAATGCAGGAGACCCTGGTTTGATTCCTGAGTCAGGAAGATCCCATGGAGAAGGGAAAGGCTACCCATTCTAGTATACTGGCCTGGAGAATTCCATGGACTATATAGTCCATGGGTTCACAAAGAGCTGGACACGACTGAGTGACTTTCACTACTCTGTTTTATATTTATAGAACAGATTTTTTTAAAATTTCTGTGATTAGTTATGCTTTACATTTTTTTTCCAAGAAAGTATTTTATAGACTTGAAGTGCATTATAATACATTATTCACATTTTTTTTCCTAGAGACTGAATCAAAAAGTAAAAATCATATTATTGTTAAATGTTGTTGAAGTAAGTATGATTAGCAGCTTGCCTTTATAGCAATTACAATAGTAACAACATAATTCTTGCAGAAAATTCCATCTTGGATTTTCAACAATAATTACTTCTATAATTATATAGATTTTACTACCTTTCCCTGAACTGAAACAGGAACTCAGTAATGAGAAGTTTGCAGTGATTAATTAGAAACCTGTTGAAAACATCTTTTGAAGATAACTAAATTAGACTTTCTTCCCCACCTCCCCCAGATAGAGTTTTATACTAATTGGCTTTTTTTTCCTATTCAGTGCCAATTTGTGGTTTGCCAAGTTACTGTTCTTGCTTTAATATCTTTCAAGTTCATAGATTAAAAGAAAATGTACAATTTGATGTTATATATATTTTTTCTTTATATAAAATAGACTCACTCAGTCTAATGTCATATGACTTGGCAGACTATCCAAGAGCGCAGAAAGATTAGCAATGCATAGGAATTCCATGAGGTCATTTACTGCACCAGGATGAATAAAATTTATATATATATATATATATATATATATATATATATATATATATAATGTGGTCAGCACAAATCAACAAATGAATTAATCCCCCTCAAGTGTCTGTTTCTATATCTATATATCTATTTCTCTCTATATATAGTTACTAATTGGAGGAAAATCAGTTGTTTAATTTCCCGTCACAACAGATAAATAATTGAACCTAAAATTAGAGTGATTTCAAAACACTTCCAAGTCCTTGTCTTTCTCCATAGTACAGTGGTGTGATATTAGACTCATTACATTCTAAAAGGTAATTACTTCATTTTGCTTTATGTGAAGCAAAAAGTTTTGCAAGTGTTTGTCAGTATGTAATAGCACTTCAGGAATGAAAAGATGATAATAGAGATCAGCTAGCCACAAAACTGCCAATGTGCCTTGAATTTCCTTTCTAGAAATAGTATCATGAAAATAAAAAGCTAACATACATGATTTTGTTAGTACTGCAAAAACAAAAAGGCAAAAATCAGACTGTCCAAATATTTGAGAAGAGAAGAAAGTGAGTTTATTATGTGTATCATGTATTACAATTCAAATTAGCTGACTTAATGCCCCAAATAACTTTTCTTCTGAAATATTTACTCCATATGATCATCACAGAATTGTCATGATAAAACATGCATTCTGCTACATTACAATGAGAGACTCAGGTTGTACATATCACTTAACTCTTACTTCATCATCCTACCCAGCTCATTTTAAAAATAACTGACTTAGAAAAAAAAATGAGACAAATATTTAGGTAGATTTGTATTATGTGAATCCAATTTTGTCCCCCTCCAAAATAAACTAGTATCCTAGTGAGAATTCCCATGCAACATTTCAGGTTGGTACATTGACCTTATAGAAGCAAGTTTCCTAATATTAAGTATGGTAAGGAAGTGACCTGGCTAGGTCACTAAAAAGTCTGTGTCTCAGGTTTTTTCTCTGTGAATTCAGGACTTAAAAATGTCTAACATCCCTGCCAACACAAAGGCTTATTACTTCCTCCAGTTAAGAAGCAGATGAATTGCATGGCTCTGGGAAATCTAGATTGCTCCTCAGTTCTCTCATTTGTCACTCTCTGTTCCACCAACATCAAAATCCTTTGTGTGAAGATGGTTCTTGTTAGATAGATCAGAGTCTTTTCCAATGAGTCAGTTCTTTGCATCAGGAGGCCAGAGTATTGGAGTTTCAGCTTCAGCATCAGTCCTTCCAATGATTATTCTGGACTGATTTCCTTTAGGATTGACTGATTGGATTTCCTTGCAGTCCAAGGGACTCTCAAGAGTCTTCTCCAACACCACAGTTCAAAAGCATCAATTCTTTGGCACTCAGCTTTCTTTATAGGTCAACTCTTACATTCATACATGACTTCTGGAAAAACCATAGCTTTGACTAGATGGATCTTTGTTGGTAAAGTAATGTCTGGGCTTTTTAATATGCTGTCTAGTTGGTCATAGTTTTTTTTCCAAGGAACAAGTATCTTCTAATTTCATGGCTGCAGTCACCATCTGCTAGAGAAGGAAATGGCAACCCATGCCAGTATTCTTGCCTAAAGAATTCCGTGGACAGAGGAGCCTGGTGGGCTGCTGTCTGTAGGGTTGCACAGAGTCGAATACGATTGAAGCAACTTAGCATGCATGCAAGCATTGGAGAAGGAAATGGCAACCCACTCTAGTATTCTTGACTGGAGAATCCCAGGGATGGAGGAACCTGGTGGGCTGCTGACTATGGGGTCACAGAGTCAGACACAACTGAAGCGACTTAGCAACAGCAGCAGCAGCAGTCACCATCTGTGTTGATTTTGGAACTGCAAAAATTAAAGTCTCTCACTGTTTGCAACATTTCCCCATCTACCTGACATGAAGTGATGGGATCAGATGCCATGATCTTAGTTTTTTGAATGTTGAGTTGTGAACTAACATTTTCACTCTCCTCTTTCACTTTCATCATGAGGCTGTTTAATTCTTCCTCATATTCAGCCATTAGGGTGATATCACCAGCATATCTGAGGTAATTGAATTTTCTCCCAGCAATCTTGATTCCAGTTTGTGCTTCATCCAGCCCGGCATTTCTCATGATGTACCCTGCATATAAGTTAAACAAGCAGAGTGACAATGTACAGCCTTGACAAACTCCTTTCCCAATTTGGAACCAGTCTGTTGTTCCATGTCTGGTTATAACTGTTGTTTCTTGACCTGCATACAGATTTCTCAGGAGGCAGGTAGCATGGTCTGGTATTCCAATTTCTTTAAGAATGTTCCACAATTTGATATGATCCACAAAGTCAAAGGATTTGGTGTAGTCAATAAAGCAGAAGTAGATTTTTTTTTTCTGGAACTCTCTTTCTTTTATGATGATTCAATGGATGTTAACAATTTGATCTCTGGTTCCTCTGCCTTTTCTAAATCCAGCTTGATCATCTTGAAGTTCACTGTTCACTTACTGTGGAAGCCTGGCTTGGAGAATTTTGAGCATTACTTTACAGCATGTGAAATGAGTACAGTCATGCAGTAGTTTGAGCATTCTTTGGGACTGGAAGGAAAACTGACCTTTTCCAGTTCTGTGGCCACTGCTGAGTGTCCCAAGTTTGCTGGCATATTGAGTGCAGCACTTTCACTGCATCATCTTTCAGGATTTGAAATAGCTCAACTGGAATTCCATCACTTCCACTAGCTTTGTTTGTAGTGATGCTTCCTAAGGCCCACTTGACTTTGCATTCCAGAATGTTTGGCTCTAGGTGAGTGATCACACCATTGTGGTTATCTGGGTCATGAAGATCTTTTTGTATAGTTTTTCTGTGTATTCTTGCCACCTCTTCTTCATATCTTATTCTTCTGTTAGGTCCATACCATTTCTGTCCTTTATTGTGCCCATCTTTGCATGAATTGTTCCCTTGATATCTCTAATTTTCTTGAGATCTCTAGTCTTTCCCATTCTATTCTTTTCCTCTATTTCTTTGCATTGATCAGTGAAGAAGGCTTTCTTTTCTCTCCTTGCTATTCTTTGGAACTCTGCATTCTGATAGGTATATCTTTCCTTTTCCCCTTTGACTTTAGCTTCTCTCCTTTTCTCAGCTCTTTGTAAGGCCTCCTCAGACAGTCATTTTTCCCCTTTGCATTTCTTTTTTCTTAAGGATGACTTGATCACTGCCTCCTGTACAATGTCACGAACCTCTGTCCATAGTTCTTCAGGTACTCTGTCTATAAGATCTAATCCATTGAGTCTATTTGTCACTTCAACTGCATAATTGTATGGGATTTGATTTAGGTCATAACTGAATGCCCTAGTGATTTTCCCTACTTTCTTCAATTTAAGCCTGAATTTTGCAATAAGAAGTTCATGACCTGAGCCACAGTTAGCTCCCAGTATTGTTTTTCTACCTGTATAGAGCATCTCCATATTTGGCTGCAAAGACTATAATTAATCTGATTTTGGTATTGACCACTGGAGGATGTCCATTTGTAGAGTCTTCTCTTGTGTTGGAAAAGGGCGTTTGCTATGACCAGTGCATTCTCTCAGTATAACTCTGTTAGCCTGGCAATAACTCTTGGCAATAACTGTTATTGTTATATAAATTGTTTAAAAATGTTTAAATATCATATAGATGTAAGTGATATGAGACTTATAAAATAATTTCCTGTTAAATTTAGGCATAATACTTTTGTTTAAATATACTTTTTTTTGTAATATGAAGTGACAACTCCAAATATATATATTTTTTCTGTTTTAGTCAGTAAATGTACTTCTGTTTGACAACAATCATGTTCAATTTGTTATCCTCAATCCTTCATTTGTCCCCAAAGCAATGTACATTACTGAGAAAAATTGGACTTTCTCTCCCTATTTTTAAAAGACTTTTGTAAATATTATAAAGTTTATATTATGTAAATGTTTTATTTTGAATATGTAAGAGTAATGTCTACATGAATATGAAATATTGTCCAAAATTTCTGTTTATATAATTTCAGAAATATAAAGCAGAATGATATGACATGCTCAGCTTGATCTCTCTCCAGTTCCGATTTCTAATAGTCTTCTCTGTACTCATCTCTGTACTTCCCCTTACCTGTCTAAACCCAAGAAATCGCTAGCTGCAACAGAATAATGATCTACTGCTTCTATCAACTTTTTATTACCCAGAATCTCTTCAGTTTCCATCTATTATCCTTACACAACTTAAAGTTAATGATCAACCACATAAATTACTATATCTTATGCAACTTAAACTCATTTGCCCTTCCACTGTTTTATTGATCTCCACTGTGAAAACTACAGTCTTGGCTAAATCCAGCTGTTTGATGGTCTAATCCTTGCCTGTAACCATGTAGACAGCATGCCTGCGGGGAAAAAAAATATGGCCATTATTTCCAAATTTTTATCTTCAACCAGAAATCTCTCCCAAGTTTCAGATTCTTATGTCTGAATTCCTACACAACATCTCCAATAAGATTTAATAACATCTTAAACATACTGTGCCTTCAACTGTCAAAACCTTCACCTGAAGTGTCTCCCATTTTGCTAACAGTTTACACTGCCTTTCCAGTTTTTCATTCTAACAAGCTCAGAGTCATCACCAGCCCTCTTCTTGAATATCCAGCAATTTGTCCATCTTTGGGGAAATCCTGATGATTCGAAATTGCCCCCCATCTATTTTTTCCTCTGTGCCTCTGTATTTACCTCCATGTTCCACACCACTATCATCTCTCCCTTGAGCTGTCTCATATCTATCTACTTTTGAACGTGGCCCATCTCAGTAAAATGTCGACAAAGAAATGACATTGAACCTGATTTCCTCTGCTTAGTAGGCTTCACTTTGTTTCTACTTTACTCAAAATTCTTACAAAGACCAATTAAGACCCTTTACGATCAAATATAGTCCACATCCCATTGCCTCTCTGTCCTCCTAGTGATTTTCCACTCATTTGTTCCATTCCCAAGGTATCACTGCAACCTCCCCTTTTCTTCATACTTCACAGACTACCTACCTTGTATTTATCTTTAATAAATACAGTGCTTTATATGGCTCAGTAATTTACTTTCCATGTCTTTTTGCTAAAATGTCCTCAAAGTAATGCTTTATCTAACTATGTCACAAAACATTTCAACTTACCTCCTAAGCTTTCCCAATTTCCCTTCCCTTTGTTGATTTTTCTCTTTAAACAATCTGACATACTATGTATACATATTACATATATATTGTTTATTGTCTCTTCCTCTACTGGACTCTAAATTTCATGAGGCTAGGGGTTTTTGACTATTGTGTTGACTGTAACCTATACCTGTAATCAGTGCCTGGCATTGCAACAAAGGTAGATTATTCTTAAATTTCTCTTTTAAAAAGTGTTCTTTGGATTAAAAGACTGCAAAATTCATCTTAATGAAAGAGTCTATTATGATGTTAAAAAACACATTCATGACAAAATACCCTCGGGCATTTACAGTGATTTTTAATATAACAAAAATATTTTTAAATACTGTTGGAATATATCCTTGTTTTCTTTCATGGACTACCTAACAGCAAATAAGGAATTGATGAGCTTTATGGTTTATTTATTTTTTACTCTTAATGGACTTGGTAACATTAAAAGGTCCTCAAAAATTTACTTACAAAGCAGGTATTTAACTGAGAAAATGGTCAAGAAGAATCTGCTCTAGATCCTGGAGACATTTTTAGAAATCTTTATATTTTGATACATGGCAACTTATTTGCACTTCCTTTGGACTGTCAAAAAACCTTGCAGAATATTATACATTAGTTTGTAGAAAAAGCATTAACAACAAAGCTGAAGCATCTAGAGATCCTGCATGTACCTATACATGGAAAACCACTTGTCATAAACACATCTACTAATCAAATATAAATATAGATAGTCCATGAAGTTTGCTGCTAGTTAATGCACTGAACAAAAGCATCTTGAAAGATAAATCAAGTTAAAACATAATCAAGGAGGTTGGGGTATTCTCTGGAATACTAGTGGAAAAGGCATATGAGAATAACCTCAGAAAAGAAATATGAGAAACATAACCCAGAAGAAAAGGAACTCAAACCAGACTTTTGAATGCTTGCTTTATAAAGCTGTCTACAACATCTATAAGAGAGAAAATTAGGGATGGCAGGTTGGTTAGAAAGTAAGCCTGAGATCTTTGTATTGAACCCATTTCTAGTAACATTGTATATTGTTTGTTTTAAGAATAATGGAATTTATGTGAAATAGACTAAGAATTTCCTCTCTGGGTCTCAAGCCACCTTTGCCACCATTGTTATGATCAATATAGTGAGTTAGATGTTGTATTAAATACACTACAGCCATACTACTTAATCCTCATTTTAAATGTGGGGGTTATGCTTTATTATCAAGGTTAATAGTGGTTAATCAACTTACTCAGAGTAAGTGACAGTTCCAGGAGTCCATCACTAGCTTACCACATTCTGAAGCCCTCCTGACCATTATTACATGTTCTTCACATGAGAGACCAGGAGAAGCCTGGAGAAAAGGAACAAAGAGTCAGAAGAAGACATTTTGGAGTGAGGCTGCACCAGAATGGTACTTTGAATATAAATCACAACATGATCATAAACTATGCAATCTCTTCACATCATGAAACTTTCAGCAAAATTTCACATCTCAGTTTTTCTCTAAAGCATTCTTTGGAGTGTTGAATATAAATATTATGATTTACTCCAGGGATAACAGAGACGTTCATGGAAATACAACTTAATAATAAAGACAACTATTAATATTACCTTTTAATATAAATCAAGGCATTGAAATGAAAAACATTATATCCAATACCTTTATTATTCTATATGTTTAAGCCTTTTTACATTATGGTCTATATTTTGTAATAATTCTGATAACTGTCATTATGTGTAAAAAAATTCTATCTTGTATAGATTTTAATTTCTTAATGTTTGATCTTTTAGAAAATCATCCTAAAGCAGATAAACCCCCATCAAGCAAGGAAATCTGATACAGTAGAAATATCTTGACAACAGCTTGTCAGTTATCAATTTTAAGATGCTTCCCTATAGCAGATATGAATTCAAACAAATATTTATTGAGCATGTCTTACATGTCATGGCAGTAACTGGGTGTAGAATCAGTTAAAAGGAAGACAAAACAGCTAAATTCATAATAGATAACGTAAAATATTTTCTGACTCAGAGGGCTATGAAATCCATTGGCAGAGACAGATATCTGTCTAAGGACACAGAAAGAAGACTCTATTCCAGCCCTGGGACAGAGAGATTAGAAAATTCTAGTTTGGTTCAAAGTATGTGTAAGTGATTCCCTCGTGGCTTAGATGATAAAAAATCTGCCTGAAATGCAGGAGACTTGGGTTTGGGAAGATCCCCTGGAGAAGGGAATGATAATCCACTCCAGCACTGTTGCCAGGAGAATTTCATGGACAGAGAAGCCCAGTGGGCTACATACAGCCTATGGGGTCACAAAGAGTCAGACATGACTGAGTGACTAACACCCTGTGAGTGGGTATTGGTCTGTTTAAGAATAAAGAATGTGTTACAATAAAAAGGAATGGCATGACCTGAGATAAGGAGATAAATTATAGAATGTATTGAAACACTTTTCTTTTCAAGAAGCAGAAAGAATTAGTACATATGCATGGGGGGAAAAACCTAAGGAGAAAGAGCATTCAACATGCAATGTGCCATGTGCCAAGAAGCATTATCAGTGTAACAATTTGAGGAGAAATAATTCAGACAGTGAAGTGAAGAGTGTGTTCAAATTTGTAAAGATCAAGGATAAGGACAAATTATATGAGCAAATATTGATTAAACACTCTAATAATTATCATGAGTTCTCATAAGTATTTTTTTTCTCTTTCCAAGTTCATGGTATGATTTTACTTCCCTATCCCAACTTTATTACTTCCTCACACATATGATTTGCTTTGTCCAATATAATGCTGTGCTTTGCTACGTTTTGCCTTTAGGGAGAATTTTAGAGGTACTATAATTTGCTGCATTTTTAAATCCAGACTGGAGAGAGAGGAAGCCTAAGTCAGTACATCTGCATCGTCATGGTGACTAAACGGCTATATAAGTGAATGATATGAATGAGAAATAGACATTTTTGGTGTTTGGGTTTTTTTTTCAGTTCATCATAATCTAGTCCACCAAAGTAGCAAACAAAATTTTAGAAATATTTTATGTATGAGGCATAATGCTATAATTGAAATCACAAAGAAATAAATTCTGACAGCACTAATGGAGAGATATATATTCAAGAACTGGATAGAAGCACTCAAGTTTGCTTTATTTCCAAGTTCTTACTAGTTTTATTCTCTTCACTGAGAATATGGAATAGAAGCAAGATGCTATTAAGAAAAGAAAGTAGATGTGGAGCATGGGGACAAAGAGAAAGAGAAATTTAATCATATGAAATAAAATATTTGGGATGAGCAAAAGTGAATAATGAGAATGACCAAGTTCTCACTTACATGGTTTTACCCAACCTGTATTATACTTCATTTTAGCAAAAAATAGAAAACTAATGGTCAATGATCATGGTTTAGAGTTCTCAGTAATCAATAAACAGATGATTGAAAGAAAAATAAAAGTATGTTATTGAGATGTAGAGTCTTCTTTTTTCTGAACATGTTTTAGTGTACTCATGCATTATAACTACTAGATAAATTCCTGGAAATATAGTTGCTAGTGGGGTTGGAATTCAATGGTCTTGATGATAGTGATGATATTTTTGAAACCAGTCAGTATCATTTATTGTTCAGTTATTAAGGGGAGTATGGCACAGGTAGTTTTAGTTCAATTTCTCTGTCCATTCTTGGTTCTGAGGCTTTTGACAAATAACCTAACCACAGCATGCCTCAGGTTCCTCATCTATGAAATTTGAAAATAATGTAAAATCACCAGAGAAGATTGTTATTGGGGTTAAATGGTGTCTGTTACATAGAAAAAGCTCAGTAAAATGAGGTTTTTAAATTTTTTAAAATTTATTTTTTAACTTTTTATTATATATTGGAGTATAGTTGATTAACAATGTTGTGAAAGTTTCAGGTATACAGTAATGTGATTCAGTTAAACATAACTGAACATAACTTTGATTCAGTTAAACATGTACCTATTCTTTTTAAAATTATTTTCCCATTTAGGTTGTTGTATAACATTAAGTAAACTTCCCTGTGCTATATAGTAGGAACTTGTTGGCTATCCATTTTAAATACAGCAGTGTGTACATCTCAAAAGATGTACACATCTTCTAATCATGGAAGGCTCCATATATTCCTTCAATCTTTTTACTGATTTGTTGTTTTTTTTTTTTAATATTGTGCTCATGTGAGCACAGAACTCTACAGTCCTTTTAGCTATTTCACTCCCTAACCTTGCAGCACAATTCTCAGAAGAAATAGCCCTCATTAGCTCAGACTCAAAAAGTTTTCTGTTTAGACAATGAATTATATAGTCATTTAAGGCATGATCTAAAGAAGGGTAAGAGTAAGCATGGAGAACAACCATGTTTTGATAACTAGTCATCCTAAAAAGCTAGGTGTATGATTTCTAGGAAATGTTTTTTCCTAAAAATAAAAAAAAGAAAGCTACACCGCCAGGCTGGATGTGATGACTAATATGTGTGCCAGCTTGGCTTGTCCATGGTACCCAGTTGTTTAATCAGCACCAGTTTAAAGGTTGCGGTGATGATAGTTTTTAGATGAATTAATATTTACAACCAGTAGACTTTGAGGTATTACAATTTATAATATATATTATCCAACCAGTTGAAGGCTTCAAGAGCAAAGACTGAAATTTCCAGAAGAAATTATGCCTGAAAATAGCAACATAGAAAGCCTCAGTTCAGTTCGGTTCAGTCACTTATTCGTGTCCGACTCTTTGCGACACCATGAACCACAGCACATCAGGCCTCCCTGTCCATCACCAACTCCCGGAGTCCACCCAAACCCATGTGCATTGTGTCAGTGATGCCATCCAACCATCTCATCCTCTGTCATCCCCCTCTCCTCCTGCCCTCAATCTTTCCCAGAATCAGGGTCTTTTCAAATGAGTCAGCTCTTTGCATCAGGTGCCAAAGTATTGGAGTTTCAGCTTCAACATCAGTCCCTCCAATGAACACTTGGGACTCACCTCCTTTAGGATGGACTGGTTGGATCTCCTTGCAGTCCAAGGGACTCTCAAGAGTCTTCTCCAACACCACAGTTCAAAAGCATCAATTCTTCAGCACTCAGCTTTCTTCACAGTCCAACTCTCACATCCATACATGACCACTGGAAAAATCATAGCCTTGACTAGACATACCTTTGTTGGGAAAGTAATGTCTATTCTTTTTAATATAGAAAGCCTATTTTCTATTAACTGGTTGCCCAGAAGATTGCAGATGGGCCAGCTCCCATAACTGTATGAACCAGTTCACTAAAATCTCTCTTTTTGGTATATCTTTGTTGTTGTTGCTTATTCACTAAGTTTCATCTGAGTCTTTGCTACTCCATGGACTATAGCGCACCAGGCTCCTCTCTTCTTGGGATTTCCCAGGCAAGAATACTGGAAGGGGTAGTCATTTTTTTTCTCCAGGGATCTTCCTGAATCAGGGGTTGAAACTGCATCTCCTGCTTTGCAGGTAGATTCTTTATTTCTGAGCCACCAGGAAAGCCCCCTTATATGTCCTAGATAGAGGAATATGAGGCATAGATTTATATAAAGAAAAAAAATATATATATATAGGTATCTTCTGTTTCTCTGGAGAATACTAATACACAGTGTTAAGATGAGAGATTCAGGTAGCTGAGAAAACAATGGAATATGTAGAGTGGGGTAGAGGTGAACACAGACCATTTTCATGAGAAGAAGCTGGGGGAAAAAGGACACATTATAAGCAGCAATTGGTTGCAATTTGATTCCAGTATTTTTAATCATTAATGACTGAGTTTGTCAGTATTTGCTTTGTCAGGATCAATTTGAATATGAGTATTTACTAATATTTGAGATGTTTTTTAAACTCTAGACTACTACCACAATTTTTTAAATTCTGGACATGGAACAACATACTGGTTCCAAATTGGGAAAGGAGAATGTCAAGGCTGTATACTGTCACCC
Source organism: Capra hircus (assembly GCF_001704415.2). Taxonomy (NCBI): domain Eukaryota; kingdom Metazoa; phylum Chordata; class Mammalia; order Artiodactyla; family Bovidae; genus Capra; species Capra hircus. Next base: position 14,771,274 of record NC_030823.1, on the reverse strand, counting down.
TGCTTATTTAACTTAAATGCAGAGTACATCATGAGAAATGCTGGGCTGGGTGAAGCTTAAGCTGGAATCAAGATTACCAGGAGAAATATCAATAACCTCAGATAAGCAGAAAACTCCATCCTTATGGCAGAAAGCTAAGAAGAACTAAAAAACCTCCTGATGAACATGAAAGAGGAGAGCGAAAAGTTGGTTTGAAACTCAACCTTCAGAAAACTAAGATCATGGCATCTGGTCCCATCACTTCATGGCAAATAGATGGATTTGGGGGGCTCCAAATTTACTGCAGATGGTGAGTGCAGCCATGAAATTAAAAGATGCTTGCTCCTAGGAAGAAAAGTTATGACCAACCGAGACAGCATATTAAAAGGCAGAGACATTACTTTGCCAAAAAAGTCCATCTAGTCAAAGCTTTAGTTTTTCCAGTAGTCATGTATGGATGTGAGAGTTGGACTATAAAGAAAGTTGAGTGCTGAAGAATCAATGCTTTTGAACTGTAGTGTTGGAGAAGACTCTTGAGAGTCCCTTGGACTGAAAGGAGATCCAACCTGTCCATCCTAAAGGAAATCAGTCCAGAATATTCATTGGAAGGACTGTTGCTGAAGCTGAAACTCCAATTCTGTGGCCACTTGATGCAATGAACTGACTCATTGGAAAAGACCCCAATTTGGGGAAAGATTGAGGGCAGGAGAAGAAGGGGATGATGAAGGATGAGATGCTTGGATGGCATCACTGACTCAGTACATAAGTTTGAGTAAGCTCTGGGAGTTGGTGATGGACAGGGAGGCCTGGCATGCTGCAGTCCATGGGGTCACAAAGAGTCAGACATGATTGAATTCAGTCACTCAGTAGTGAACTGAACTGAACTGAGACAACTATCAAATAGAAGAGGTAAATTTTTCCTTGGTTACATTATGGTAATGATAAATGTTAGAATTTTTTTTTTTTTTTGCATTTTTACAGAATTCCTTGGTACAGTATCATTCATGTAGTATTGTGAACTGGTTTACTTTTAATATTTATATCACATTAATTTCTCTTCATGTATATGTTTAGTATTGTTCTAGCCCTAATGTTTTTTCACTTTTTATTATCATTTTATTTGTTCCAAGCTTAAACAGTTTGAAAATGCAATCAGTATTTTATTATTGTTTTTGCCCAATGCCCAGCTAAAAAATTAGTGTATCTGGGAAAGAGACTCAATTTTTGCCAATTTGTTGGATCACATTTTATTAGGAATAGCTAGCATGTGCCTAATGAAGGGAGCTATCCAAAATTAAGCTCTGAAGTTTTGGAAAGGGTTCCTGATTAAATTGAGGCCTATTAGCAAAGTGTTGTAGGTGAGATTTTATCCAAATATTTGTGCAGAAGTGTAGATTGAGGCCTGTAATTCTGACATAATTTTCAACAGTATTTTTTTTTCTATCTCAAAAAGGTTCTATTTGGACAATAAATTACAAAGTCTTTCTAGCCACGGTCTAAAGGATGATAAAGTTAGGATGAAGGAGAATCAATTCTTAAAATTCTTTTAGTTTATGTCAAGAAATAAGTAATGTGCATTCAAAGCCAAGTTCATTCCTGCGTTCTGAAGTACCTCTTTTGTTCAGACTGTGTATTTTTCCATGGTGATAAGGCAGGAAGTAGGTGTCTTGCCCCTCTCCCTGGCCTCCCAGGAAAAGCAACTTGATTTGTTCTCTGTGGACACAAACTCCAAACAAGGAGAGCTTCTTGATCATACACGCACAGAAAAGTTCCTTGGAGGTCAAAAAAGGGAGTGATGTCAAGCAACTTATAGGCCTCTTTGCTAGAATCCATCTTGGCTAAAACACACACACACACACACACACACACACACACACACACCAGCAGACCCTGAGATAAACCAAATATGACTCAGAACTAGGCAAAGTAAGTTAGCTGGCCAAAGGAAACCCAGAAGAAATATCCCATATAAGTGATTCAAACTACCATGAAGACACAGCAGTCTCTCTGAGTCCAACCATGTGTCTTTCCATATATACTCTTTTCTTCATAATAAACACTACTTGTTCCACTACTTTCCATCTCTATGCGGAAATTAATTTCTATACAGCTGATGGGCCAGGACCTTATCAATGACCACTGGTCTAGTGGCTAGGATTTTGTGTTCTCATTGCCATGGCCTGACTTCAGTCACTGGGTGGGAACCAAAACCCTGTGTCAAGCTGCTGCAGACTGAGATCACCCAAGATCAGTGGGATTTTAACATCGTCATGCAACTTGTGTTTATACCGGCTTTGCAGCCTGTACTGGGAGGTATCTGTACTGGTCACAGGACGGTGCTTGCCCATCAGTGTGACAGGTGTCCAGCAGCCAGAGAGAAGTATAAACTGCGTCAAAACAGGAGCCTAAGCCCTTGAGATACTACACTTCTACCCAAAGACTGTCCAGAAAGCAACAAATTGGTATCCAAGCAAGAAAAACACCACAGACAGGTACAATGCTACCCAAGTAATAAGGAAGAGGAGCTTGGGGCTGCAACTGTGTTCTTTGGAGTTTAGCAAAAATCCACAAGTGAGCAACAGGGAGATATTTCCGAAAGTGTGGAGAGCAAATCTAGGAAGAGACATATTTCCTGTTATATACTCAAGGACTGTGAGCAATGACCAGAGCATGGAGAATGTCCATTGAACACAGACAACCAGATGAGAGGATAAAATCCAGAGGTAAAAAGTAGGGCAAAAATGCCATAGAAAAGAACAATTGTATACAATATGTTATCATTATTGAAGACTAGAGTGGAAACAAATGATAAGGACCCTTGATAGCCTGTAGATTGAGTTTTTAAAAGATAGTCATTAAAATAATTTCTCATCTTAGAAGGAAAATATGAAAAAAAATTGCAGAGTAAGAAACACATAGCTTTGATATTTTATTTCAGGAACCAGGTTGATGGTCCTGGATGGACACTTTTTAAGCAGGTGACATATGTTGCTGGCCATAGTAAAAGAAAAATAGGCTGCAATCCTAAGATGCATGGCCCTGGGAGGAAGAATCAAAGAAAATTAATTCAGTATGATTTACATATTTGCCTAGATATTTACTATTACCTGCACAGAAAGGGCTTCCCTGGTCTCTCAGATGGTAAAGCTTCTGCCCACAATGCAGGAAACCCAGATTCGATCCCTGAGTTGGGAAGATCCCCTGGCAAAGGAAATGGCAACCCACTTTATTATTCTTTCCTGGAGAATCCCATGGATGGAGGAGCCTGGTGGGCTACATATTATGGGGTTGCAAAGAGTTGGACACTACTGAGTGACTTCACTTTCACACTTTAATATTACCATTAATAAAACAATTGGCTTTGCAACAATACAAACAAAGTCAAATGCCTAAAAATGATGTTTATCTGCACGGTGTTAGGTAACCAGGTTAGGTTGATTCATAAACCTAATGAAGGCAATAACTAACATCTAACATTTGTGTAAAAAAAAAAGCTGCAAACCAAACTTCAAACATTTTCATTAAGAATTGTGTCACGATCACATTTAATTAAAGTGAAAATATTTATCACACCAGATTTTAAAAGAAAATAGACTTTATCACAATTTGCTTTTTTTAAGAAAAACATGAGCTGAATGCACTGAATATTTTCAATGAACGCTGTGTGCGAGAGAAAGAACTAAAGGAACTTTCTTTTTTTAATTTTTAATAAAATTTATTTATTTTAATTGGAGGCTAATTACTTTGCAATATTGTGTTGGTTTTGCCATACATCAACATGAATCTGCCACAGGGGTACACGTGTTCCCCAATCTGAACCCCCCTCCCACCTCCCTCCCCGTACCATCCCTCTGGGTCATCCCAGTGCACCAGCCCCAAGCATCCAGTATCATGAATTGAACCTGGACTGGTGATTCATTTCATATATGATATTATACATGTTTCAATGCCATTCTCCCAAATCATCCCACCCTCTTCCTCTCCCACAGAGTCCAAAAGACTGTTCTATACATCTGTGTCTCTTTTGCTGTTTCGCATACAGGGTTATCATTATCATCTTTCTAAATTCTATATATATATGCGTTAGTATACTGTACTGGAGATATTAAAGCTGGTTTTACAAAAGGCAGAGGAACCAGAGATCAAATTGCCAACATCTGCTGGATCATGGAAAAAGCAAGAGAGTTCCAGAAAAACATCTATTTCTGCTTCATTGACTATTCCAAAGCCTTTGCCTGTGTGGATCACAAAAAACTGTGGAAAATTCTGAAAAGATGGGAATACCAGACCACCTGATCTGACTCTTCAGAAACCTATATGCAGGTCAGGAAGCAACAGTTAGAAGTGGACATGGAACAACAGACTGGTTCTAAATAGGAAAATGAGTATGTCAAGGCTGTACATTGTCACCCTGCTTATTTAACTTATATGCAGAGTACATCATGAGAAATGCTGGACTGGAAGAAGCACAAGCTGGAATCAAGATTGCTGGGAGAAATATCAAGAACCTCAGATATGCAGATGACACCACCCTTATGGCAGAAAGTGAAGAGGAACTAAAAAGCCTCTTGATGAAAGTGAAAGAGGAGAGTGAAAAAGTTGGCTTAAAGCTCAACATTCAGAAAACTAAGGTCATGGCATCCGGTCCCATCACTTCATGGGAAATAGATGGGGAAACAGTGGAAGCAGTGTCAGATTTTATTTTGGGGGGCTCCAAAATCACTGCAGATGGTGACTGCAGCCATGAAATTAAAAGACACTTACTCCTTGGAAGAAAAGTTATAACCAACCTAGATAGAATGTTGAAAAGCAGAGAGATTACTTTGTCAAAAAAGGTCCGTCTAGTCAAGGCTATGGTTTTTCCAGTGGTCATGTATGGATGTGAGAGTTGGACTGTGAAGAAAGCTGAGTGGTGAAGAATTGATGCTTTTGAGCTGTGGTGTTGGAGAAGACTCTTGAGAGTCCCTTGGCTGCGAGGAGATCCAACCAGTCCATCCTGAAGGTGATCAGCCCCTGGGTGTTCATTGGAAGGAATGATGCTAAAGCTGAAACTCCAGTACTTTGGCCACCTCATGTGAAGAGTTGACTCATTGGAAAAGACTCTGATGCTGGGAAGGATTGAGTGCAGGAGGAGAAGGTAATGACAGAGGATAAGATGGTGGGTGGCATCACTAACTCGATGGCCGTGAGTCTGAATGAACTCCGGGAGTTGGTGATGGACAGGGAGACCTGGCTTGCTGTGATTCATGAGGTTGCAAAGAGTCGGACATGACTGAGCAACTGAACTGAACTGACTGTATTGGTGTTTTTCTTTCTGGCTTACTTCACTCTGTATAATCAGCTCCAGTTTCATCCACCTTATTAGAACTGATTCAAATGCATTATTTTTAATGATTGAATAATACTCCATTGTTTATATGTACACCTTTCTGGTCCATTTGTCTGCTGATGGGCATCTAGGTTATTTTCATGTTCTGTCTTTCCTAAACAGTGTTGCGATAAACATTGGGGTATACATGTCTCTTTCAATTCTGTTTCCCTTGGTGTGTATGACCTGCAGTGGGATTGCTGGGTCATAAGGCAGTTCTATTTTCAGTTTTTTAAAGGAATCTCCATCGTGGCTGTACTAGTTTGCATTCCCACCAACAGTGTAAGAGGGTTCCCTTTTTCCACACCCTCTCCAGCCTTTATTGCTTGTAGACTTTTGGATCGCAGCCATACTGACTGGCATGAAATGGTACCTCATTGTGGTTTTGATTTGCATTTCTCTGATAATGAGTGATGCTGAGCATATTTTCATGTGTTTGTTAGCCATCTGTATGTCTTCATTGGAGAAATGTTTATTTAGTTCTTCGGCCCATTTTTTGATTGGGTGGTTTATTTTTCTGGAATTGAGCTGCAGGATTTGCTTGTATATTTTTGAGATTAATTCTTTGTCAGTTGCTTCATTTGCTATTATTTTCTCCCATTCTGAAGGTTGTCTTTTCACCTTGCTTATAGTTTCTTTTGCTGTGTAGAAACTTTTAATTTTAATTAGGTCCCATTTTTTTATTTTTGCTTTTATTTCCAATATTCTGGGAGGTGTGTCTTAGAGGATCTTGTTGTGATTTATGTCAGAGTGTTTTGCCTATGTTCTCTTCTAGGAGTTTTATAGTTTCTGGTCTTACATTTAGATCTTTAATCCATTTTGAGTTTCTTTTTGTTTATGGTGTTAGAAAGTGATCTAGTTTCATTTTTTTACAAGTGGTTGACCAGTTTTCCCAGCACCACTTGTTAAAGAGATTGTCTTTTCTCCATTGTATATTCTGGCCTCCTTTGTCAAAGATAATGTGTCCATAAGTGCGTGGATTAAATTCCACTCCACATGAAAACTGAATTTTCTCCGCCTGTAGACTGCATGAAAATCATTCCTTCATTTAGGACCCCCCCCCACCACGTGCCATCTTGTTAATATTGCAAGAAGATAAATTTAAAGCACTTTTGATGGGGAAAATTTATCATCATAAAATAATTTAATCTCCCTGATTATGAAATATTTGCCCCCCCCAAGGAAACGATCTATTAATGGCATGCTATGATTAATTAATTGATTCTGGAAACTATTATACCATGTTAGTCACTTTCATATTGCTGTTCCCAAGAGTGGCAAATAAATAAGACAGTGACTGCACTTCTACATGTCCAACCATTTCCTGCCAAGACATTTTGCTGAGATGTGATTTCTATGCAATTTCCCACAGTGTACTTTTCCACCGACTTTGTTCAAGCTTTGTTAGTTTAATGCTTAGAAATGACTCTTGTACTAGCAGGAAATCTTTTCCTCTCATTATTTTTCTGTGATATTATAGACAACTGTGTCCCTTGGGGGCATGACAATTGATCTCAGCAGAGTTATTTACAGTGACATGGTGACACCATTGCCAATGGGGGGTTGCCAAAGGGGAGGCTTCTTCAATGTCAATTTTAACCCAGCCACGGTTCTGCAGTTGTAAATAATTCTATTTCATTTCTAGTCAGGTAACTGCTGTCAAATTAAAGAGGTGTTGAGAACTCATAGCATAGTTTTGCTTTTTCATTATTACATATGCAATTTGATTGGTGTGATATATTTTCTTGCATGAATGAGTGTCAATTAAAAGAGATGGACATTTATAGGTAATTTATTCAAACTAGAGAGGCTTTCATTTTTTGTGTTTGCCAACCATTTAAATTCATATTGCGATGATATTAAGAATGTCATTTAAGTAACAGTATTTTAAATGTAATGAAATTATTTTCTTAAAATGTTGAAGCATAGCTTTCATTGATGTCATATGCCCATTAATTGAATTGTGTAAATATAATAATTTTGCATTGTTTAAATATAATGTTGCTAAAATTAACATCAACATTTTCACTTAACATTATTTAATTCTAACTTCGCAATAATCTAAGAATAATATTTATATAGTTATATAAGATAACTGATTCTTAGAGGTAGAATTAATTTTCCCAAATTCACATATTTATTAAGTCTATTGTCTGAATTATCTGACACAGAATGTAACATACTTTTCTCTATACCACGTTAGTTCTTCATATTCAAAAAGTATCAAATGATGCTGAGGGAAGCCCAATGGTCTTTGTCTGCATTTTAACAACCAAGTGACTATCACTTTTGTTTTCAGACATCTTGAGATCAAATGAAATGCTCTAATTTTCAGCACGACAGATATTCAGACCCATGAAGTGAGTCATATGACTCCCGCATCTCCTTTTTTCCATTTTTAACTGTTATTTCTGAAGTTAGAGTCAGAGCTCAAATTCTCAGTACCTGACAGTGTGTTTAATCCACTCCAGTTTTATATATATATATATATATGTATATTTATATATATATGTATGTATGTATATAAAATCTTCTTCAGGTACAGTTCTCAAATTTATAAACATATTTAAGGTATAATCTGATTGTTTTTCAAAAAATATTGATTTGTTTTAAAGAGTGCTTCTATGGGACTTCCCTGATGGTCCAATGGTCTACCTTTCAATGTAGGGGATGAGGGTTTGATCTCTGGTCAGAGAACTAAGATCCTAAATGCAGGACAGCTAAGCCTGCATGCTGCGTGCGACTAGAGAACACATGCTGTGGTGAAGACACAGCGAAGCCAAAATAAATAAATAGTACTTCTATGAGATTCAGCCAAACCATGTAAATCTTTATTTTTTTTTTGTATTTTATAGCTCAAGATTCATATTTTTTACCTGCAAAAATGACAACAATATTTGCTCATAATCACTGGGGATATGAAATTGGTATCATAATTCTCTATAAATAAGCTTAAAATTTAGGACCTTTGAGTCAGCATGTCCAGATTCTAGTAAAAAAGTATTATACAAATGCAAAAAATTTAAACTACTAATTAAAATATAAATATTTAATTGGTTTGTCAGTTTATTAAGCAATGTTTGCTAGGTGATAAATTAATTTTTCACTTACAAATAAGAAATGAATTGGATCCTAGAGATCCATATATCCTCATCATTTTGGATGGACAAGATCCTTTAGGTTAATAACACACATAAACACAAACATCACCCAAAATGTACCTGTGTGACCATTTCTTACCTTGTGTGATAGACCTTGTGTACAAATATCACATTTATAGTAATAAGAAGTATTTTTCTCCTAATGGGTTTTAATTGCTTTGCTTATCTTCATTTTAATTGGGTTATGATATTGTGTCATATTTTTAGATGCTAAAATGTTAAAAAAAATAGGCTGGAGTAAAATACAAGCAGTGGTAGTGTGAAGATCCATTTGATTCTTTGAATTTTGTATTAAATATGTGTTGATATTATGGGAAATTAAATTTAATTACATACCCAATTTAAATGAAAGTTTGAATCAATATCAACTTGGATCCATTTAACTTCTTTTAAATCTGCTAGCTATAATCAGCTAGAAAAAAAAAAGGTAAAAAAAAAACCCTTAAATTATTATAAAAAAGGAATTGCAGATGAAATGATAGAAAACTCTTTCAGAGGATTCCATATGGGAAAAATCCAAGGATAATTGGAATATTAATTTATAGTTAACATAACAAAACCCAGCACACATTTAACTATGAAAATGAAATGTGTTGGTATAAAGTGTTGGTGCTTTGATTTGAATGTACTGTTACTAGGAGAATAAGCTATTAGTAAATTAATATTAATTGCCAATATGTTGCAAATAAATCTGGTTCATAGGTGCTTTGGATCTACTAGTGCAGGGTAAGACATTGTCCTTGCACTAAAGGATGTTTAATAAGCCTAAATATAGATAACGTTAATTGCAATTTAATGAATAGACTTAAGGAAGAATATCCTTATTACATATCATTCCTGACCTTTAAAATAGAAACTAGAGTCTAATCAATTTTGCTAAGACTTTAGTTGTTAGAGTGTTCTTATAGGTTCTGATTAAAGTTTAAAGAGCTAATATTTTGTCACCGAAGAAATAAAAAGTGGTTAACATATATAAAGAAAAAAAAGAACGTAAACAAAATTAAATGTTTATCAAGCCATGTATTGTGGATTATAATTGCTATTATTTCTATAGACTAATATATTTATTTTCTAACTCTTCTTTCCAGGTATGGATATTAAATATCATCTGTGTATCTATGCATTTTCCATGCAACAGAAGTTATGATTCTTGTATAGTGATGAATGGCATTACTTTTATTATTTAAGAACCTTACATGGTGAGGAAAAGAATGCATCTATAAATGATGGGTCATAACCCAAGTACAAATAATAAATAAATATATAAAATGTGTTCTATAAAGTATATTTTAAAATCAAATCCAAAAAAATAAATAAATAAATAAATAAAATAAAATCCATACATGTCTGTATGGCCACAGAGATCTCATTTAGAGGAAATCATTTCTTTCACAATCTTATTCAAACACTGTATTCGAATACCTTTGAAAGTAAAATCATGCTTGTTTTCACAATTTAACAGGAAAAATCAATGCAAAATTTTTTAAAGCAGTGGTTTCCAGAATAATGATTGGCATTCAAAATGTGAAAAATATATCTGTGAGGTGTTTTTGAATCTAATGAAATTTCCACAGCCTGGATATGATATTTATTAGTTGCTTAATGAGTTCATAAATCATATAGCATGAAAACTTCTTTTCTTTCTCCTTCAGTTCACAATTGAAGGCAGAATTTTCATGGGATGTAAGCAAAATGGAAAGCAAGTTTAGATAAGCACCTCTAAATGAACTTCCTATATGCCTGAGGCCAAAAGATGACTAGTGTATTCATCACAAAGTTACTATGTGATTTTTGACCAATCCAAAAATGTTGCTTCTGATTTATCTCATTTATCAAATAGGGATAATAGTAAACCCTTCCACATTTAAACTGTCATTGTCCTGTAAATGCCATAAGAATATATGACTATTCTTTTAAAAATATAAGATGAAAATAAAGGCACAGACTTAATTTAAATAAAAGTGTTTTCACCTATTATAGAGGCTGGTGGTCTATACCAAGAAAGCATTTATTTTCCAAAAGAAAAAGATATTTATGCAAAAATCACAAAAAGTAAAGGAGCAACATTAAAGAAAAGTTTGAAAATGAATTACAACATTTTGTAAGCATACTTAAAAATCTTGGGTTCTTTTATTTCCCTGACTTTAGTTACCATTTTACTGATCATTTAAATAGAATTTTACTGAAGTTAATTCATTATACTCTCAAAATTCAAAGCTATGTTTTGCTGAAGGAGATAACACAAGTTAATTGTATAGCCCTCTGCCTACCACATGTTGATAACTCAATACAAGTTAGCTGAAACCTATATTTATAGTAGTCACAGTACTATTCAGTTCAGTTCAGTCGCTCAGTCGTGTCCGACTCTTTGCGACCCCATGAATCACAGAATGCCAGGCCTCCCTGTTCATCACCGACTCCGGAGTTCACTCAGACTCGCGTCCATTGAGTCAGTGATGCCATCCAGCCATCTCATCCTCTGTCGTCCCCTTCTCCTCCTGCCCCCAATCTCTCCCAGCAGCAGAGTATTTTCCAGTGAGTCAACTCTTCGCATGAGGTGGCCAAAGTGCTGGGGTTTCAGCTTTAGCATCATTCCTTCCAAAGAAATCCCAGGGCTGATCTCCTTCAGAATGGACTGGTTGGATCTCCTTGCAGTCCAAGGGACTCTCAGGAGTCTTCTCCAACACCACAGTTCAAAAATATCAATTCTTCAGTGCTCAACCTTCTTCACAGTCCAACTCTCACATCCATACATGACTACTGGAAAAACCATAGCCTTGACTAGATGGACCTTAGTCGGCAAAGTAATGTCTCTGCTTTTGAATATACTATCTAGGTTGGTCATAACTTTTCTTCCAAGGAGTAAGCGTCTTTTAATTTCATGGATGCAGTCACCATCTTCAGTGATTTTGGAGCCCCCAAAAATAAAGTCTGACAATGTTTCCATTGTTTCCCCATCTATTTCCCATGAAGTGGTGGGACTAGATGCCATGATCTTCGTTTTCTGAATGTTGAGCTTTAGGCCAACTTTTTCACTCTCCACTTTGACTTTCATCAAGAGGCTTTTTAGTTCCTCTTCACTTTCTGCCATAAGGGTGGTGTCATCTGCATATCTGAGGTTATTGATATTTCTCCCAGCAATCTTGAGTCCAGCTTGTGTTTCTTCCAGCCCAGCGTTTCTCATGATGTACTCTGCATAGAAGTTAAATAAGCTATAGATGTTATCAAAAAACATTTTAAAGATGAAACCGCCAAGGCTGAAAACATTGGAATTATTATGGCAGCATATAGGAAAATGAACAATAAGAAAAGAAGTAATTGTCATAAAGGAACAATTCTAGGATAAGCTATGTAAAAATAGCACATACCATGTCTTCTTAAATATGCAAGTAAATGGACAATTGATAGGTTAGATGCTTTTTAAGTCTAACAATCTAGTAAACATTCGTCAGATGGACTAATGATATTATCACTGTGAGAATGCTATAAGAAATGTGGAAAACTAAGGAACTGGGAGTAACAGAACAATTGAACAAAATCCTGTAAGTTAAATTATTAATTGTTAAATTACATAATCAGAAGAAGAGTGGAGCTAGAAAGCTCAAATTTCTCATGCTGAATTTTGAAGTGGTAAGAAAATATATTTATTAAAAACCTAACCCTGCAAGATTCTTTCCAAATATTTTCAATATTTTAAAATGTTATTTATTTATTAATTGAAGGATAATTGCTTTACAGGATTTTGTTGTTTTATGTCAAACCTCAACATGAATTAGCCGTAGGTATACATATATCTCCTCCCTTTTGTTTATATTCTTTACACATACACAGAGTTTACAGAGTAAGGGTTTTTTTTTTTTTTTTCCTGTTTACAAGGGAAAAGTTGAGATGGATAAAGGGTAGACATGGCTAATGATTATGCAGTTGACAGGTGCTAGATTTTCAATTTAGATCTTGGACATTTGAATTCTATATTAGATCCAGGACATCTGAATTCTGAAATTCATTTTGTTCTCTTTGAACTACTTCATGCTATAGGTAATGAACTTAAGATACCTAAGACAATATTTAACTTTGGATGGTGGCCCTCATCATATTCATATGCAAAAATGTATGCTAGATAGCATAGTTTTCAAATCTAGAATGATTTTTCAGTTATACCAGATTCAAATATCATTTACATTGTAGAGATTCTAAATTTCTGCTTTCAAATGTACTTTATGAATAATTAGAGAAACAAAACAAAACAATAGAGAATCTAGAGCCAAAGTTTTCAAAATTTATTGACTAAGAAGATATGTTGAAATCCTAATCTTTTGATAAGAGGACCTACCAGTCAAGGTGGAATCAGTCAGGTAGAACCACTAGATGAAGGGTGTGTATATGTGTGCTTGTGGGTGATGTGCACATATATGTGTGTTCAGTTCAGTTCAGTTCAGTCGCTCAGTCGTGTCCAACTCTTTGCCACCCCATGAATCGCAGCATGCCAGGCCTCCCTGTCCATCACCAACTCCCAGAGTTCACTCAGATTCACATTCATCGAGTCAGTGATAACCATCCAGCCATCTCATCCTCTGTCATCCCCTTCTCCTCCTGCCCCCAATCCCTCCCAGCATCAGAGTCTTTTCCAATGAGTCAACTCTTCACATGAGGTGGCCAAAGTACTGCAGTTTCAGCTTTAGCATCATTCCTTCCAAAGAAATCCCAGGGTTGATATCCTTCAGATTGGACTAGTTAGATCTCCTTGCAGTCCAAGGGACTCTCAAGAGTCTTCTCCAACACCAGTTCAAAGCATCAATTCTTTGACGCTCAGCTTTCTTCACAGTCCATCTCTCACATCCATACATGACCACTGGAAAAATCATAGCCTTGACTAGACAGACCTTAGTCGGCAAAGTAATATCTCTGTTATATATATATATATGTCAGACTTGTTACATAGATTATTTCCAGCACAATTATAGGACTGAAAATGACTTTTATGTGGCTATTGTTTCTGTGCAAGGCCAGCAGTTCATAAGGAAAAAAGGATACATGCTTGGAGCAAAATTGGCAACCTATAAGAGAAGAACACCCCTCAAAAAGGATTAAACTTGAATCAAGCTCTCACTGCCCCAAGCAGGAGAAGTCTCCTCCAGCACAATATGGCTCCCTTTCTCATGAAGCTGGACCAAGATTCAAGAAATTGAAGTGGGAGATTCTGGAGAAGATGGAGGAGCTGTGGTCCCTGTTGCCCACAACAACCAAATGAACCAGCAGGTAAATGATGACACTGTGTGTGAGCTGTAACAGCCTCTCAGACCCTGTGCATACCTTCTGGTCCCAACAGAAGACAATTACTGCTTCACTTGTGCCTCAAAATTCTGCCACATGTCTCTTGTCAACGATTGCCACAATAACCTGGGGCCACGAAAGAAGAGAATTCTAGGAGATTCCTGAACTGACACAAAAGAAATCTACCTCAAAAGAGATTTTAAAGATTGCATAAATCCAACATTAAATGTTTTCATAAACACCCGACTATGATAAGTTCAATGGCCTTCATTTCTACTTTATTTTTTAATAATGAAATTAACTTATATCCATCATCATCCCAAACTGTTTCTCCCATGACATCACAAGCCACAACATGCTCACTTAATTTCTCCCTGTATGTGCTAAGTCGCTTCAGTTGTGTCTGACACTTTGCGACCCTATGGACGGTAGCCCACTAGGTTCCTCTGTCCTTGGGAAGTCTCCAGGCAAGAATGCTGAATGGGTTGCCATTTCCTACTCCAGGGAATCTTCCCGACCTAGGGATGGAACACACATCTCTTACCTTTCCTGGATTGGCAGTGGGTTCTTTACCTCTAGCGTCACCTTCTTTCTCCCTACTCATGTAGTACTTATATCCTCATTGCATCTATTATCTCATTTTTATCAAATATACTTAGTTTTGGGGAGTGTCTTTTTGAAATATTCTGTTTATGTTATCACTAAATCTTCCCAGATTTAGAATATAGTAATGAAAGTCAGAGGAGGATGACACATACTTGTGCATATGTATGCAAATATGTATGTACTAGGAGTGCTGTGACATGTGTGTGTTTGACAGTTAGAGTGAGAAAATTTTATGATAATTTAAGCTATTGTCAGCCAAGATATTTTACTCAAGAGGGCATGTAAGTTATATTACAATAAGCACACTTTGGGGTTGTTGTTTGCATGATTAAGAAAAGAAAGTTACTAAATGTCTAATCAAACTTGCATTAACATAATTTCTTGTTGAAGAAATAAAAATATTTTTCTTCAATCTTCACATCTAACTAGACCAGCTTGCCTAGAATAGTTCTCTAACCCATAAACTGAAAAAGATGGAAAAGAACAAGAATAGTGGAGGGGAGAAAATAGGAAGTAACCGTCGTGTATAAGGAATTTTGAGATTTAAAAATTTTAGAGAGAATTTAATCCACTCAGAGTAATTAATTAAAATTAATATTCTTTGAAAAGTAGTTTGTTGTTCTTTGCACCCTAGAGGAAGTCCTCTTCCAAAATTACATACTATAACGTTACAGAGCCAAAACTGAATCTGCTCACCAATGCAGTGACACCAGGCTGTGGTGAAGGAAAGTGCAGTATCTACTCTAAGGCACCATATGAAGAGTCTTGGACAGTTAGTACCAAACCTGAACTCTTCAGTGAGTTTCAGCAAAGCCTTTTTAAAGCCAAGATACACGAGGGGTGTCCCAGAGCATGGAATCAGCTTGTGCACAATTCTGATTGGTTGATAATGAGGTACAAGGATGGTGTCACAGAGGCTAACCTTATGAATCCCGAGGCACCGACAGATCTGGGGACTACACTGTCAATGTCACGGAGCAGTTAATTCCTTTCATTTGGTGAGAGTTTTAGCACCTGTAAGACAACTTAGGGAATGTACATCAGATTTCTAATATCTGGATTCTTCAGAGAGGAGGTACAGCAGAGGATATGGGGAGGAGTCTGTCCCAGGAAGGACCCATAGGATCCTGCTCAGTTACAATAACAGTAAATATTAGTTAGTGGTGAAGCTGTCACTATATGGAACACTAAGTTCAGAAAGACCATTGAGGTTGCTCCTAATATGGAAATTCCTGAAGAAAAAAGGAAAGCAAACAAAAATATCCAATACAAGGAAAGTTAATTTATGTTTGAAACTAACCAGTGCTCTGGGAAATCATGTTGTTCTCTTAGCTTTTTTTAGAGTCTGCTATATTTACGACTTTTCTCAAAATGGTGTTTATGGTTCTGAAAATAAATGAAAGGTGTTGACATCTGGCACTTCTCTAACCATGCCTGCTGTCGGATCAGAGCAGTTATAATAAATGACTTGGAAGGGCTTGTCAAGTTTATTTAAACTTGCTAGTTTCAACAACACATCAAATTTTGAGACTGTCACTACCATTTCACAAATTTGAAATATAATTGTTCAAATATTTTAAAAGCTGAATTTTTGTAAGTTATAATGTGAAGCTTGCTACATGTAAGCAGAAATAATTCTGCAATTACTTGTGATAAATGACAAGGGAGCACTTAGGGGGAATAAAACTGATTCCCAGAAATTAAGATGACTTTGCTAAGAATAAGACATGAAATGTGATATTTTATCTCTGGATAAATTCAGTCTCAGGCTACAAGTTTAAGAAAATGTGATAGCTTAAATTTTAATAATATTATTTTTAACAAAGTAAAAAGTATGGACTGAAGCATTATTAAGTTTGGTGCAAACAGAACTACATGCATAATTTTCACAAACACTATTGATTATTATTTTAATGCCATCATAGAGAAGAAGCTCTTACTGGAATGCAGCAGAACCAAATAACTATTTAGCAAAGTCAATCAATATTTATCCAATAACTTTGATAAACACATACAAGAAGATAATTAAACTTGGGAATAAATAACACTCAGCGATAAAGTTGATACATTAGTTGAAATAAATAATGTTTATAATATGGCAAATGGGATGGGTTAAAAGAATAAAGTGAAATATCACAGTGGTTACTGTAAATCCTGCAATTAGCATTAAAAAAGAGATCCTGGATTATGTGTGAGCTAGATCTTACAAGTAAAGAAGAAGCAAAGTAAATGGAAGGATAGGGCTAAATATTAATCTAAAATTACAAGCAAAGATTTAGTCTGGACACATATAGGAATGAAAATCAGCAACAATGAGATAGCCACAGACAAAACCAACAAGTAGATCAGATTTGACAGAAAGAATTAAAAGTGGGTTAAATACAGTTCAACTCATCCGATGTGTGCAATTTCCATATTTAATCTGAGTTTATATATTATGCAGCTGATGGTATTAATACAAAGTAATGTATTTCAATATCTAGAACAACTATCAGAAATTGAAACATATTTTATTGAAGCTTTCACATTACACATAAATGATAGTGGGCTAACTGAATATGGCTTGATTCCTGAGACTACAAACAATGTTTCCATTATCAGCACTTTCACACAATCACAAATTGTTGAGTTTCTATTGTCACACACAATTAATGATTTGAACAGACAGTATGGTATATGGGTATTATTCTTCAATGGAGGTTTGTATACCTATTAAGCAGCATCATAGACTGCTACCAGAATGTTGAGTTCAAGGTCAAATGTATTGAATTATTCTGTGCTCAGATATTTACTCAAAGAGTATAGAAATAATATGGAATTAAATACCACTCAAATAATCTGGTAAGAATTAAGCAAAAGAAATTATTCTCTAAGTCTCAAAAAAAATATTTTGTATAACAATTTCTTCAATATTTAAGGTAAAGCATATTTAACTTTAAAACACAATGACAACACAACCACAGCAAAACTCACAGCTGTGATCCCAAAGCAATTGCAAAAAAGGAAAAATGAAAGTGATAAGGAAAAGGAAGATATTATAATTAGTCTCTTTTGCCACTTGAGGTACTCCAGCAGAAATATTTTAAAATTTCTTCCTGGCCTTCTGTAAAATTTGCCCACTTATTATAAAATATGAATACAGTATACTAATACATATATATGGAATACTTGTTATAAAATATGAATACAGTATACTAATACATATATATGGAATTTAGAAAGATGGCAATGATGACCCTGTATGCAAGACAGCAAAAAAGACACAGATGTGTATAGTGGACTTTTGGACTCAGAGGGAGAGGGAGAGGGTGGGATGATTTGGGAGAATGACATTGAAACATGTATACTATCATGTAAGAACTGAATCGCCAGTCTATGTCCGATGCAGGATACAGCATGCTTGGGGCTGGTGCACGGGGATGACCCAGAGAGAAGTTATGGGGAGGGAGGTGGGAGGGGGCTCATGTTTGGGAATGCATGTACACCTGTGGTGGATTCATGTCAATGTATGGCAAAACCAATACAGTATTGTAAAGTAAACTAAAGTTAAAATAAAAACTTAAAAAAAAATAATAAAAATAAAAATTTAGAAAGAAAAATAAAAAAAATAAAATATGAATATAATTGCTGAGGAGTATCATCTTTAAAGTTATCAACAAAATGAAATTCAAACACATACCTCACATAAAAAAACACTCTGCCAGTATATTTGTTAAACTACTTTCCAACTTTGAGTAAGTCTATTAAATGCAGTCTATTTTTTTTAAGGCAGAGCTAGAATGTGTTCACTTATGAACTTCACAGTGTCATATATACATGTATGTGTACCTGCACATATGTGTTTTAATTGCTGTTGTTGTTGTTTCTCAGTTGTGTCCAACTCTTTGTGACCCCATGGATTATAGCCCACCAGGCTTCTCTGTCCATGGAATTCTCCTCTGTTCATGCTAGAGAGGGTATCCATTCCCTTCTCCAATTGTCTCCCACATTGTAGGCAGATTCTTTACCTTCTGAGCTATCAGAGAAGCCCATTTGCTGGATTGCAATCAACTGCAGTGTCTTTTGTATTTGTCTCTTCCAGGACCTCCCCACAACCCTCACATGACAAAGCCAATGCAATGTATTCAAGCTTAATAACTAATTTGGGAATGAATGAATGAATACGAATTTACTAGTGTATGTTCAAAGCATAGCTTTTCTCAAACTCTCCTTGCCATATATATATTACCCTTATAACTAATCACATTTTCCAGACAATATTGGTATCCCAATTATAAGACTATGGTTTTTCCTGTGGTAATGTATGGATATGAGAGTTGGACTGTGAAGAAGGCTGAGCCAAAGAATTGATGCTTTTGAACTGTTGTGTTGGAGAAGACTCTTGAGAGTCCCTTGGCCTGCAAGGAGATCCAACCAGTCCATTCTGAAGGAGATCAGCCCTGAGATTTCTTTGGGAGGAATGATGCTAAAGCTGAAACTCCAGTACTTTGGCCACCTCATGTGAAGAGTTGACTCATTGGAAAAGACTCTGATGCTGGGAGGGATTGGGCACAGGAGGAGAAGGAGACAGCAGAGGATGAGATGGCTGGATGGCATCACGGACTCGATGGACGTGAGTCTGGGTCAACTCCGGGAGATGGTCATGGACAGGGAGGCCTGGCGTGCTGCGATTCATGGGGTCGCAAAGAGTCAGACACGACTGAGCGACTGAACTGAACTGAATTATTTCCAGGAAATAAAAGCCATGATGCCAGTTTAGGAGGTGATTTGAAAGTGTTTGATTTCTGCCAAGTTGTTATAAATTGTGTAATATTGGCAGGCTTCAAGAAAGAATATTTGCCCTTTCATTTGATTCAGATGGGATAAATAAATTCTATCAATAAAGCATTTTATTAATTCTGCTTACAGTGTATATAATAGTCATTTGTTTTGTCTATAAATTATTCACTTTTATTGGTTATGTCATTTTAAGTAAAGCATAAAATGCAGCTACATAACAACCTAAAGGCAGAATGGAAAGGATTTTATTGACAATATAAAAAAAAATTGGACAAGATGATAATGTGACTGCTAAAAAAATTTGGTCAGCACAGCAAAAACACACTATATAGCAAAAAAAAAAAAAAAAAGAAGGAAAGAAAAGGTCATGGAGTATTACTATTTAGATCAAATTCTGCCTCATTAATGCCCACCATATTAGCATAAAATATTTTTGAGTAATTATTTTATAAATATGGTACTTTGAATTAACACACAGTTAATAATTATATATGAAGTGATCTTTTTGTTATATGTTATACAATCAAATAGCATAACTCCACTGGGATATATTTCAACAACTAATTTATATGTTTGGGAGTGAATTAATTTCTCTAGGTCTCACTTTTAACATTGTAAAAAATAGTGCATATGATAAATTAATTTTTCTTTATTAATCACAATTCTATTTTATTATTCTTTTTAAAGGCTCAATTTTTGGTTTGATGACCCTCTTATGTCTTTATTTTATATTTCATTAATTGCTCCTCAGGAATTTTAATCTATTTCCCCTGCTTTCATATGCATTCATTCTCCAGTTTATTTTGCAAGTTTATATAAGGATTAAACTCAATCATTTCATTTTCTGTATTATTTTTTCCTAATATAATAATTTAATACTGCAAATTTTCTTTTTTTTAAAGTTATTATATCACACAATTTTTAAATATATGTTGGTTTCTTTAGCCTTCATTCTCCATTAGGTTTTTTATTCCCATTATGATATTGTCCTTGATCCATCAAATTTTATATGTATGGTTTCAATTTCCAGGGTTGAAATTTTAGTATTAACTGCTCCTTGAATTATATACATGGAATCATTGTATAATTAAATTGTTTGAACATTTTAGAGTGTACTCTATTAATAATTATGACAAATACTTATATAGCATATATTTTATGTCTGGAACTGTCCCAAATGGCTTACACATTGGACATATTAAATCACTTAATTATCCCCAGAACTATGAGAATATGGTTTCTATGTCTATGCCACATTTTACAGTACAGATTGCTAAAAGTGAAAAGAAATTGTGAAATTGATTGGTTTTAAAATAACACATAACAGTGGGAAGCCTGAATTATGATAAGGTTCCTCAGCCTTCCCTCTATTTATAGACATTAAAACAACTCTACATTCTGATTGTAGAAAGAGGAAATAGGACATACGCAAAAACAGGTAATTCATGCTGAGAAAATATCCATCTTGGCTATGCTAATTTTCCCCATCACTAAAAATGGAAGAATGTGCCATCAATCAAAACCATCATCTCCTCATGTGGGAGAGGGTGTGCACCAGTGAAGCTGATGCGGAACTGAGAACTTTGTTGTAAAGTAAACAGGTCGAACAATAATAAAACTTAAGAAAAATTGATGCCAAATAAAAAAACTGAATGTAATACTTATATTTATCCTAATATCCACTTAGCTTCTTTCTCCTCCCGTGCCTAAATCCTGGCTGCTGTCTCCTATTGGCTGAACTGAACTTGAACTACAAGGCAAGGGGTGGGGGTGGGTTTCAGTCAATAACGGTCCAGAAAGTGAGGATTAGGAGGGTACAGAGCAGGGTGGGGATGGAGAGTGCATCTACAGGGGAACATGGAAGATACATGCACAAGAATAAAGAACAAACCTTTATTATTCAGTTATCATAGTGGCTATTTTTAGAACATTAGAGTTTCATGCTAGCAAGTGGGTAATAAATATTCAGCAAATGAGGGTATGGACAAATTATCAAACATACTTCATAACCTAAAAATGAGTTACTGAAAAGGAAATAAAATTAATTTCTAATTCCACTAAGGCACTTTGAACTAGAAATGTCACATTGGAAATTAAATATAATTTCTTATTTTTAAAATTAAGCATTGTTTTCTTAATGTTATTAAAATTTATATTACATCTGATATACATGTCTCAAGGCACATGCATAAAAGAACTCTCTTTTGAATCTAGTAATTAAAATTAATACATCTATCTATTAAGAAAAGGACATGAACTTGGGCAGACTCTGGGAGATGATGAGGGACTGGGAAGCTGGTATGCTACATTCCATGGGGTCATGCAAAGATGGGCACAATAAAGGACAGAAATGGTATGGACCTAGCAGAAAGCAAAAGATATTAAGAAGAGGTGGCAAAAATACACAAAAGAGTTATACAAAAAAAGATGTTCAAGACCCAGATAATCACGATAGCGTGATCACTCACCTAGAGCCAGACACGCTGGAATACGAAGTCAAGTGGGCCTTAGAAAGCATCACTATGAATAAAGCTAGTGGAAGTGATGGAATTCCAGTTGAGCTATTTCAAATCCTAAAAGATGATGCTATGAAAATTTTGCACTAAATATGCCAGCAAATTTGGAAAACTCAGCAGTGGCCACAGGACTGGAAAAGGTCAGTTTTCTTTCCAATCCCAAAGAAAAGCAATACCAAAGAATATTCAAACTACCACACAATTGCACTCACCTCACATGCTAGCAAAGTAATGCTCAAAATTCTTCAAACCAGACTTCAACAATACATGAACCATGAATTTCCAGATGCTCAAGCTGGATTTAGAAGAGGCAGAGGAACCAGAGATCAAATTGCCAGCATTCGTTGGATTCTTAAAAAAGCAAGAGAGTTCCAGAAAAACATATACTCCTGCCTTATTGACTATGCCAAAGCCTTTAACTGTGTGGATCACAACAAACTGTGGAAAATTCTTCCAGAGATGGGAATACCAGACCACCTGACCTGCCTCCTGAGAAATCTGTATGCAGGTCAAGAAGCAACAGTTAGAACTGGACATAGAACAGCAGACTGGTTCCACATAGGGAAAGGAGTACGTCAAGGCTGTATATTGTCACTCTGCTTATTTAACTTATATACGGAGCACATCATGAGAAATACTGGGCTGGTGAAACACAACTGGAATTAAGATTGCTGGGAGAAATATCAATAACCTCAGATATGCAGATGACACCACCCTTATGGCAGAAAGTGAAGAAGAACTAAAGAGCCTCTTGATGAAAGTGAAAGAGGAGAGTTAAAAAGTCGGCTTAAAGCTCCATTAAGAAAACAAAGATCAAGGCATCTTGATGGGGAAAGAATGGAAATAGTGACAGACTTTATTTTGGGGGGCTCCAAAATCACTGCGGATGGTGACTGCAGCCATGAGATTAAAAGATGCTTTCTCCTTGAAAGAAAAATTATGATCAACCTGGACAGCATATTAAAAAGCAGAGACATTACTTTGCCAACAGAGGTCTGTCTAGTCAAAGCTATGGTTTTTCCAGTGGTCATGTAGGGATGTGAGAGTTGGACTATAAAGAAAGCTGAGCACCAAAGAATTGATGCTTTCAAACTGTGGTGTTGGAGAAGACTCTTGAGAGTCCCTTGGACTGCAAGGAGATCCAACCAGACCATCCTAAAGGAAATCAGTCCTGAATATTCATTGGAAGGACTGATGCAGAAGCTGAAACTTCAATACTTTGGCCACCTGGTGCAAAGAACTGACTCATTTGAAAAGACCTTGATGCTGGAAAAGATTGAAGGCAGAAGGGGAAGAGGATGACAGAAGATGAGATGGTTGGATGGCATCACCAACTCAATGGACATGAATTTGAGTAAACTCCAGGAGTTGGTGATGGACAGGGAAGCATGGTGTGCTGCAGTCCATGGGGTCACGGAGTCAGACACGACTGAATAACTGAACTGAACTGATTGGGGTCGTGAATAGTTGGACATGACTTGGCAACAGAACAACAATTACTAATTTAAGATGTACTCCATGAATTCTGTTGAAGATTATTTTGCATTTATAATTATAAAGAATTATTTTTATTTCTAAAATATGTTAACTTCAATATGGAGTGAATAAGAATATTTATTGAGGCATTTTATATGCAGCAATAGTGTCTTACTTAACTACATATGAATATCTTCTAAAACTAATTTTAACCCTATGAGAAATATTAGTTACCCTTTTTGAAAATATATAAACATTTTGGGATATTTCAATTAGTTGTCTAATGTCTTTTCTCTGGAATATATGAAGTTAAAGATTGACCATGTGTCTCTGTGATTTATGACCAATGTTTTTATCCACATGTATTACACTGAAAACCAAACAAGAAAAAAAAAATTTTTTGCAGCTCACAAACCCCTTTATGGTACTCATTTGAATAATGATTTTATATTAAGAAATCCATAAAAATAAATGCAAATATTATTAAAAATAATGGATGACTCATTTGCTTAAATGATAAACTCTTTGAGGGCAGAAATATTTGTATTTTATTAGAAACTGTCATTGTTTGATCAATTTTATCACTGATGTAATTGATTTATCGCAGAACCTACATGAGATTTTCCTCAGAATACACTTGTTCTAAGTAAAATTTAAAAGAAAATGCTTACAGAGAAGTAGTCTCTGGAAATGGTTTCCAATATTTAGTAAATGGTGACCACAGAGACCAAAGAACATTGGATTATTTTGTTCAATTTGTTATATATTCTATTGCCTCCAGTATAATTGAAATTTCACTTAGTACCAAACTATTGCTCCTGGCTCTAACTACAATGATAACAGATAAATCTTTAATATCATTCAGTCCCAATTAATGAGGAACTTTCCTGTGTTTTTCTCAGCAATAATAATCCAACTGCTACATTTATTTCCAGGTTGCACTAATCAAAACCAATGTTTTATATTATATTTTATGTTCTGTTTTATACTATATCTGGTACCTAGCCCCATTCTTCTCAGAGGCTACACATTAAAACTGATTAATCATTTCTAAAATCATATAATACAAATTCCCCCTTTCACACTTGAATATATAGAGTTGTCATTTAAGCAGCTTATTTTTTAATATATAAAATGACTTTTTAAACTATTTGTGTGCTTCATTATTGTGGGTTTCCCAGGTAGCACAGTGGTAAAGAATACCCCTGCTAATGCAGGAGACACCAGAGACATGGGTTCCATCCCTATGTCGGGATGATCCCTTGGAGGAGAAAATGGCAATCTTCTCCAGCATTCTGTCCTGGAGAATCCCATGGACAGAGGGGCCTAACAGGAATTGCAAAGAATAGACACAACTGAGCACACACACACACACACACACACACAAACACACACATATTTCATTATTGTGCTAAAACCTGCAGAGATGATTTAATATTTGCACTCTATGTTCCTATGGAATTTGTTTTGTAATTTTTTGTCAATAAACCTACTTGAATGTGAAACTGATCTTCTAATTTTCAAAATCATATCTGTGATATGTATTAAGAGTTGATTTTTTTTTCTTTTTCTTAAATATTAGTCCAAAGTATTTCTTTTAGGTTACTCTCCTTTTAATAATATATGTAATTGATTGTCAATAACCATTTTTAATCGGTTAAAGGTACAGAAATGAAAGGTTAATTGTAGAGTTCATGTTGTTCAGTTGCTAAGTCTCACTTGACTCCTTGTGACCCCATAGACTGCTGCCTACCAGGATCCCGTGTCCTCCACTATCTCCAGGAAAGTAAGTGAAAGTTGCTCAGTCCTGTCTGACTGCAACCCCATGGACTATACAGTCCATGGAATTCTCCAGGACAGAATACTGGAGTGGGTAGCCTTTCCCTTCTCAAGGGGATCTTTCCAACCCAGGGATTGAACCCAGGTCTCCTGCATTGCAGGCAGATTCTTTACCAGCTGAGCCACAAGGGAACCCCACTCTCTCCCAGAGTTTGCTTAAATTCATGTTCATTGAGTCAGTGATGCTATTTAACCATTGTATCCTCTGCTGCCCCCTTCTCTTTTTACCTTTAATCTTTCTCAGCTTCAGGGTCTTTTCCAATAAGTCAGCTGTTGACATCAGGTGGTCAAAGTATTGGAGCTTCAGCTTCAACATTAATCCTTTCAATGAATATTTGTTTTCTTAACATCAGTTCTTACCGAGTCTGCAGTCTACTTTAATCTTATTTTTTCATGTCCAGACTAGTACAATAGCTGAGATTTCACTGCATCTAATCTATCCTTCTCCTATCCTTCCTGAATATAATGATCAATTTCATTTTCCTAAAACCTTATTTTCCTTATAGCTTTTTCTCTCAAAATCTTCAATGGATCTCTAGTGTCAAATAAAATGCTAAATACTTCAATCTTGAATTCAAGGTACTAGAAAATACCATCTTCCCAGGCTTAGCTTCTATGATTCTTCTACATAGAAAACGTACTTCAGTGAAACTACGCTACTCTAGACATAAAATTTTCATTGCATTTTTCACTACTATTCTTTTATTACACCATTACCCTCAAATGTTCAACTGTTTCGCCTTACACACACGTTTCCCTCTCGAAATTCTATCCTACCCTTCAATCTCTAGCTAGCTTACGTCTTGCTCATTCCAAAAACCCATTTTTAACCACTCCAGGCAAAAGTATTACTGTTTCTACTCCAAATGCCCATGTAATTTAACATCTGTCTACACTTTTGAATGCATTATTCACTAGTTCATAGAACTGTGAAAAGCATTTCGTATGTTTAATTTCCTAGATTGAATTTGGAGACCTAGTTGAATCACCCTGGCTCTTAGCAGGGTAACTTCCTAACATTAAATATGTATTTAATGAGTTACTTACCTAAAAAGAAAAGAAGAAAATAATAAGGAAATTATTCGAAATAACGAGTTAGTTCATAGTACTACTAACACTTAGCTTCCGGTCTGAAATAGAATCTTTTTCCTTATTTCATATCCTCCTTCAGTGATATGATGGTTTAGCATTTATTGAGCATAGAAAATGCACTGGCACTAGGCACAGCTCAATAGATAGGCCTGGTTTCTGCTCAATGAGCTTGAAAAATTTATCATAAAAATAGGGCCAGAAAGGATATGAATGACTCAGACCGAAGTGATATCTTTATTATCATCCCCTTCCTTTCCATTCTCTCTACTTTTCCCCTCTAATTTTGATCCTCTTTTTCATATCTGGATGATTCCCCTGGCTTCCAAACTAGTTTCTCTAAAGTACCATTCTTTCCTAAATACTTGTCTTTCCCAAATTTCATGTATGTAAATATTATTTTTATCCTTATTCCTCCCCATTTAAAAACATTAAATTTCCAGTCACTATTACATGAGGTCATTGTAGACACTTTTTATGTCACTGACTGTCTTAATCAATTTTCATTGTGTTTCTCCCAGTACTTTTGAAAATGTTATTTCTATTCCCATCTAAAGCCAGACCCAATGTTGTCACCTTCATCAGTTATTGCTTCCTTGTGTATTCTAGTACATTAAGAATTCCATTAATTTTAAATACATTCAACCTTTCTCTATTTTCTTATATTCACTTACGCCTATAGAGCTCAGATGTATCCTATTAAAAAAAAAAAACAACTAACTAAACACAGAACTTAGATCATATGCTCCTCTAACTTCCCAGAGCTGTTCTGCTTCCCATCATCAGTTCAGTTCAGTTCAGTCACTCAGTCGTGTCCGACTCTTTGCAACCCCATGAATCACAGCACGCCAGACCTCCCTGTCCATCACCAACTCCCAGAGTTCACTCAGATTCAAGTCCATCGAGTCAGTGATGTCATCCATCCATCTCATCCTCGGTCGTCCCCTTCTCCTCCTGCCCCCAATTCCTCCCAGCATCACAGTCTTTTCCAATGAGTCAACTGTTTGCATGAGGTGTCCAAAGTACTGGAGTTTCAGCTTTAGCATCATTCCTTCCAAAGAAATCCCAGGGCTGATCTCCTTCAGAATGGACTGGTTGGATCTCCTTGCAGTCCAAGGGACCCTCAAGAGTCTTCTCCAACACCACAGTTCAAAAGCATCAATTCTTCGGCACTCAGCCTTCTTCACAGTCCAACTCTCATATCCATACATGACTACTGGAAAAACCATAGCCTTGACTAGATGGACCTTTGTTGGCAAAGTAATGTCTCTACTTTTGAATGTGCTATCTAGACTGCTCATAACTTTTCTTCCAAGGAGTAAGTGTCTTTTAATTTCATGGCTGCAGTCACCATCTGCAGTGATTTTGGAGCCCCCAAAAATAAAGTCTGACACTGTTTCCACTGTTTCTCCATCTATTTCCCATGATGTGATGGGACCAGATGCCATGATCTTTGTTTTCTGAATGTTGAGCTTTAAGCCAACTTTTTCACTCTCTTCTTTCACTTTCATCAAAAGGCTTTTTAGTTCCTCTTCACTTTGACACAACCTTAAAATCAAATAGTTTCAAACAAAAAATGAAATATCTTTCTCATATACCTTAAAAAAAAAGATGTAGGTTCCATTTTTGGCTTGGCTTCATAGTAAATCTCAATATCTGTACTTAGATTTTTCAAAAGCCAACTTCTTATATGACAGTAAATGCTTATAGGAGCTATAGATCTCATGTCCTCAATGACCATTACTTAGGGAAGACAGTGTGCATCTCTATCTTTAAAGCTCCAAAATAGATCAATCACATGTGTTGTTTCTAATTGGTTAAATGAATCAGTTGCCTAGCTATTGATGTGGGTTATGCTTACTGACTTATTGGCTAGAGACAAGCCCTAGAACTGGAGTGATGTAAACATTGGTGAGGATATAAGAAAAGTCAAGTGCCATGAAGGTAAATCATTGTGCTTTTGATTAATGATGGATTATAGTTGTTGTTGAGGCAAACAACAAATACCTACTATGCTAGTTCAACAACTCAAAAAAATTGCTTCACTGATCACTTTTCTCTTTTATTAATACCTCACAAACATACATATAAGTTTTTCAGTTCATCAATTTATTGAAATGTCTCTATCCAAATCCATATTTGACTAATGCCAACTCTTTTTTAATCATTCATTTATTCAACAAGTGTTGAGAACAGCCTGTGTCTCTGTCACTGTTAACATACACTTTAAACTCATAAAGAGTCTTTGCCCTAATGGAGCTTGTATATGGGAGGAGAATACAACAGCAAACATTAGACATTCTAACTTAAGAAATATGGGGACTTCCCTGGAAGTTAAGGCTCCACAATTCTACTGCAGAGGGCACGAATTTGAAATCTAATCCCTGATTGAGGAACTAAGATCACACATGCCATATATATGGAGAAAAAAAGAAAAAAGGAAAATATGCAAAGTATGATAGATTACCAGAGTATGTCTTACTGAGAAAAACACTTGAACCAAGGATTCACAAAGGTGAAGGAGTTTACCAAAGGGTGAAGAGGATGCACTGGTTTCAAGCGAGGTTGGTGTAGTTGGAGTAAAATTACCTCAGTAAAGTGTAGAAAAAATTAGGTCATAGTTCAGGTACAGGTATAATCAGAATGGAACAGATGGGCATTTGAAGATTCTGGACAAAGGAGTGGTGTAATCTGATATTTTAGAAACAGTTGCATGCATATATTGAGAATACTGCAGGGAGTCAATAGGGAAATCAACTGAGACATTGATTTATCCCAGGGTGAGCTTATAGGGACTCTTTAGAGAGTGGATGCTGTGACAGTGTTGTCAGAGGACAGATTTTGAAGGTTGCTTCCTTACCTATCTTTCAAGATGTGACTTTTAAACTGCCATACCAGAAATTTAAACTCTATTCTTTCAATTATTTATTTATAAACAGATAATTTTGATTATCCTCATAAAGCAGTCACTCTACTAGGTGCTAATCCAGTTTAAAGTAATCTTAGTAGATAATGCATGCACCCAGGATCTTATACACTTTCATCTTTCTGTATAGACTATCCTCCTTGACCCTGGCCCTATTCATTGATATATCTGCTATTTAGTCTTTACAACTTCATTTTTAGGGTCATGGAAATCTCAAAATAATCAAATGTTCAGAAACAGAAATGAAATAGCAGCATCATACAATCAGTCACTCAGTCAAGTCTGACTCTATGCAACCCCATGGACTGTAGCCCACCAGGAACCTCTGTTGATGAGGATTCACCAGGCAAGAACACTGGAGTGGGTTGCCATGCCCTCCTCCAGGGGATCTTCCGATCCCAGGGATTAAACCCAGGTCTCCTGAATTGCAGGTGGATTCTATACCATATGAGTCACCAGGGAAACCCAAGAATAATGGAGTTGGTAGCCTATCCCTTCTCCAGCAGATCTCCTGACCCAGAAATCAAACTGGGGTCTCCTGCATTGCAGGTGGATTCTTTACAGATGAATTACCAGAGAAGTGAAAAGTCAATTAGGAATATAAAATAAAAATCTGCAAGCAATAAATGCTGGAGAGGGTGTGGAGAAAAGGGAACCCTCCTACACTGTTGGTGGGAATGCAAACTAGTACAGCCACTATGGAGAACAGTGTGGAGATTCCTTTAAAAATTGCAAATAGAACTACCTTATGACCCAGCAATCCCACTGCTGGGCATACACACCGAGGAAACCAGAATTGAAAGAGACACATGTACCCCAATGTTCATCGCAGCACTGTTTATAATAGCCAGGACATGGAAACAACCTAGATGTCCATCAGCAGATGAATGGATAAGAAAGCCGTGGTACATATACACAATGGAGTATTACTCAGCCATTAAAAAGAATTCATTTGAATCAGTTCTGATGAGATGGATGAAACTGGAGCCGGTTATACAGAGTGACGTAAGCCAGAAAGAAAAACACCAATACAGTATACTAACACATATATATGGAATTTAGAAAGATGGCAATGACGACCCTGTATGCAAGACAGGAAAAAAGACACAGATGTATAGAACGGACTTTTGGACTCAGAGGGAGAGGGAGAGGGTGGGATGATTTGGGAGAATGGCATTCTAACATGTATACTATCATGTAAGAATTGAATCGCCAGTCTATGTATGATGCAAGATACAGCATGCTTGGGGCTGGTGCATGGGGATGACCCACAGAGATGTTATGGGGAGGGAGGTGGGAGGGGGGTTCATGTTTGGGAATGCATGTAAGAATTAAAGATTTTAAAATTTAAAAAAAATAAAAACTTAAAAAAAATAAAATAAATAAGATATGCATAGAAAGGAAATGCAGCAAAAAAAAATTAAAAACCTTATAACAAAGAGGATATATTTTTATATACTGAATGGGGCATTTTAAAAGGGAATTACACATATGTAGAATTACACAAAATTAGAGATACCAAGGGAACATTTCATGCAAAGATGAGCTCAATAAAGAACAGAAATGGTAAGGACCTAACAGAAGCAGAAGATATTAAGAAGAGGTGGCAAGAATACACAGAAGAACTGTACAAAAAAGAGCTTCATGACCCAGATAATCACGATGGTGTGATCACTCATCTAGAGCCAGACATCCTGGAATGTAAAGTCAAGTGGGCCTTAGGAAGCATCACTACAAACAAAGCTAGTGGAGGTGATGGAATTCCACTTGAGCTATTTCAAATCCTAAAAGATGATGATGTGAAAGTGCTGCAGTCAATATATCAGCAAATTTGGAAAACTCAGCAGTGGCCACAGGACTGGAAAAGGTCAGTTTTCATTCCAATCCCAAAGAAAGGCAATACTAAAGAATGCTCAAACTACCATACAATTGCACTCATCTCACATGCTAGTAAAGTAATGCTCAAAATTCTTCAAGCCAGGCTTCAGCAGTACATGAACCGTGAACTTCCAGATGTTCAAGCTGGCTTTAGAAAAGGCAGAGGAACCAGAGATCAAATTGCCAACATCCACTGGATCATGGAAAAAGCAAGAGAGTTCCAGAAAAACATCTATTTCTCCTTCATTGACTACGCCAAAGCCTTTGACTCTGTGGATCACAATAAACTGTGGAAAATTATGAAAGAGATGGGACTACCAGAGCACCTGACCTGCCTCTTGAGAAATCTGTATGCAGGTCAGGAAGCAGCAGTTAGAACTGGACATGGAACAACAGACTGGTTCCAAATAGGAAAAGGAGTACATCAAGGCTGTATATTGTCACCCTGCTTATTTAACTTATATGCAGACTACCTCATGAGAAATGCTGGGTTGGAAGAAGCACAAGCTGGAATCAAGATTGCTGGGAGATATATCAATAACCTCAGATATGCAGATGACACCACCCTTATGGCAGAAAATGAAGAGGAACTAAAAAGCCTCTTGATGAAAGTAAAAGAGGAGAGTGAAAAAGTTGGCTTAAAGCTCAACATTCAGAAAACAAAGATCATGGCATCTGGTCCCATCACTTTGTGGGAAATAGATGGGGAAACAGTGTCAGACTTTATTTTGGGGGGTTCAAAAATCACTGCAGATGGTGATTGCAGCCATGAAATTAAAAGAAGCTTACTCCTTAGAAGGAAAGTTATGACCAACCTAGATAGTATATAGAAAAGCAGAGATATTGCTTTGCCAGCAAAGGTCCGTCTAGTCAAGGCTATGGTTTTTCTAGTGGTCATGTATGGATGTGAGAATTGGACTGTGAAGAAAGCTGAGCACAGAAGAATTGATGCTTTTGAAGTATGGTGTTGGAGAAGACTCTTGAGAGTCCCTTGGACTGCAAGAAGATCCAACCAGTCCATCCTAAAGGCCATAAGTCCTGGGTGTTCATTGGAAGGACTGATGCTGAGGCTGAAACTCTGATACTTTGGCCACCTAATATGAAGAGTTGACTTATTGGAAAAGATTCTAATGCTGGGAGGGATTGGGGGAAGGAGAAGAACGGGACGACAGAGGATGAAATGGCTGGATGGCATCACTGACTCAATGGACATGATTTTGAGTGAACTCCAGGAGTTGGTGATGGATAGGGAGGCCTGGCATGCTGCAGTTCATGGAATTGCAGAGTCAGACACGACTGAGCGGTTGAACTGAACTGAACTGAACTGAACTGAAGGAAGGCCTGGTGTGCTGTGATTCATGGGGACGGAAAGAGTTGGACATGACGAACGACTGAACTGAACTGAACTGAACTGAACTGACACATATGCAGAGCTTGAAGAATGGCTATAATTTCACTTTTTTGCGTCCTATTTATGAATTGGCTAAAAATGAAGAAATACTGAAAATCAGAAAATCAGCATTATCTATGGCAACTAGGGAAGATCATGGAAACTTCACCTGTATCTTCTAGTCTAAAATTGCACATTTTATAATTGAACTCACTTGAAAGCATACACACACACACACAAAACCTAAATTAATAGTGCTTATTTCTTTAATCAGATAATCTTACCCTTTCAAATTTCTGTCACTCAATATTTTTCAAAATTTTTAATATGTTAATTTTCACTTCCATGACAAGTATTACAATTTGAAAAGCACATAATATAACAAACAGAAGCCAAAGGGCAGTTTTTTTTTTTTTTTATCTGTAGCACATTAAGTAAGCAATATGCTCACTAATATAAATCATCCCTAAAAATAGTAAGAGAGTTTACCTTTAATATCTCAGTGGGATTAAAATCAACAGGTAGAAGTTTCATTGACTTTTCCTCTTACATTTTTAATTTTATGTATTTGAGCCCTTTCTTTTTTTCTCTTTCCTAGTTTAGTTAATGACTTGTTGATTTTTGTTCATCTTTTGAAGGAACCAACTTTTTCATTTCATTGATCCCTTCCATGTCTTCTTTTTTTTCAGTTTCTATTTTATTTATTTTCATTCCTTTCTTTATTATTTCCATTTCTTATGAACTTTGGGCTTTGTTTTTTTCTTTTTCCAATTCCTTTAATTGAAAAGTTATTTGGAACTTTTTTTTCCTTTCTTTAAGAGGGCATATGCTGCTGCTGCTAAGTCGTTTCACTCATGTCCGACTCTGTGCGACCCCATAGACGGCAGCCCACCAGGCTCCCAGGTCCCTGGGATTCTCCAGGCAAGAACACCGGAGTGTGTTAACATTTCCTTCTCCGATGCATGAAAGTTAAAAGCGAAAGTGAAGTCGCTCAGTCATGCCCGACTCTTAGCAACCCCATGGACTGCAGCCTACCAGGCTCCTCTGTCCGTGGGATTTTCCAGGCAAGAGTACTGGAGTCGGGTGCCATTGCCATATATATTGCTATGCATTTCCCTCTAAGAACAACTTTTGCTGCATCCCATTGATTTTGATACATCATATTTCTGTTCTCACTTGTCTCTCGGTATTTTCTGATTTCTCTGTCACTTTCTTCAATGATTCTAGAGTCTATTAAAGTCCTATAACTCTCAAGGGAAAAACTTGAAGGTAAATTATGGTCAGTTTCAGTGCTTAGTACTGTAGTAACTACCCATCCTCCACCCCTAACAATTTGGCAGAAAGCTATACACATATTTTGGAGCAACCTGCAGAGTTTGGGCTTCCCAGGTGAAACTATGGTACAGAATCCACCTGCCAAAGAAGAAGAGGCTGGAGACACAGGCTGAATCCCTGGATTGAGAATAGCTCCTAGAACAGGAAATAGCAACCCACTCCAGTATTCTTGCCTGGGAAATCCATGGACAGAGGAGCCAGGTGGGCGACAGACCGTGTAACCAAAAAGAGTCAGATTTAACTGGGCATACATGAGCAGGAGCACAGAGTTTACTGGAGTTAAGATAAATGAAATTCACCCTGTCAAATATCAGTGATCTGTGCTCTCATCACTGGTTGTGGCTTTGAATCACAGAAAGGTAGTAAAGTAGTAGTATTCATTACATTTGGGTTTCCTCCATTGTCAAAAGCCACTTATCCTATTGCTAAATGATTTTCAGAGGACTTAAAGGGTCAGTTCCCATTTTATTCCAATCTCTCCCTCTTTTTTTTTTTTTTCCCCATTTTTCCCCTTTAGGAGCCAAGCACTAAAGACTAGTTCATACAAAAGCAACTAATGTACAGGAAAGTCACCACACATGGCCAGGAAAATGTGCAGGCACACAAAAGACCCAAGAAGACCTTTAAGTTTACACCTTAGGCTGATGAAAAGAAGTAGACTATAGCAATCAAAATTAAATTAAATTAAAACAGCAAACCTTATGAACAAAGAAGTATTTGATTTCCAGAGTTAACATGTCATTAGATTTCAACATCTGGTTTTCAATGAGAGGACATAAGTCATAAAAAAAGAAAAATACAGCCCACTCAGAAAATAAATAAATAAATAAATCGACAGAAAATGTTGATGAAAAGAATTTGGTAGAAGATATGCTATACAAAGACTTTAAAACAATTAATCTTAAGATGCTCCAAAATCACTGTGGACAGTGACTACAACCAAGAAATTAAAAGACGCTTGCTTTTTAGAAGAAAAGCTATGACAAATCTACATCTCTATTAAAAATCAGAGACATCACTTTGATGGCAAAATTCCATATATTCAAACCTATGATTTTTCCAGTAGTCATGGATGGATGTAAGAGTTGGACCATAAAGAAGGATGAGCACCTAAGAATTGATACTTTTGAACTGTGGTGCTGGAGAAAATTCTTAAGAGTCCCTTGGACTGTAAGGAGTGCAAGCCAGTCAATCCTAAAGGAAATTAAACTTGTATATTCATTGGAAGGACTGATGCAGATGTTGAAGCTCCAATATTTTGGCCACCTGATGGGAAGAACTGAATCAATGGAAAAGACCCTGATGCTGGGAAAGATTGAAAGCAGAAGAAGGGGGTGACAGAGAATGAGATGGTTGGATGGTATCATCAACTCAATGCGCATCAGCTTACACAAACTCCAGGAGATAGTGAAAGACAAGGAAGCGTGGCATGCTGCACTCCATGGAGTCGCAAAGAGTTGGACACTACAGAGCAACAATAGAAAAGATGCCCAAAGGACATTAGCAAGTAGACCAACACATACAATGTGGGTGTTTCAGAAGAAGAGAAGGAGAAATGACAGACAATATTTTTGAAGAATTAATGTTTAAAATGTCCCAAATTTTATGAAAGAAATGAATATAAATCTTCAAGAAAGTGAAAAACTCCAAGAAGGAAGAACTCAAGAATTCCACACTCAGATAATTATAATCACATTTTAAAATTCAATGACCAAAAAAAAAAAAAAAAAAAGAAAGAATCTTAGAAGCAGCGAGATGTAACTTGTCACTATGAAATTCAACCATGACTTTTTTTTCTATTAGCCATTTAAAATGCAATAAACCTTCTATATATTTTTTACAAATTTTTTATTTAATTTTGGCTGCTGTGGGTCTTTATTGCTTTATGGGTTTTCTTTAATTGCAGTGTGCGAACTTCCCATTACAGTGTCTTCTTTTGTTGTAGAGAATGGGCTCTAGGGCACGGGTTTCAGTAGTTGTCACACATGGGCTTAGTTGCCCCTCAGCATGTGGAATTTTCCCGGATCAATGATCAAATCTTTGTCCCCTACATTGGCAAGCAGATTCTTAACCACTGGACTACCAGAGAAGTCCCTATACGTTTTAAAAATATTCCTTTGTTTGCCTGCCCTAGGTCTTAGTTTCAGCACACAGGATCTAGTTCCCTGACCAGGATTCAAACCTGGGGCCCCTGCATTGGGAACATGGGGTCTTAGCCACTGGACCATCAGGGAAGTCCCTTCTTCTCTGTGCTTTTAAAGAAGTTCAAATGGCCTACCAATCATTCTTATGTCACTTTACATGCACAGAGAGTTAGAGGCTGTAGATTTTCCTCTTACTTTTTGCTCTTCTTCACTGATTAGCCAGTGATGACAGAAGAATTCACTAGATCTCTGCTCAGTCATGCATTCATTCATCTTCCATTTCCAGATATTTCCAATCATCATGTAAGTCATGTAGCTGTTGATGATCTGTCCCCATCTGCATTTGTGGTCCATCCCAATCTACACAGACCATCATAGGTTTATAATTTTCTCTTAACAGGTATCATGCATGAGTATATGTAATTACATTCATTTTTATAAAGTATAATTGGTATATGTTCATGTGTGTATAGATAGAAGTATTTAATGTATATATGAAATATATTTAAAATAAGATAATAAAGCATAACACATCATAAAATGTTTAAAATAGCTCTTTGCTGCTCTGTGTCTCAAAGTATAATTTCTGTACCACTTGCATCAGATTAAAATGGTATAATGGTTCATAATTCAGATACCTCTTCCCCAACTGCCAATTAACTGGAATCAAATTCTCTGTATTCTTTAGACATTCTGAAGGTGATTTTTATATAAATCCAAAGTCAGAAACCATTTTTTCAAGTAGGAGATGGCTTGCATTATTTTCTAAGGCTACTTTGATGGCATCTTGGCATTCTTTTACTACTTCTATGAATAAAGTATATATTTATATAAATATTTATGCTTAATTATATATCAAATTTTACCTTAAATCATCATGATGACAAAAGAAGGGACAAATAATAAAATGCAAGTACATTCTTTATGCTGTATATTCATGTTTAGTTCTCATTACTTCACAGAAATTCAGTTTGTCTTTCTCTTTCTGTTTTATTTTAGTTCCACAAGACAGGCAACAATGCATATTTTAGTAGTGGTTGGTTGATTGTGAAATAGTTCTCATAGATCAGAATTTGATTTCTGGTGTTGGCAATTCAATGAATCATTTATTATATCTTGCACAGGTGTTCATTAGGAAAGCATCATACCCTAGTGGAAAGAACAGCTATTCTCTCAAGATCATTCAAGTGCAAAATTGCATTAGGGACAATGATAAGGGATTAAGTGACCATAAGTGCCATTTTTATGTATTATGTTATAAGCAATAGAAATGACCCTTATAGTCCCTATGTTCCAAGCAATAGTGTATAGCCCTTTAAAAACACTGACACAGGGTGCTCAGTTTTTCCAGAGAGTATCACATAACTGGGCAGTCACACTGGCTTCTCAATATTATTCTGCAATTCTTGTCTTTTGCCTAGTCATCATCTTCAAATTTCTAATGCGTTATTACTGGTACTGGGAAAGATTTTCATTGTTTCTGTTAATTCCTTAGTATACACCCTCAGAGTAATCCCTCTCAACTCTCTCTCTCTCATCTCCTTCCTCAGTTTCTCTACTTTAAATACTTTTTGAGTGTACAATTTTTTCTCACTTCTCATAATGCATTTATTGCTGTTGCTCAGTCACTAAGTCATGTCCAGTTCCTTGCAACCACATGAATTGCAGGATGCCAAGCTTCTCTTTCACTATTTCCCAGAGTTTGCTCAAATTCATATCCATTTAATCAATGATACCATCTAACCATCTCATCCTCTGTTGCCCCCTTCTCCTACTGCCTACAATCTTTCCTGGAGTCAGGGTCTTTTCCAAAGAGTCAGCTCTTTGCATCAGGTGACCAAAGTATTTGAGTTTCAGCCTCAGTCCTTCAAACGAATATTCAGGGTTGACTTCCTTTAGAATTAGGACTAAGGGACCTTCAAGAGTCTTCTTCAGCACCACAGTTCAAAAGCATCAATTATTCAACATTCAGCTTTCTTTATGGTCCAACTCTCACATTCATATGTGACATATGAAACAGAGAGGAACACAGAAAAACTAATTAAAAGAAATGAGGACAATCTCAGAGACTTCTGGGACAATGTTAAATGACCCAACATTTGAATCATAGGAATCCCAGAAGAAGACAAAAAGAAAGACCATGAAAAAATACTTGGGGAGATAATAGTTGAAAACATCCCTAAAATGAGGAAGGAAATAATCACCGAAGTCCAAGAAACCCAGAGAGTCCCAAACAGGATAAACCTAAGACAAAACACCCCAAGACACATATTAATCAAATTAACAAAGATCAAACACAAAGAACAAATATTAAAAGCAGCAAGGGAAAAACAACAAATAACACACAAGGGGATTCCCATAAGGATAACAGCTGATCTTTCAATAGAAACTCTTCAGGCCAGGAAGGAATGGAAGGGCATACTTAAAGTGTGAAAGAAAATAACCTACAGCCTAGATTACTATAACCAGCAAGGATCTCATTCAAATATGAAGGAGAAATCAAAAGTTTTACAGACAAGCAAAAGCTGAGCGAATTCAGCACCACCAAACCAGCACACCAACAAATGCTAAAGGATCTTCTCTAGACAGGAAATACAGAAAGGGTGTATAAACTCAAACCCAAAACAATAAAGTAAATGGCAACGGGATCATACTTATCAATAATTACCTTAAATGTAAATGGGTTGAATACCCCAACCAAAAAACAAAGACTGGCTGAATGGATACAAAAATAAGACCCCTATATATGTTGTCTATAAGAGACCCTTACCTTGTTGACTAAGGTCCATCTAGTCAAGGCTATGTTTTTTCCTGTGGTGATGTATGGATGTGAGAGTTGGACTGTGAAGAAGGCTGAGCACCAAAGAATTGATGCTTTTGAACTGTGGTATTGGAGAAGATTCTTGAGAGTCCCTTGGACTGCAAGGAGATCTAACCAGTACATTCTGAAAAGATCAACCCTGGGATTTCTTTGGAAGAAATAATGCTAAAGCTGAAACTCCAGTACTTTGGCCACCTCATGCAAAGAGTTGAGTCATTGGAAAAGACTCTGATGCTGGGAGGGTTTGGGGGCAGGAGGAGAAGGGGACGACTGAGGATGAGATGGCTGGGTGGCCTCACGGACTCGATGGACATGAGTCTGAGTGACCTCCATGAGATGGTGATGGACAGGGAGGCCTGGCGTGCTGCAGTTCACGGGGTTGCAAAGAGCAGGACATGACTGAGCGACTGAACTGAACTAAACTGAACAAGAGACCCACCTCGAAACAAGGGACACATACAGACTGAAAGTGAAGGGCTGGAAAAAGATATTCCATGCAAATAGAGACAAAAAGAAAGGAGTAGCAATACTCATATCATGTAAAAAAGACTTTAAAACAAAGGCTGTGAAAAGAGAAAAAGTAGGACACTACATAATGATCAAAGGATCAATCCAAGAAGAAGATATAACAATTATAAATATATATGCACCCAACACAGGAGCACCGCAATATGTAAGGCAAATGCTAACAAGTATGAAAGGGGAAATTAACAATAACACAATAATAGTGGGAGACTTTAATACCCCACTCACACCTATGGATAGATCAACTAAACAGAAAATTAACAAGGAAACACAAACTTTAAATGATACAATAGACCAGTTAGACCTAATTGATGTCTATAGGACATTTCACCCCCAAACAATGCTTTTCACCTTTTTCTCAAGCACACATGGAACCTTCTCCAGGAGAGATCACATCCTTGACCATAAACCCAGCCATGGTAAATTTAAAAAAAAAAAAAAATGAGATCATTTCAAGCATCTTTTCTGACCACAATGCAGTAAGATTAGATCTCAATTACAGGAGAAAAATTATTAAAAATTCCAAAATATGGAGGCTGAACAACATGCTGGTGAATAACCAACAAATCACAGAAGAAATCCAAAATGAAATCAAAATATGCATAGGAATGAATGAAAATGAAACCACAGCAACACAAAACCTGTGGGACACTGTAAAAGCAGTGCTAAGGGGATAGTTCACAGCAATACAGGCATACCTCAAGAAACAAGAAAAAAGTCAAGTAAACAACCTAACTCTACACCTAAAGCAACTAGAAAAGGAAGAAATGGAGAACCCCAGAGTTAGTAGAAGGAAAGAAATCTTAAAAGTCAGGTCAGAAATAAATGCAAAAGAAACAAAAGAGACCATAGTAAAAATCAACAAAGCCAAGCTGGTTCTTTGAGAAGATAAATAAAATTGACAAACCATTAGCCAGACTCATCAAGAAACAAAGGGAGAAAAATCAAATCAATAACATTAGAAATGAAAATGGAGAGATCACAAGAGACAACACAGAAATACGAAGGATCATAAGAGACTGTCAGCAATTATATGGCAATAAAATGGACAATTTGGAAGAAATAGACAAATTCTTAGAAAAATACAACTTCCCAAAACTGAACCAGGAAGAAATAGAAAATCTTAACAGACCCATCACAAGCATGGAAATTGAAACTGATATCAGAAATCTTCCAGCAAACAAAAGCCCAAGTTCAGGCGGCTTTACACCTGAATTCTACCAAAAATTTAGAGAAGAGCTAACACCTATCCTACTCAAACTCTTCCAGAAAAATGCAAAGGAAGGTAAACTTCCAAACACATTCTATGAGGCCACCATCACCCTAATACCAAAACCTGACAAAGATGCCATAAAAAAAGAAAACTACAGGCCAATGTCACTGATGAACATAGATGCAAAAATCCTTAACAAAATTCTAGCAATCAGAGTCCAACAACACATTAAAAAGATCATACACCATGACCAAGTGGGCTTTATCCCAGCGATGAAAGGATTCTTCAATATTCACAAATCAATCAATGTAATTCACCACATTAACAAATAGAATAATAAAAGCCATATGATTATCTCAATAGATGCAGAGAAAGCCTTTGACAAAATTCAATATCCATTTATGATAAAAACCCTCCAAAAAGCGGGAATAAAAGGAGCATACCTCAACATAATAAAAGCTATATATGACAAACCCACAGCAAACATTATCCTCAATTGTGAAAATTTGAAAGCATTTCCCCTAAAGTCAGGAACAAGACAAGGGTGCCCACTCTTACCACTACTATTCAACATAGTTTTGGAAGTTTTGCCCACAGCAATCAGAGCAGAAAAAGAAATGAAAGAAATCCAAATTGGAAAAGAAGAAGTAAAGCTCTCATTGTTTGCAGATGACACGATCCTCTACATGGAAAACCCTAAAGATTCCACCAGAAAATTACTAGAGCTAATCAATCAATATAGTAAAGTTGTGGGATATAAAATAAACACACAGAAATCCCTTGCATTCTTATACATTTATAATGAGAAAATAGAAAGAGAAATTAAGGAAACAATTCCATTCACTATTGCAACGAAAAGAGTAAAACACTTAGACCTATAAGTAAAATACAAAAGACCTATATATAGAAAACTATAAAACACTGGTGAAAGAAATCAAAGAGGATAGAAACAGATGGAGAAATACACCATGTTCATGGATTGGAAGAAACAATATGGTGAAAATGAGTATACTACCCAAAGCAATCTATAGATTCAATGCGATCCCTATCAAGCTACCAACGCTGTTTTTCACAGAGCTAGAACAAATAATTTCACAATTTGTTTGGAAATACAAAAAAAACTTGAATAGCCAAAGCAATCTTGAGAAAGAAGAATGGAACTGGAGGAATCAACCTGCCTGACTTCAGGCTCTTCTACAAAGCCACAGTCATCAAGACAGTATGGTACTGGCACAAAGACAGAAATATAGATCAGTGGAACAAAATAGAAAGCCCAAAGATAAATCCACACACCTATGGACACTTTATCTTTGACAAAGGAGGCAAGAATATACAATGGAGAAAAGACAATCTCTTTAACAAGTGGTGCTGGGAAAACTGGTCAACCACTTGTAAAAGACTGAAACTAGAACACTTTCTAACACCATACACAAAAATAAACTCAAGATGGATTAAAGACCTAAACATAAGACCAGAAACTATACAATTCCTAGAGGAGTACATAGGCAAAACACTCTCCGACATAAATCACAGCAGGAGCCTCTATGACCCACCTCCCAGAATATTGGAAATAAAAGCAAGAATAAACAAATGAGACCTAATTAAAATT
Source organism: Capra hircus (assembly GCF_001704415.2). Classification (NCBI taxonomy): domain Eukaryota; kingdom Metazoa; phylum Chordata; class Mammalia; order Artiodactyla; family Bovidae; genus Capra; species Capra hircus. The sequence continues at coordinate 14,729,346 of NC_030823.1, read as the reverse complement.
AAAAGTTTCTGCACAACAAAGGAAAATATAAGCAAGGTGAAAAGACAGCCTTCTGAATGGCAGAAAATAGTAGCAAATGAAGAAACTCACAAAGAATTAATCTCAAAAATATACAAGCAACTCCTGCAGCTCAATTTCAGAAAAACAAATGATCCAATCAAAAAATGGGCCAAAGGACTAAACAGACATTTCTCCAATGAAGACATACAGATGGCTAACAAACACATGAAAAGATGCTCAACATCACTCATTATCAGAGAAATCCAAATCAAAACCACAATGAGGTACCATTTCACGTCGGTCAGGACAGCTGCTATCCGAAAGTCTACAAGCAATAAAGGCTGGAGAGGGTGTGGAGAAAAGGGAACCCTCTCCACTGTTGGTGGGAATCCAAACTAGTTCAGCCACTATGGAGAACAGTGTGAAGATTCCTTAAAAATCTGGAAATAGAACTGCCTTATGACCCAGCAATCCCACTGCTGGGCATACACACTGAGGAAACCAGAATTGAAAGAGACATGTGTACCCCAATGTTCATCGCAGCACTGTTTATAATAGCTAGGACATGGAAGCAACCTAGATGTCCATCAGCAGATGAATGAATAAGAAAGCTGTGGTACATATATACCATGGAGTGTTACTCAGCCATTAAAAAGAATACATTTGAATCATTTCTAACAAGGTAGATGAAACTGGAACCTATTATACAGAGTGAAGTTAGCCAAAAAGAAAAACACCAATACAGTATACTGAAAGTGAAAGTGAAGTCACACAGTCATGTCCGACTCTTTGTGACCCCATGTACTGTAGCCCACAACGCTTCTCCAAGGGATTTTCCATGCAAGAGTACTGGAGTGGGTTGCCATTTCCTTTGCCAGGGGACTTTCCCGACCCAGGGATCGAACCCAGATCTCCCGCATTGTAAGCAAGACGCTTTACCATCTGAGCCACCATTGAAGTAAAAATGGAGTATTACTCAGCCATTAAAAAGAATACATTTGAATCAGTTCTAATGAGGTGGATGAAACTGGAGCCGATTATACAGAGTGAAGTAAGCCAGAAAGAAAAACATCAATACAGTATACTAACACATATATATGGAATTAAGAAAGATGGTAACGATAACCCTGTATAAGAGACAGCAAAAGAGACACAGATGTGTGGAACAGTCTTTTGGACTCTGTGGGAGAGGGAGAGGGTGGGATGATTTGGGAGAATGGCATTAAACATGTATATTATCATATGTGAAATGAATCGCCAGTCCAGGTTCAATGCATGATACAAGATACTCGGGGCTGGTTCTCTGGGATGACCCAAAGGGATGGTATGGGGAGAGAGGTGGGAGGGAGGTTCAGGATGGGGAACACGTGTACAGCTGTGGCAGATTCATGTCAATGTATGGCAAAACCAATACAATATTGTAAAGTAATTACCCTCCAATAAAAATAAATAATTTTATATTAAAAAAAGATTTTATTTAATCTAGCCAAAATTGCTCTTTCCTGGCAGTGCAGTGGTTAAGATTCCACACTTCCAAAGCAGAGGACACATGTTTGATCCCTGGTTGGGATATGCTGCGTAGTGAAGCAAAAAAGAAGAAGAAGAAAAAAGAATATCTATTCTAGCAAAAAGTAAGACAAGAGCTACAAAAACATGAGAAATGACCTTTATGTCCAGAAACCTAAATTATTGAGAGGATCTGGTAGAACTTGGAAGTCTAAAAGTTGAAGAGACAGGCAGGAATTCTTGGTCATAAATGTAGGAAGGATCCCAGGGAGACCAAAAGTGAGAGATAGTCTTACATGATGGCCTCTTATGAATCTGCCCCTATTACTTCTGTGACTTATCCTCTTCCCACACTATGCATCACATGCAATGCACTCACTTTGTCATTGCTCCTTGAACACACCACACATTTGCATAGTCCATTTGCTCTTTCCTCTATTGGGATGTGCTTCCATAAACTTCAGAATCAGTAACTTTCTTATTTCTTGTAGGTCTTGCTCAAATGTGTCCCAATCAAATAAACTGGACTTTCCTGATCACTGAAGGGTAAATGGCAACCCCCACCACATCCTCTATCCTCTTTAAGAATTCATTTTAAATCACAGCATTTAGCACCATATGGCATTATATGGATATATATGGATACACACACTTTATATATCTTCTATATATATTTCCTTTTTTCTTTCTATAGGTTGTCACTTGCATGAAAGCTCCCTAAGGATGAATCTTCTTTATTTTTCACTCTTGAACCACAAGTCCTGTATTCAAGAAATATTATAAATAAATCAAGTAAGCCTGATACCCACTATAAAGGGGCAGACGAAGTTATCCACTCAGTTGTGTCCTACTCTTGTGACCCCCATGGGCTGTAGCCTGCCAGGCTTCTCTGTCCATGGAATTCTTCAGGAAAGAATGCTAGGGTGGGTAGCCATTCCCTTCTCCAGGGGATCTTTCTGACCCAGGCATCAGACCTGTGTCTTCCACATTATAGACTGATTCTTTAGCATCTGAATCACCAGGGAAGCCCTATAAAGGGACAGTTTAGAGATAAATATAAACATCAGCACTGCTAGAGGGAAGTAATCTTCCAAACAAAGGATAGGAATTTAGCTGTAGAAGGTAAGTGTGATTCTCAACCTGGAAACTGATTCACAAGTAATGAGCTTTGACAGTGAGAGATTTTTCTGCCTGCTTCATTACATGAGCAGTGATGATGACAATACACATGAACACCTTAGCTGTGACTACCTGCAGGTGAGTTTGTGTGTTGTCTGGAACAAGGCTGATGATATGATAGTGCCCAACCCAGCATCAACATTACAGCCTGGGATCAAATCTATTGTTAATCATGATTAAGATTTTAATAATGTAAGCGTGTTGCTCTGCTAGTAATATCACCCTACTCAATTTCTGGAAGAATTGAAATTCCTTGCTAAAAAAAAAATTCAAACTGTTCTCTTGATTTCCACAGCAAAAGAACGAAGATATTCAACAATTTCTTATGATCTATTTCTGTGGTCTATTTTTACTTCTCTCCACACAGAAGTCTCACACAGACAAGAAGGTTTTACAGAATTTTTATTTTTCAAACCACCTGTACAAAACAGACCCAACTTCTGGTTCCTCTTGGCATGATAACAAGCCTAATTATCTAAAGGAAGTTTAACAGTTTTCAGAAGTTAAGTACAATTCAGCTGGTTATTCACACTATCAGTTATCTGCTACTTTCCAGCAATGTTCTAGAGTTCTCCTTGGATGAGATTAAAATGATGAAAGGAAGATTGCTTCTAGAATAATTATAAGGGGCTGATAAAGACATTTCAAAAAAATCATACACAAAATATTCTGTTGTTTTCATTGTTATTTGCTAAGCCGTGTCTAACTCTTTGCAACCGTAGTCCATCAGGCTCCTCTGTCCATGGGATTTCCCAGGCAAGAATACTGGAGTTGGTTGCCTTTTCCTTCTTCAGTGGATCTACAGTACCAGAGATCAAAACTGTGTCTCCTCCACTGACAAGTGGATTCTTTACCACTGAGCTACCTAGGAAGCCCAGGTTTGCATATGTTTAACTGATTTACGGTGACTGTTTTTACTTTCATATCATCTTAACTTCAATGGAATGCAGGGATATTGTGCTAGGTTTAAATCCATCAACTGGAACTTTCCTTCAAGTGTAGATGTCTTGTCAGAAGGACACATATCAGTAGGTACTGAATTTTGAAAGACATATTAGAAAAGATTGTGAAAAATTGTCAAGAAACTGTGTCCATTGGTATATACTAAACATTACACCCATAGCATTCAGTTGTATGGGAAAATATCTAACCAAAACCAGGAGGCAGATGGTGGAGCTGGGAGACAAACACAATGTTGCAATGAAGACATCATAACAACTGATGTAAATGTGGAACTGCCATTGTCAGTTTCTGTAGCTAGTGGGTAATTGTCATTTTAAAGTTCTCTTGATGTTCTTTCTCTACAAATCCCTGCCATCATTTCATGGAAAGTTATTTTGCATAGTAAACATACAAAAGAGCCAGATGTATGCCTTTCTGTGATGTCAGCATTGAACATTTTGGGATTTTATACTCAGTATAAGATTGTCTTCAAACATTAAGAGAAATAACAAGTTGGTAACTTGATAAGTGAAGACTGCCAAAATGGATAATGTTTAGTGGCCTTAACTGTCTCTTAACTGGTTCAGTTCAGTTCAGTCACTCAGTCGTCTCCAACTTTTTGTGATCCCATCAATCGCAGCAGGCCAGGCCTCCCTGTCCATCACCATCCCATGGAGTTCAGTCAGACTCACGTCCATTGAGTCCGTGATGCCATCCAGCCATCTCATCCTCTGTCGTCCCCTTCTCCTCCTGCCCCCAATCCCTCCCAGCATCAGAGTCTTTTCCAATGACTCAACTCTTTGCATGAGGTGGCCAAAGTACTGGAGTTTCAGCTTTAGCATCATTCCTTCCAAAGAATCCCAGGGTTGATCTTCAGAATGGACTGATTGGATCTCCTTGCAGTCCAAGGAACTCTCAAGAGTCTTCTCCAACACCACAGTTCAAAGGCATCAATTCTTCAGCGCTCAGCTTTCTTCACAGTCCAACTCTCACATCCATACATAACCACAGGAAAAACCATAGCCTTGACTAGACGGACCTTAGTCGGCAAAGTAATGTCTCTGCTTTTAAATATGCTATCTAGGTTGGTCATAATTTTTCTTCCAAGGAATAACCATCTGTTAATTTCATGGCTGCAGTCACCATCTGCAGTGATTTTGGAGCCCCCAAAAAATAAAGTCTGACACTGTTTCCACTGTTTCCCATTCTATTTCCCACGAAGTGATGGGACCAGATGCCATGATCTTCATTTTCTGAATGTTGAGCTTTAAGCCAACTTTTTCGCTCTCCTCTTTCACTTTCATCAAGAGGCTTTTTAGCTCCTCTTCACTTTCTGCCATAAAGGTGGTGTCATCTGCATATCTGAGGTTATTGATATTTCTCCCAGCAATCTTGATTCCAGCTTGTGTTTCTTCCAGTCCAGCGTTTCTCATGATGTACTCTGCATAGAAGTTATATAAGCAGGGTGACAATATACAGCCTTGATGTACTCCTTTTCCTATTTGGAACCAGTCTGTTGTTCCATGTCCAGTTCTAACTGTTGCTTCCTGACCTGCATACAGATTTCTCAAGAGGCAGGTCAGGTGTTCTGGTATTCCCATTTGTTTCAGAATTTTCCACAGTTGATTGTGATCCTCAGAGCCAAAGGCTTTGGCATAGTCAATAAAGCAGAAATAGATGTTTTTCTGGGACTCTCTTACTTTTTCCATGATCCAGTGGATGTTGGCCATTTGATCTCTGGTTCCTCTGCCTTTTCTAAAACCAGCTTGAACATCAGGGAGTTCACAGTTCACATATTGCTGAAGCCTGGCTTGGAGAATTTTGAGCATTATTTTACTAGCATGTGAGATGACTGCAATTTTGTGGTAGTTTGAGGATTCTTTGGCAGTGCCTTTCTTTGGGATTGGATTAAAACTGACCTTTTCCAGTCCTGTGGCCTCTGCTGAGTTTTCCAAATTTGCTGGCATAGTGAGTGCAGCACTTTCACAGCATCATCTTTCAGGATTTGAAACAGCTCAACTGAAATTCCATCACCTCCACTAGCTTTGTTCGTAGTGATGCTTTCTAAGGCCCACTTGACTTCACATTCCAAGATGTCTAGCTCTAGATTAGTGATCACATCATCATGATTATCTGGGTCATGAAGCTCCTTTTTGTACAGTTCTTCAGTGTATTCTTGCCACCTCTTCTTAATATCTTCTGCTTCTGTTAGGTCCAGACCATTTCTGTCCTTTATCGAGCCCATCTTTGCATGAAATGTTCCCTTGATATCTCTAATTCTCTTGAAGAGATCTCTAGTCTTTCACATTCTGTTGTTTTCCTCTATTTCTTTGCATTGATTGCTGAAGAAGGCTTTCTTATCTCTTCTTGCTATTCTTTGGAACTCTGCATTCAGATGCTTATATCTTTCCTTTTCTCCAACTGGTTATGAACTCTAAAATAAACCAGAGGAGAAATATAAAAATTTTTGCCTTGTTCTGTGGGGACAAATCCTTACAGTATCTCCTCATGTTCATCCTTAACCACAGTTTTGTAGATGACTCCATGATTACCATAGTTTTGGTGTTGTTGTTTCTTCTTTGGCCATACCCATGGCATGTGCTTCCCTGGTAGTTCTGCTGGTAAAGAATTCACTTGAAATGCAGGAGACCCTAGCTTTACTCCTGGGTCAGGAAGATCTGCTGGAAAAGGGATAGGCTAGCCACTCCAGTATTCTTGGGGTTTCCTGGTAGCTCAGCTGGTAAAGAATCCACCTGCAATATGCGAGACCTGGGTTTGATCCCTGCATTGGGAAGATCCCCTGGATAAGGGAATGGCTACCCATTCCAGTATTCCTGTCTGGAGAACCCCATGGACTTTATAGTCCATGGGATCTCAAAGAGTCGGACACAACTGAGCAACTTTCACTTTTACTTTCATGGTATGTAGATGGTGAGTGTAGCTACGAAAGCTATGGCAAACCTACACATCATTTTAAAAAGCAGAGACATCACTTTGCCAAAAAATGTCTGTCTGGTCAAAGTTATGTTTTTTCCAGTAGTCATGAATAGGTGTGAGAATTAGACCATAAAGAAGGCAAAGTGCAAAGAATTCATGTTTTCAAACTGTGGTGCTGCAGAAGACTCTTGAAAGTTCCTTTGATAGCAAAGAGATCAAACCAGTCGATCCTAAAGGAAATCAACCCTGAATATTCACTGGAAAGATTTATACTGAAGTTGAAGCTCCAATACTTTGGCCACCTGATGGGAAGAGATGACTCATTGGAAAAGACCCTGATGCTGGGAAAGATTGAGGGCAGGAGGAGAAGGGGACGGCAGAGGATGAGATGGTTGGATGGTATCACTGACTCAATGCACATGAGCTTGAGAAAACTCCAGGAGATAGTGAAGGACAGTCATAGGGTCATAAAACTTGGTGTGCTGAAGTCCATGAGGTTGCAAAGAATCAGACATGATTTAGTGACTGAACAACAACAAATGGCATATGAGATCTTAGTGCCCCAGCCATGGTTCTCACATGGATCTCACATGCCCCCACCTGTATTGGCAGTGAGAAGTCTTAAGTACTGAGCACCAGGGAAGTCTCCATGATTACCACAGTTTTTGTAGCTAGAGACAGAAATAACACAATTATGCTTTTAGACACTTACCAAATACTAATTTTTTTTGCATTTCACTTGTAATTTGTCTCAGCAGGATTTGAGTAGCAAATACAATTTCTCATCCATGTATTAAGTTTTACAGTGCTACTCTGCTCTGAGTTTCTTTTTTTAATTTTGCAAATTATTTGTTTATAGCTGTGCCACAAGGATTTCTATTATAGTGAGGAGACAAGGCATTTTCATCATCACATTAACATATATATATATATATACACATATATAAATAATAATGATTTCACCTCATGGAAAACATATTTGAGCCATTTGTTCCTAAGGCCTAGTGTTCTTAAGCTCCAAATACACTCTCTATATAACTTTCACTAAACTGTATAATTCAACTGTTCCTATTTTCCTAGTGAAGTATATTATTTTTGGGGGGGGGTGACTAAGAAAGAACTATCAAGGGAAAATGGACAAAAAGGAAAACTAATAAAGCTTTTAGGCACAACTAAGTACTCAATGAGAAAAATTATGTTGATTATTCCCTAATACAATGTAATATTTTTTTCCTCGTTAACAGTTTTTGTTTTAATGAGAAAGGGCATTATTTATGGAAGACATTAGAATGTAGTTGAATATGTATTTTCAACACTATCAGTAGCTTTCTTAATTTTGCATTAGCTGTTTTGTGCAACTGGAAGTTTCTTCTTCTCCCACATCTTTATATTATAATGTCTTTGTAAACTTCAATTGTATGTTCTGTTAATATTAACTATAAAGTTTACTATTTTTAGAATTAAGATTCCAATATTTTTTCCCAAGAAATAAAGAGAATACCACAATACTATTAATCATTGAAAGATTGCTTAAAATATCAATGACTTTTTTTATTTTAATAAGCAAATTGTTAGTATGTATTAGCACGAGATAATTTTTGTCTTTAGTACTTAGCATCCAGAAGATTTTTTACTAAAGAAAATCTTCTGGACCACTTCCAATATGCCCTGATTCATGGACCTGACATTCCAGGTTCCTATGCAATATTGCTCTTTACAGCATCGGACCTTGCTTCTATCACCAGTCACATCCACAGCTGGGTATTGTTTTTCCTTGGCTCCATCCCTTCATTCTTTCTGGAGTTATTTCTCCACTGATCTCCAGTAGCATATTGGGCACCCACTGACCTGGGGAGTTCCTCTTTCAGTATCCTATAATTTTGCCTTTTCATACTGTTCATGGGGTTCTCAAGGCAAGAATACTGAAGTAGTTTGCCATTCCCTTCTCCAGTGGACGACATTCTGTCAGACCTCTCCACCATGACCTGCCCGTCTTGGGTTGCCCCACAGGCATAGCTTAGTTTCATTGAGTTAGACAAGGGTGTGGTCCTAGTGTGATTAGATTGACTAGTTTTCTGTGAGTACGGTTTCAGCGTTTCTGCCCTCTGATGCCCTCTTGCAACACCTACCATCTTACTTGGGTTTCTCTTACCTTGGGCGTGGGGTATCTCTTCACAGATGCTCCAGCCAAGCACAGCCACTCCTCCTTACCTTGGATGAGGGGTGTCTCCTCACTGCCGCCCTTCCTGACCTTCAACGTGGGATGGCTCCTCTAGGCCCTCCTGCGCTGACGCAGCGACCACTCCTTGGACGTGGGATTGCTCCTCCTGGCCGCCGACCCTGGCCTTGGGTGTGGGGTTGCTCCTCCCGGTCACTGCCCTGGCCTCAGACACAGGGTGGCTCCTCTTGGCCGCCACCCCTGGCCTCGGACGTTGGGTAGCTCCTCTCAGCCGTGCTTAGTGCACCGGGCGCAGCCGCTATTTCCCAATCTATTGTTTTTCTCAATGTATTTGCACTGATCACTATGGAAGGCTTTTTTATATTTCCTTGTTATTCTTCTGAACTTTACATTCAAATGGGTATATCTTTCCTTTTCTCTTTTGCTTTTGGCTTCTCTTCTTTTAGTAGATACACACAAACAAATTTCCAAATAAAATAAAGTTCAAATGTGTAATATGTGCAACAGATACTAGAAATAAATGTACCAACATTTTATTTTGAACATTTGTATATTGAAGAATATTTATTATCTTTAAAAGATAATATAGTCTTCATGTTTCTGCAGTAATATTTACTTATATAAAGTAATATTTCTAAGCCTTCATTTTAGTCAAAACATATGGATTGCAAAAATTAAATCATAAAAATTTCTGTATAAAATTGAGTCAGCAATTTTCTCGAAAAAATTGAAAGAGACCATTATGCTGTGTGTGGTTTTCCCATAGCATTAGAAGAGATTACTATTTATTTGCTGGAAAATAATTTGAGTTATTTTTTTCCATAAGGACATATTTAACAGCAAATGCATATATAATGAATCCCCTACATATAAATTTGTTGTGTTCAGAGAGCGAGTTCCACAGTCCAATTTGTTCATAAGTCCAATAAGTTTAGCCTAGTTACCCAACTAACATAAGGAGCTACACAGTACTGTACTATAACAGATGTATAATACTTTTCACAAAAATAATATGTAAAAAGCAAACACAAAAAATAAAAGTTCTTTAATCTTCCAGGACAGTACCTTGCAAAGTGTAGCAGTATCAGCTACATCAGCACTGCTTTTAGGCTTGCTTCTGATACTGTTCTTCTGTATCCTATACAGTTCTGTCCAGTACAGAAAAGTACAACCACTTGTAGAGGATTCACACCTGTGACAATGTAAACCAGACATGTGAACTAACTGTTTTGCCTGGATATGAGAATGCATGTTTATATTTTGAAAGTTTAAAATGTGAAGATTTGTATGAAGGGGACTAACTGTAGTTTGAGACCAGAATCATATCTAATAATAAGCACATGGGACATGCGGCTATCTGAAGAATATTGCAGAACTATATCTCTCATCTGTATTCACTCAAAGACATAAGTTCATTGATAAGCTGAGAAAGGGAAAACCTACATTATGTAAATCTTCTCTCTCCTCTACTTAAAAAAAAATTAACACACATATTCAAATTCTTTATAATTTAGAGATGAAAAATATGATGCTCCCTTGCATGTACAATGTAATGTATAATATAAAATAGATGAATATGAGGTTTAAAAAATTCATAGCAAAATGCTGGAATGAAAATGTATCATAGCAATGATCATAAGTATGGCATTTTGCCCTTCTGATTTTCTGGATTTTCTGGATATATAAGTTTTCTATAAACAGCACAAATTACCCTTATCACATTAAATCCCAAGCATCTTAGCAATAGAAAATAATGTTAAAATACTCATGTAGCAATAATTTAAAGTATTGGTGGCAATTTTCACATGGAGCTTAGGAACATTCCAAATCTATTTTAAAAATATATTTTGTGATAACTCTCCTCTGTCTTTTAAAAATTATTTTGTCATCTTATATATAGGGCTCTACATCTTGGAATGATGAACTCTAAAACTGAGCTTTTTTTTTTTTTTTTTTAATTTAAATCATCAAAGAAGATAGGATAGGACATGACAGAAACGAAGGAAAGATAATATTTGAGGTAGGAATAAGTACAATGTAAATAGAGTGAGTGTAGGAAGAGTATTGAGACCAGTCTCATCGGAGTAAGAATTTTTGTAAGCAAGGAATATCACTGTGTTAGATTGAAGACAAGTTTCCTGTGGAGCTGCAAATACCAAATATATACACGCAGATAATGGGGAGTTGTTAAAGTTTTCAAAACAGTTAATAATAGAATAAATGTTAGTTTTAGAGATTTATCATGTCCATTAAGTTCAATATGAAATATATTTTGTTATTCAAATTTTTGATATTTGAAATTTAATCCTACATAGTAATAAATAGTAAAATATAACTTCATATTTTATGCTTGCAAACTAAGGACAAGATATGAAATTAAATCTAGTAAAATTTACCATGTGATTAGTCATTTGTAGAAGCTTCCTGCCACTAGTGATCATATATAAATGTGTTACTGATTCAACTGAAGTATTCCTCATATCTCATCAATGAGACTAACCTTAAATCATGTTGAGAAGACTACCACCGAAGTAATGGTAGTATCTTGTTTTGAAACATAAAATTTTATAGCAAAAACAATCTATATAAAGACAGGAAAAATAAAGACAAAATACACTTATTATTTTTTTATTGTGTCATTGAGTAGGAAAATATTTAATGTTTCATGATGAATGACTTAACATGAACCACATAAGCAATCAGAGTAACTGATTGATGGGTAATCTATTAGTACTTGATAAACTATGTTCACTATGGCAATAATACTTTCTTGATTACCAGATTACCTTCACCGAAGTCTCTTTGCTCTTTTCAGTTCAGTTTTTCAGTTGTGTCCAACTCTTTGAGACCCCATGAACTGCAGCACACCAGGCCTTCCTGTCCAACACCAACTCTCAGAGTCCACCCAAACCAATGTCCATTGAGTCGGTGATGCCATCCAACCATCTCATCCTTTGTTATCCTGCCCTCAATCTTCTCCTCCTGCCCTCAATCTTTCCCAGCATCAGGGTCTTTTCAAATGTGTAAGATTTTCACATCAGGTGGCCAAAGTATTGGAGTTTCAGCTTCAACATCAATCCTTCCAATGAATATCCAGGACTGATCTCCTTTAGGATGAACTTGTTGGATCTCCTTGCAGTCCAAGGGACTCTCAAGAGTCTTCTCCAACACCACAGCTCAAAAGCATCGATTCTTTGGTGCTCAGCTTTCTTTATAGTCCAACTCTCACATCCATACATGACTACTGGAAAAACCATAGCCTTGACTAGATGGATCTTTGTTGACAAAGTAACGTCTCTGCTTTTTAATATGCTATCTAGGTTGGTCATAACTTTCCTTCCAAGGAGCAAGTGTTTGTTTTTGTTTTTTTTTTTTAATTTCATGGCTGCAATCACCATCTGCAGTGATTTTGGAGACCAGGAAAATAAAGTCTGACACTGTTTCCACTGTTTTCCAATCTATTTGCCATGAAGTGATGGGACCAGATGCCATGATCTTCATTTTCTGAATGTTGAGCTTTAAGCCAACTTTTTCACTCTCCTCTTTCACTTTCATCAAGAGGCTCTTTAGTTCTTCTTCACTTTCTGCCATAAAGGTGGTGTCATCTGCATATCTGAGGTTATTGATATTTCTCCCGGCAATCTTGATTCCACTTGTATTTCATCCAGCCCAGCATTCCTCACGATGTACCCTACATATAAGTTAAATAAGCAGGGTGACAATGTACAGCCTTGACATACTCCTTTTCCTATTTGGAACCAGACTCTTGTTCCATGCCCAGTTCTAACCGTTGCCTCCTGACCTGCATAAAGATTTCTCAAGAGGCAGGTCAGGTGGTCTGGTATCCCCATCTCTTTCAGAATTTTCCACAGTTTATTGTGATCCACACAGTCAAAGGCTGTGGCATAGTCAATAAAGCAGAAATAGATGTTTTTTTCTGGAACTCTTTTGCTTTCTTGATGATCCAGAGGAATTTGGCAATTTGATCTCTGGTTCCTCTGCCTTTTCTAAAACCAGCTTGAACATCTGGAAGTTCACAGTTCATGTATTGCTTAAGCCTGGCTTGGAGAATTTTGAGCATTTGAGAATTTGCTAGCATGTGAGATGAGTGCAATAGTTTGAGCATTCTTTGGCATTGCCTTTCTTTGGGATTGGAATGAAAGCTGATCTTTTGCAATCCTGTGGCCACTGCTGAGTTTTCCAAATTTGCTGACATATTGAGTGCAGCACTTTCACAGTTTTTGCTCCTTTAAGTCTATTCTTAGGATTGTTCTATGATCATTAATTGCCCGTTTTTTGTATCACTTAGTGGGTTAGCAAACATTTATTGAAGCTTATCACAGGAAACAATATACTCAATTTTAAGGGAATGCCAGCTCTACCCTGAGGAGTTTATTTCTTATTGAGAGAGAAATGTATACAAATAGCACTTTCAATGTAATGTTATAAGTATAGTGATCAAAACAGATATAGCATTAATGAGTAACAACAGGTAAGCTTGGCTAGTCAGGAAGTATTGTAAAAGAATCAACCAATTCAATCTAGATCTTGAGTAACAAGAATGTTGAGCAGGATAAGAAATTTGAAAATGACATTCTAAGTTTAAAGATTATGAAAAAATGCTTCAAAATACACCATGACTGTAATAAATAAAGTAGTTCAACAGATCTGAACTCATTTGAGCAAGCTGATCAGTGAGCATGTCTTCTGACAATGAAGTTGGGTACCTACGGTGAAGTTAGTTTCCTCAGCATCTGCTTACCTTATTAAATTGATTTGTTATGTTGTCTTAGCAGAATTTTGCCATATTCTACCACTTTTGTCAACGAAACATTCAAACTTGTTGTCTATTATCACTTTCACTGTAGCACTTCCTATTTTTATTTCAAAGAAATTGAATAATTTTTCTGCATATCCTAAACTTGCATCACATATCATATAAGAATCACCTGAGGGAGACAGGTTTAATACATATTCCTGGTTTTCTTCTTTTGTAAATTTTGATCCGATAAGCCTGAATTTATGCCAATTTATATGTGTTTATTTTGTATGAATTTGTAAGAATTTTGTATGAATCTAATAGAATTAAACAACAAAGCAAAGTAGGGCATCACTGATTTTTTATACATATCTGGTGACATTTGGTATATACGATAATTACAAAACAAATTGAAGAGAAACTGCTTACAAAAATATTATAATATATTTTAGTGCTTTGTATACATGTAGTTCAACTTTACACTTGGTCCCCAGAATACTTAGATTGGCAGTGTACAGAAATAGAAAATAAATGAATGAAGCATGAAAGGAGTGGTAGAGAAAGAATACTGACTGCTGTCTTGTAACAAGAACAAAAGAGAAAGGAAGTGTCATAGTTTTGTAAATGTAGTTGGTTGTATCTAAATTATAATCACCAATGATATTTCTAAAACAAGCAACAACACAACTTTTCACAGGGGACGTTGCCAGTATTAATTTAATGGGAAAGGGCAGTATATTCTATTTTGTTGCATACAGGTAAACAGGCAAGAATAGGGGCATTTTTTTAAGAAAGATAACTTATTTCTGCTAGAATATTTTAATCCTCCACCTGATCAAGCTACCATGAAACAAATAGAAAATAAAAAGGTTGAAAAGTACTTAGGTTGAAAACAAAGTTCTCTGCTTTCAGCAGTACATTCAGGAACCTCATATGTTTATTACATATCCCCCTAATTTATACTTCGTTTTAATGTTATCTGTGTTACATATGCACATATACAATTACCAGCAAATGTGTGAAAGAACTTGAAAAATTCTCCATTCACCGTAAGTTATTTTCATTGAGTTTTTCTTGTTTTTGTTGTTTTGTTTGCTATAATTTTTATGATCACTCAGTTCTAAAGTACTAAAGAAAAATCTGTTCACTAATCATGCTAGAGCCCTGCATGTGACTGAACCTCCACCAACCGGCAGGAATATGTGTATGTATTTATAAGGTTTGTGTGACAGAGCTCATTAGAAATGAGAGCTTAAATTGTACTTCTTGCGTAGGTAGCTAATCCTAGGCAATTTCCAACAATCCAATCAGCAATATTTATTTAAATCTCCACCTCCTCCCCCATGGGCGTCCCTGGTGGCTTAGAGGGTTAAGAAACCGCCTACAGTGCGGAAGACCTCGGTTCCGTTCCTGGGTTGAGAAGCTCCCCTGGAGAAGAGCATGGCAACCTACTCCAGTATTCTTGCCTGGAGAATCCTCATGGACAAAGGAGCCTGGCGGGCTACAGTCCATGGGGTCACAAAGAGTGGGACACAACTGAGTGACTAAGCACAAGTACCCCTCCCCCATGGTCCAGAGGGTTGCAGAGTCTGACACGACTGAAGCAACTTACCAAGCAGTTACACACGTGACATACAGTACAGATTTTGCTGTTCCATAATACTATTCATGTGTGTGTGTACATGCGCAATCATGTCTAACTCTTCTGTGACCCCCATGGACTGTGGCCTGCCAGGCTCCTCTGTCCATGGAATTCTCCAAGCCAGAATACTGGAATGAGTAACCTTTCCCTCCTCCAGTAGGTCCTCCCAACCCAGGTATCGAACTCAGGTCTCTCACATACTGGGCAGATGCTTTATCAGCTTAGCCACAAAGAAAGCCCAAGAATACTGGACTGGGTAGCCTATTCCTTTGCCAGCGGATCTTCCCGGCCCAGGAATCTAACCGGGGTCTCCTGAATTGTAGGCGGATTCTTTACCAACTGAGCTATAAGGGAAAGCTTGGTATATCCCAAATCTTAGAATATAGTCTTCCCTAAAATTTCAACAAATGTTGGAATTTTGTTTCACAATCTAAGATTTAAAACCAGAAAGTTACTTATAAGAATCATGCATGTAGCCTTTGTAGATGCTACGTCATATAATGAGAGCTCCAAAAGTTAAGAAAAGTTTATAATATGGTAAATATTGCTTTAAAAATTTCTCAGAAAGTTTCAGTAATAAGTTTAAGTGGAGTGCAATGTTTAATATTTCCCCATTTTGCATTTGTATTATTTTAAGGGAAATAATTTTATTGAATAATAATTTTAAAAAATAAATTATTTTGATGTTAGCCACTCACATTCTTCACATACCCTAGAAGAAAGGAGAAAATTCTGATATAATCCAAAGAAACCCAAAGTATGTTCTGTAGAAGACATTCTTGCAATGTTATCCTTTAGGAGAAACAGGGAATGGAGTAGGAGTGGAGAATTGGAGGAGAGTAGGAAGGGAAGGAAGACGAAGGTAGAACAAGAGGAGTGGGGGAGCAGCAGGGGAAAGAGAAGGGAGAAATAAGATAGGAAGAAAGGTAGCAAAGAAATTACATGGCTTAAATAATTGGGAAATGATGTAAATAATTTCTATATGACCTTATCAATTAACAATTCTCATTCATAAGCATATTAAATCATTGAAATAATACAACAAAAAATGTGTCCATTTCCAGAAAAAATAAATGTTTCAAGTATACATTATTTTTGCATACATATAATTGTATTTATTTTCTTTGTTTTTTGCTGTGCAAAGATTTTCAGTCTTTAAGTAGTTTTCACTCTTGATGTTAGGAGAAAGTTGTCATTTGATATTTTTATACTGTATACTTTTGGTCCTTAGCATACTGAGCTTGAAATTATTTCATTGACTCATAAGTGTAATTGCTCATTTTTAAATTCATTTTTATTTGCATATAGTTGGTTTAGAATGTTGTGTTGGTTTCCAAATATGCATTATTTTTAAAATAGGCAAAAGAGTTGGAAGACATTCACCACAGAACACATTTAAATGCAAATAAGCACATGAAAAGGATATGCAGCACCATTAGTCACTAGGGAAATACAAATTAAAGTCTCAATAATTTACTATTCCACACTGATTGAATGGCTGAAGTTAGATAGCAATACTGGCAAGGATGGGACAGAACTGAAGCTCTCATATTTTGTTTGTGTGGGTGTAAAATGATACAGTCACTTTGGATAATAGTTTTAGATTCTTACAAAGCTAAATAAACAAACATTAATAATAAGAGCATATAATCTCATTCCTAGGCAATTGTTCAGAAGAAATGAAAACATTTATCCACATAGAAACTAGTACCTGAATACTCACCACAGCTTCATTCATAACACCAGAAATAAGAAACAACTTAAAGGTTAGTTAACTGATGAAAGGATTACCAAATTATGGTTCATCTTTAATATGTTGTTGTTCAATCACTCAGCCATGTCCTACTCTTTGCCACCCCATGGAATGCAGCATGCTAGGCTTTCCTTCATCTTCCAGATTTTGCCCAAACTCATACCCATTGAGTCAGTGATGCTATCTAACCATCTCTTCCTCTGTCACCCCCTTCTCTTCCTGCCCTCAATCTTTCCCAGCATCAGGGTCTTTTCTAATGAGTTGACTCTTTGCATCAGGTAACCAAAGTATTGGAGCTTCAGCTTCAGTACCAGTCCTTCCAATGAATATTCTGAGTTGATTTCCTTTGGGATTGACTGGTTTGATCTCCTTGCAGTCCAAGGAACTCTCGATATAAGAAAGTTCATTACGCGGGGACCCGTAACTGCAAACAGAAACTTGGGAACATTTTCTCATAATGAAAATATTCTGATTCTTAAATTGTAATGATGATTAATGATTGTTAAAATTTTCCACAACTCACTTAATTTTACTCCAATGATTAGTGAAGATTTCTGTACGGAAATTGAAATTTAGAAAAGCGGTCATATTAAAAAAAATAAAGCCCTCATGATATTAGCTCTGCCCTCTGTCTCCCACCTAGCTTTTAATTCTCTCTGTCTCACGCTTTTCCGTCTGTCTCTCTCAGTCATACACACCCCACAAGTACACACACATACACACAAACACACACTCACACACAGGTTTCAACATCTGGCACGTATGAAAGCTCTCATCTTTATTTTTTAAATGCAGTAATTCCAAATGGTGTTTTCAAATGAACCTCTCACCCTCACTACTCAATAACTATACTATAGATACTTCCCTTATCAGTGCAAAATTCTACTACAGAAATTTCTTGGGGGAAATAACAAGAATTATTATAAAATCTTATTTCAGGACATCTTCAAAATTACTCAGTAGCCATATTCAATCCTCATTAAACATTCTGTTGGTGCCTTTCTTTCAAATGAGTCTACACACAGCAACCAAAGTATGCAGTAAAAATTCTAAATCGTATCTTGACACATGAACACAAAATACTTCAGTGACTTTCCACTCAAAGTATTTAATTTAACTTAAAAATCCAGTGTCTAGACCCCTATTAATTCTTTAATCTTTACAATCCCTGCCTTTCTTTCTGACCTTGTATATGTTTCTCTCACATTATGCTTAAGCTTCTAGAAAATGGACAACTTTGCACTGGTTTTATCTCCAGGTGTTAAATTCATCTGGCAGATGGTAAGGGCTCAGTAAGTATTTTCAAATAAGTGAATTATTTAAAATATTTTTGTATGGCTGTGTCACTTTACTGTACACCTAAAACTACCACAATATTGTTAGTCAGCTACAATCTAATATAAAATTAAAGTTTAAATATTTTTTTTTCCCTTTGAATGTATATTAAAGGGTTTTAAAACTCATTCCTTTTATTCAAGAAAAAAGTTTGGCTTAGAGAATCCTTTTTGTTTTGAGTTTATTGTCTTTAATTACATTAGCTCTGCCAGAGTAAGTGTTAATGTAGGAAACTGTAAGCATTTTCTAAATTTTAAAATAAAATGCATGGTTGGAACAATCAATATAGTGAAAATGAGTATACTACCCAAAGCAATCTATAGATTCAATGCAATCCCTATAAAGCTACCAACGTTGTTTTTCACAGAGCTAGAACAAATAATTTCACAATTTGTAGGGAAATATAAAAAAACTTGAATATCCAAAGCAATCTTGAGAAAGAAGAATAGAACTGGAGGAATCAACTTGCCTGACTTCAGGCTCTACTACAATGCCACAGTCTTCAAGACAGTATGGTACTGGCACAAAGACAGAAATATAGATGAATGGAACAAAATAGCCCAGAGATAAATCCATGCACCTATGGAAACCTTATCTTTGGAAAAGGAGGCAAGAATATACAATGGAGAAAAGACAATCTCTTTAACAAGTGGTGCTGGGAAAACTGGTCAGCCACTTGTAAAAGAATGAAACTAGAACACTTTATAACACCATGCACTAAAATAAACTCAAGATGGATTAAAGATCTAAATGTAAGACCAGAAACTATACAACTCCTAGAAGAAAATATAGGCAAAACACTCTCCGACATAAATCACAGCAGGATCTTCTATGACCCACCTCCCAGAATATTGGAAATAAAAGCAAAAATAAACAAATGGGATCTAATTAAAATTAAAAGCTTCTGCACAACAAAGCAAACTATAAGCAAGGTTAAAAGACAGCCTTTCAGAATGGGAGAAAATAATAGCAAATGAAGCAACTGACAAACAACTAATCTCAAAAATATACAAGTAACTTGTGCAGCTCAATTCCAGAAAAAATAAATGACCCAATCAAAAAATGGGCCGAAGAACTAAATAGACATTTCTCCAAAGAAGACATGCAGATGGCTAACAAACACATGAAAAGATGCTCAGCATCACTCATTATCAGAGAAATGAAAATCAAAACCACAATGAGGTATCATTTCATGCCAGTCAGTATGGCTGCTATCCAAAAGTCTACAAGCAATAAATGCTGGAGAGGATGTGAAGAAAAGGGAACCCTCTTGCACTGTTGGTGGGAATGCAAACTAGTACAGCCACTATGGACAACAGTGTGGAGATTCCTTTAAAAACTGGAAATAGAACTGCCTTATGACCCAGCAATCCCACTGCTGGGCATACACACCAAGGAAACCAGAATTGAAAGAGACACGTCTACCCCAATGTTCATTGCAGCACTGTTCATAATAGTCAGGACATGGAAACAACCTAGATGTCCATTAGCAGATGAATGGATAAGAAAGCTGTGGTACATATACACAATGGAGTATTACTCAGCCATTAAAAAGAATACATTTGAATCAGTTCTAATGAGGTGGATGAAACTGGAGCCTATTATACAGAATGAAGTAAGCCAGAAAGAAAAACACCAATACAGTATACTAACTCATATATATGGAATTTAGAAAGATGGTAATGATAACCCTGTATGTGACACAGCAAAAGTGACACAGATGTATAGAATAATCTTTTGGACTCTGTGGGAGAGGGAGTGGGTGGGATGATTTGGGAGAATGGCATTGAAACATGTATAATGCCGTAAAAGAAACGAATCACCAGTCTAAGTTTGATGCAGGATACCGGATGCTTGGGGCTGGTGCACTGGGATGACCCAGAGGGATGGTATGGGGAGGAAGGTGGGAGGGGGGTTCAGGATTGGGAACACATGTACACCCGTGGCAGATTCATGTTGAAGTATGGCAAAACTAATACAATATTATAAAGTAAAAAAATAAATAATTTTTTAAAAAGGCAAAAAATAGTAAATAAAATAAAATGCGTGAGATTCAAACAACTGCTCTTTTTATTCAAAGAAACAAAAGAAAGACAAATGTATCTTTCATTTTTAATTCTGCTTATATACATAATATGGAGTCTGATTTTTTCCCTCAATCCCTAAACAACTAATCCTGAACGTTTTCTAAAGTCATTCTTCACTTTTATATGATTTTTTAATGGTTCATTTCAAAGACAAAATTTGTAAATATATTTGCAATTGCTTTTAGATTACCTTGTGTACCAACAAATAACTTTCAAAATAACATCAGCAGTATAATTTTTTCATAAAGAGTCATTAATTTGATTTGCTAAATTTATTGATTTCTGTCTCTAAATCCATAATTGCATTTAAGTATAATAAATTTATACCACATCCTGTGAATCTGATTTGTTGACCATTGAGTCAGGAGTTTATACATGTACTTTTATTTAAATGGGTCCACAGAATTCTTTTCTTGGTTTGATCCTGTTTTATGTTTTCATTAGTTTAGCTCTACTGTGTATTTTGATGTTAGAGGCTTCACAAATTTTATAAATTTAAAAATAAAATTGATAGAATTTAAATATCTATTTCACAAAATTTGGACAAAATGAGCATTTTTTTAAAGTAGTAATTTAAGGGTATTTTCAATTTCTTCTGTTTTTTTTTTAACTTATTTTTTCATTGAGATAATTCTTGATAACAGGAGGAAAATATTTAATTTTCCATTTGCAATAAATGTGGTTAATTTGAAAAGAAATATAGTTACTATAGCTTGATCACTTCTAAATTAAAAAAAATAATAATAATGTAAGAAAAATAATGCTTGAAAGAGAACTAGCCATGGGAATTTTGTTCAGAGTGGGAAAGGTCACCTTATTTTGCCTGGAATAACACAGGTTTATGGACTCAGATTATTCCACAAAGTTACTTTTCATATATTTATATGCAAACACAGAAGGAGCATACAAAATGTACTTGTCATTGTCACTTTTGGGGGATGTTACATCAGATATAAACTAGCACAAAGAAAGAGAGTGTGAGGAATAAAACCATCTGGCTTAGAGTGGACAGGGCCACACAGTCTGAGAACAACCTTGTGATTGTGCATTTTATATTAATAACATGCTATTATTACTGTGGCTTAAAATTTATTATATTTTAAACAAAAATAATTTCAAATTTTAAGTAAAGAAGTATCTTAGACAACTAAATTTCAGCATACACCACCATATATATGTGTGTATGTATATAAGTGTACTCCCTGGCGGCCCAGATGATATAGTCTGCCTGCAAGGAGGGAAACCTAGGTTCAATCCCTGGATTGGGTAGATCCCCTGGAGAAGGGCATGGCAACCCACTCCAGTATTCTTGCCTGGAAAATTTCATGGACAGTGAATGGTGGGCTACTGTTCATAAGGCTGCAAAGAGTTGGACACAACTGAGCAACTTCACTTTCTTTCTTTCTTTCTTTCTTTCTTTCATGTGTATAAGTATAGTGAGCCTCCCAAGTGGCCCAGTGGTAAGGAATCCGCCTGCAGGAGACACATGTTCGATCCCTGTGTTGGGAAGATCACCTGGAGAAGGAAATGGCAACCCAATCCAGTATTCTTGCCTGTCAAATTCCTAGGACAAAGGAATCTAGTGGGCCACAGTCCATAAGGTTGTAAAGAGTTAGACACAATTATATGTATACTTGAACACATATGTATATATGAATATGTGTGTGTTCAGTTATGTTCAGTTCAGTCTCTCAGTCATGTCTGACTCTTTGCAACCCCATGGACTGCAGTAGGCCAGGCCTCCCTGTCCACACACAAGTGTGTGTGTGTGTATATATAAACATATATGTATTGATATATGTATTTCTATTGTGTAAATACTTCCCTCAGACAACCTAGCATTCTTCTCATATTTATCATATAAATTCTCTCTATATTTGTGCTTTACACTTCTGATATTAAGCTATACATATAAATAATAAATGAAAAGTATTATAGCTTTACTATGTTAATAAGGATGATTTAAAAGTTTTCAGATAAAATAATCAAATCACTGTAAAAAAAATTCGTTTTCAAAATCAAGGGAAAATGGTTACGATAATTTCTTCATTACCTTAAAATCTCTGCTTTCCATTATTTCAAATGAGTTTCATTTACTGTAATATTTTATTGAGAGCATAACCACTCAATATATGAGTTTATTGGCATGAAAAGAGTGAAGATTATTGATGTTGATGTTAATGTCACATGAAGCTATTAAACAGAGGAACAAAAGCACCAGCTGCTTCAGGGTCTTCTAAATCTTACAAGATCGGGTGAAAGATTACACAGAGATGATAGAGACAGATATTAACAATATTTGGAAAATGATTTTCATTTATATTATTATGAACTATTAAGGTATTAGTGGGTTAGATATTATTTTCCACGGAGGTCCACACCTTTTTGTGCGAAAAACAGGTGAGCAAAGGGGGCTGGAGAAAAAGCACTACTATTATTCTTGGATAATTTAGCTAGAGAAATACAAAGAGGACCAGAGAATGACAGCACACAAGTCACTGTTGAGGAAACAATCTCATAAATTCAGTTGTATAGTTTCCCTAAAACTATAAAGTACTTGATCTAAAGTCAAATGTGATTATTATTCAGTATAGCTTATTTTTTGTCTTTTACCAAGTTATATAGATCATCTCTAATAAGTTTCCTGTTTTGTTTCAAGTTGTTCTTCTCCTAACAGGAATTTGTTTTCTCAAATCCAAGAATTTCCCTATAGAAATGTAAAGAACATCCCAGGCTTATCTAATCTATCAAACATGCACATAAAATCAGAGGAGAGGAGATGGGCCATCAATGTCAAACATCAAGGAGGAAGATAAGGGTCACATTGACATATTTTACATCCAGTTTGTGAGCAAAGATGCCAGTAAATTCTGACAGGAAGCAGCAGTACCTTTCCTAAATTGCTATAATAAATTGTTAAGCTCTTTTAAAAGCTGGGAGGTGTCGTGGGTGAGGGGATGTGTAATCTTCAACTTTATAACTCGTGAAAATTAGCTATAAATTTAAGGAATGAAAGGAACAGCAAGAGCAAAGGGTTTCTTTTTAAATTTTTGTAAAGACTACACTTAGAAAATATTTAATCTTCATTCATAAGTCCTTTAAAATAACATGCAATTAGCATGCATTTCAATAAAGGACAGCAGTGGAGTCCAGATATTTTTATGTGAGGTAATGTAACTTAATTTTTTCTTTGGCTTCAGGCCATCTGTAAATTGTGAAATAAATGAATGAATAATATAAATATGAATATTCTCATAACTAAAGCATACTATGAATACCACCTCAAATTTGTCTCTTTCTGTATATAGAGATCCTTGTAAGAAAAGATAATATATCCTATGCATTTGAATATTTGCTTGTAAATAAAGTAGGGCCTAATATCTCAACACATATTTTATTAATTATTTGTATTAGGCCATACCAAAGGAATGCATCTGGTTAATTGACTATATGTGGGTCATTAATTTACCACACATAATGAATAATGGAATTAAAGAATATGGCATTTATAGATAAGGAAACTAAGTACTAAGGAAATTAACTGACTTTCCTAGTATAAAACTGAGTATTCTGAGAGCATAATGCCCATTTTTTAACTCAGAATTTTATTCTCATCTTTTAAATGACAATTTGAATAATTTGAGTGCTATTTGAAAATTCTGTCAGTTCAGTTCAGTTGCTTGGTTGTGTACAACTTTTTGTGACCCCATGGACTGTGGCATGCCAGGTTTCCTTGTCTATCACTAACTCCTGGAGCTGGCTCAAATTCATGTCCATTGAGTTGGTGATGACATCCAACTATCTCATTCTCTGTTGTCCCCTTCTCCTCCTGCGTTCAATCTTTCCCAGCATCAAGGTCTTTTCAAATGAGTCAGCTCTTCACAGCAGGTGGCCCAAGTATTGGAATTTCAGCTTCAACATCAGTCCTTCTGATGAACACCCAGAACTGATCTCCTTTAGGATCGACTGGTTGGATCTCCTTGCAGTCCAAGGGACTCTCAAGAGTCTTCTCCAACACCACAGTTCAAAAGCATCAATTCTTTGGGGTTCAGCTTTCTTGATGATCCACCTCTCACATCTATACATCACTACTGGAAAAACCATAGCTTTGACTAGACAGACCTTTTTTGGCCAAGTATTGTCTCTACTTTTTAATATACTGTCTAGGTTGGTCATAGCTTTTCTTCCAAGGAACAAGTGTCTTTTAATTTCACGGCTATATTCACAATCTGCATTGATTTTGGAGCCCAAGAAAATAAAATCTGCCATTGTTTCCCCATCTATTTGCCATGAAATGATGGGACTGGATGCCATGTAAAATTCTATACTTTCATATAATTCTTTACTAACTTGAAAAGTCATACTGTAAACATTTTATATCATTTAATGTTTAAACATCTGGGGATAAGAACTAACTAGAAAATGAAACCATGAGGAAAATCAGTGGGTCATGGTACGCTAAAATCAAAGGTGAAATGGTGTCCTTAGAAGTGTACAATCAATAGCAATAAATCCTACTCTCAAGGTCAAGTAAGATGAGAATAGATTCATATATTTAGTTTACAAATGTCATTGTGATTTTGAAGAATGAAGTTTTGATTGAGTATGGACAATATTGAAATTGACTAAAGAGGATGGTGGGAAAAGAGGAAGTTGACTGAGTCTAGACAATCCTTTGGATGACTCTTTTTTTCCTGAAAAGGGGAATTAGACAGAAACAAAATGTGAAATTAGGGTTGAAATGGATTTTTTTTTTAATGCAATGGCATTAAACCACACACATTTAAAGTACATAAGTTTCAAAAGAAGTATGCTCCATGAAAGGGTTTCCCAGGTGACTCAGTGGTAAAGAATTTGCCTGCCATGGAGATACAGGTTTGATTCTTGGGTCTGGGAGATCCCCTGGAGAAGGGAATGGCAATGAACTCAAGTATTCTTGTCTGGGAAATCCTGTGGATAGAGAAGCCTGGCAGGCTATCATCCATGGAGTCACAAGAGAGTTTGACATGACTTCAGTTCAATCGCTCAGTCGTGTCTGACTCTTTGCAACCCCATGGACTGCAGCACACCAGGCCTCCCTGAGTTTCCTCAAACTCATGTCCATTGAGTCGGTGATGACATGACTTAGGGACTAAAATAACAGCAAACATACTCCATAAAACAAAAACATAATCAAGAAAAGGAATCTATCCATCACCCCAAATGCATCTTTGTAACTCATTAATCTGTTTCTCCTACTTCTCTCAGGCTCTCTTTTATATCCCAGGCAACCATTGTTCTGCTTTCTGTTGCTATGAATTTGTTGAAATTTCCTACAATTTTATATAATGAATTACATCATGTGTATTTGCTTTTGTCTGGCTTCCTTCTTTCAGCACAATTATTTGATATTCATCAACATTGTAGAAATAAACAGTTCTTTCCATAGTCTTGTTGGTTAACAATATATGACATCTTGATTTTCCTTTTATAAATTGATAGTTGGTTGGGTTCTTTTAAAATTTTGACAATTGTGAATAAAACTTCTATGGACTTTTTTTATGCATGGACTTGTGCTTTCTTTCCTTATGCTTATTAAATGCCAAAAAGTAAGATGTCTGGTGATTCATATGATAAGTATATGATTAGCTTTTTAAGAAACTGCCCAAATATTTTCTGAAATGGTTATGCCATTTTACATATTGATAAGCAATGCATGAGAATTCTGATTATCATATGTAGTTGCCATCACTAGATATGATCAGCCTCTAAAATTTCACCCATTATGATAGATGGGTAACAATATTACATTGCAGTTTTAATCTGAATTTCTCTAAAGGCAAATTGGACTTTCCTGGTGTCTCAGTCTGTGAAGAAACTGCCTGCAATGCAGGAGACCTGGTTCCAGTCCCTGGGGCAGAAACATCCCCTGGAGAAGGGAATGGCAACCCACTCCAGTATTCTTGCCTGGAGAATTCCATGAACAAAAGAGTCTGGCAGACTACAGTCCACATGGTTGCAAAGAATCAGACATGGCTGAGCACTAACACTTTTCAAAGACAAGTTACACTGCACATCTTTTCATGTAATTATCTGCTAACTGTGAGAGTGTACCCTGAGAGGACACTTGTCATCCTCACTTCTTGCCTTCATGCATTAAAAATAAAATGTTTGTAAAACTCCTAGAAGAAAACATAGGTAGTAAGCTCCTTGACAATGGTATTGACAATGATGGGCTACCTTGATGGCTCAGTTGGTAAGAATCTGACTGCAATGTAGGAGACATGGGTTCGATCCCTGAGTAAGGAAGATCCCCTGGAGAAGCAGATAGCAATTCACTCCAGTATTCTTGTCTGGGAAATCCCATGGACAGAGTAGCCTGGAAGGCTACAGTCCATATGGTCACAAGAATCAGATAGGACTTAGCAACTAAAGGACACAGAAAGCAAAGGCAACAAAAGCAAAAATAAACACATGAGACTACATCAAACTAAAATGCTTTGGCATAGCAAAGGAACTCATCAACAAAATGAAGAGGGAACCTATTGACTGGAAAATAATATTGACGAAACATACATGTGACAAGGAGTTAAATACAAATTACCTTACAAAGAAGAAAGAACAAATCTCATACAATACAATAACAGAAAGCAAACAACCTGATTTTAAAATAGCTAAGTCTCTGACATTTTTCCAAGGAAGACATACAAACAGCTAAGAGGCACATAAGAAAGATGCTTGATATCACTAATCACCAGAGAAATGAAAAACAAAATCACAATGAGTCATCTCACACCTGTTAAAATGTTTATTATAAAAAAGGTAAGAGATAACAAGTGTCATTGAGGTTGTGGAGAAAAAGAAGCTCTCTGTATTGTTGCTGAGAATATAAATTGGTGCAGCCATTATAGAAAGCACTATGGAGATTCTTTGGAAAATTCAAAACAGAACTATCATATGTTATAGCAATTCTACTTTGGGTATTTATCTGAAGAATGCGAAACCACTAATTTGAAAAGATAAGTGCACTCCAATGTTCATGAAGTAGTATTAGTTGCTCTGAAAGTGAAAGCTGAAAGTCGCTCAGTCATGTCCAACTCTGCGACTCCTTGGATTATAGATATACAGTCCATGGAATTCTCCAGGCCAGAATACTGGAGTGGGTAGCCATTTCTTTCTCCAGGGGATCTTCCCAATCCAGGGAGCAAACCCAGGTCTTCCTCATTGCAGGTAGATTCTTTACCAGTTGAACCACAAGGGAAGCCCAAGAACACTGGAGTGTGTAGCCTATTCCTTTTCCAGGGAATCTTCCCAACTCAGGAATCGAACTGGGGTCTCCTGCATTGCAGGCAGATTCTTTACCAACTGAGCTATCAGGGAAGCCCTGATAAGTTAAACAGAGAAAGATACATAGGATCTCACCTTTATATTGAATCTAAACAAACAAAAATGTTCATAGCAGAACACTTTACAATTTTTACAATTGTCAAGACATGGACACACACAGCCTGACTCCATTGACAGATCAAAGGATAAAGAAGATGGATGAATGGGTAAAGTTGTGGTTTATGTGTATATAAGTATATATACTTTCACTCAACAAAATGCAATTAGCCATAAAAATGAATGACATCTCGCCATTTGTGAAAGCCTGCAATGGACCTTAAGGGCATTATGTTATGTGAGATAAGTGCGACAGAGAAAGAGAAATATAGAATCTCACCTTTATGTTGAATCTAAATAAATAAATAAATAAACAAAACAAAACAAAGCAAGCTCATAGTTAGAGATAACAGTTTGATAGTTGCTCTGGTGGGGCTGGAAGTAGGAGGATTGGTGGGCAAAATTGGTGCAGGGAGTCAAAACGTACAGACATCCAGCTACAAAATAAATGTCATGGGGATGTAATGCATAGCATGAATTTAATAATACTAGTACTTAATAATAATCTACTGTGTATATAAAACCTGCTAAGAGAATAAATCTTAATATCCTTAAAAAATTCTATAGCTATATATTGTGACAAATGTTAGCTAGATTTTTGGTAAACATGCTGCAATATAAACAAATATTGAGTCATTATGGTGTACAACTGAAACTAACACAATGTTGTATGTCAATTATACATCAATAAAATTAATAAATAAAATAACATGTTTGCTGTTACTGTTGTTTGAATAGAAGAGACTATGCTAAATGATTTATCTTTATGTTTTTATATATTTTATTACAATTTCAGCAAAAACATCCATTGTAGATAATATTGTGAAGGTAAAAAGGGTCTAGATTTTAGTCTTGACTAAGGAATAATTTATAAATTATCCCCTAAAATTTTGATGACAAGTATTGTGAAATATCTGAATGAAAATTTTCTTTGAAATACTATAAATCACCAAAAATCTACCCCACAGGTAATGTGATTTCAGCCTCAGATTTATGTAATTATGAGTAATTTTTAGTATATTATTAAGTAAGACTATTTCACTTTAGTTCAGTCACTCAGTTGCGCCCGACTCTTGGACTACAGCACACCAGGCTTCCCTGTCCATCACCAACTCCTGTAGCTTGCTCAATCTCATGTCCATCGAGTTGGTGATGCCATCCAACCATCTCATCCTCTGTCGTTCTCTTCTCTTCCTGCAAAGAACTGACTCTTTGGAAAAGGCCTCATGCTGGGAAATACTATTTACATTATCTTTAAGTATCAAAATATTAACTATTCTACCTTGATTGATTTTCTGACAAGTAATACAATGTTTCCCACAAGTAGATATTATTCATGAATCTAACTATTAGACTTTATTATAGAAAAATGCATTTTGAAATGGAGAATTATTTTTACAAATCATAAAATGGAACTATGTGCTCAGAAAATAATGTAGTCCTAAATGTACTAGCTAATTCTTTAAAAAAAATAATTTGGGGAGTATACTTCCCTTAAAATAGTAGATTTAACCACTTCACACCAGTCAGAATGGCTGCGATCCAAAAATCTGCAAGCAATAAATGCTGGAGAGGGTGTGGAGAAAAGGGAACCCTCCTACACTGTTGGTGGGAATGCAAACTAGTACAGCCACTATGGAGAACAGTGTGGAGAGTCCTTAAAAAATTGCAAATAGAACTACCTTATGACCCAGCAATCCCACTTCTGGGCATACACACCGAGGAAACCAGAATTGAAAGAGACACATGTACCCCAATGTTCATCGCAGCACTGTTTATAATAGCCAGGACATGGAAACAACCTAGATGTCCATCAGCAGATGAATGGATAAGAAAGCTGTGGTACATATACACAATGGAGTATTACTCAGCCATTAAAAAGAATTCATTTGAATCAGTTCTGATGAGATGGATGAAACTGGAGCCAATTATACAGAGTGAAGTAAGCCAGAAAGAAAAACACCAATACAGTATACTAACACATATATATGGAATTTAGGAAGATGGCAATGACGACCCTGTATGCAAGACAGGAAAAAAGACACAGATGTGTATAACGGACTTTTGGACTCAGAGGGAGAGGGAGAGGGTGGGACGATTTGGGAGAATGGGAATTCTAACATGTATACTGTCATGTAAGAATTGAATCGCCAGTCCATGTCTGACGTAGGGTGCAGCTTGCTTGGGGCAGGTGCATGGGGATGACCCAGAGAGATGTTGTGGGGAGGGAGGTGGGAGGGGGGTTCATGTTTGGGAACGCATGTAAGAATTTAAGATTTTAAAATTAAAAAAAAATAAATAAATAAAAAAAATAAAAAATAAAAAATAAAAAAAAAAAACAAAAAAAATAAATAAATAAAAATTAAGAAGCTGGTTTCATGTAATTATCTGTAAGATTTGACATGTCATTAACACATCTAGAGGACTTTAAAAATGTGAATACATTTTTAGCTATGTAATGAGAAAATTTTCAGATGTGAGTCTAAGGAAACTGTAAATAAACTTGTCACAGTTTGTTCTATCAAAAACAAAAAGGTATTGCACTTGAAATTTCAAGAACAATGCTAGCTAATGGAGTTACTCCGGAGATCACTTTATTCTTTGATTGCTGTTTTTTTGTAGTAGGTAACCCTGCAACTCTAACCTTAGCTGGATGAGCAGTGAGTGGAAATGACACCAAAGTAGCTAATCTATAGCTCAGCAGTGGCTAAACCATTTTCTGGTAACTTGTTCTTGTTCAGTTGCTAAGTCGTGTCTGACTTCTTGAGACCCCATGGACTGCAGCACATCAGGCTTTCCTGCCCTTCACTATCTCCCGGAGCTTGCTCAAACTCATGTCCCTTGAGTCAGTGATGCCATCCAACCTTCTCATACTCTGTCACCCTCTTTTCCTCCTGCACTCAATCTTTCCTAGCATCAGGGTCTTTTCCAATGAGTTGGCTCTTCGCATCAGGTGGCCAAAGTGTTGGAGCTTCAGCTTTCACATCAGTCCTTCCAATGAATATTCAGGATGGATTTCATTTAGGATTGACTGGTTTGGTCTCTTTGTAGTTTGGTCTTCTTGTAACTATTTGATTATAAA
This sequence comes from Capra hircus, assembly GCF_001704415.2. Lineage (NCBI taxonomy): Eukaryota > Metazoa > Chordata > Mammalia > Artiodactyla > Bovidae > Capra > Capra hircus. The sequence goes on along the minus strand of NC_030823.1, from coordinate 14,698,523 downwards.
AGGGGCCTATAATAGAAAAGAATTATTTTTTAAAAATCCAGTCATAAAAGAGTTCAAATCATAAATAGGGAAGCAAGTAGATGATGTAAGAATGTAGAAGTGGAGAGAAAAAGTTAGCTGAAACCATGACTCATCAGAATCCATGAAATAAACAGAAATGTAAGAACTTTAAAGGACTGAGGGCTGAATTCACTGAATTTTGGATGGTGCTAGGGGTGGACTTGTGTCTGGAGGTTTGCTAAAGCTACATTTTTTTTTTTTTTCATTAATCTTCAAGCTCTTGAGAAATATTGTGTTCTATGTCTGGATAAATAGTGATTCAGACTGTTTGAAGGGATAACATTTTTTTTAATTTTTCTGTATATTTTTAGAGCAACTCTAAAAATTAAAGTCATCTGAGTATGTATCTTCAATGTAGCTCCCAAAATCCCAAGTGACTTAGCCATCTACTTTGGGAATTGTCATTAGTCAGGTTACAAAAGTTTACTTATTTAGGACATTGCCATGTTAAATTTGGACAAAAAGGAGGCAGCAAAAGTGGCTGTGATGCCAGGCCACTAATCATAATTTCTAGGATTGTTCAACTATACTTATTTTTATTGTTAAAGGAGGACTTGAGAAAAGTAGATTGCACTTTTTTGCAGCTTGCTGAAAAATACACTGTGTGAGTTCCTCAGTGCACCCAGAAGGCATCCATCCTGTTTTGACATCCAGTCATCTTTGTGTTTTGTAGTTGCCTTATTTTCCTTTCTTTGTGAAAGTAAAAGTGCTAGTCAGTCATGTCTGACCCTTTGCAATCCTGTGGACCGTAGCCCTTCAGGCTCCTCTGTCGATGGGAACTCTCTAGACAAGAATATTGAAGTGGGTTGCCATTTCCTCCTCCAGGGGATCTTCCTGACCTAGGTCTCCTGCAATGCAGGCAGATTCTTTACCATCTGAGCCACCAGGGAAGCCCCAAAATCTTCATTCTTCTTCATAGAAGATTCTCTATGTTTAATTTAAAAACCCATCCCCAACTGTAGAAATTTTATAATTAAAGCAAAATTCTACTCAAATTGGACTTCCCTGGTGGCTCAGCTAGTAGAGAATCCACCTGCAATGCGGGAGACCTGGTTTCCATCCCTGCTTTGGGAGGATCCTCTGGAGAAGGGAACAGCTACCCACTCCAGTATTCTGGCCTGGAGAATTCCATGGACTGTATAGTCCATGGGGTTGCAAGGAGTCGAACACAACTGAATGACTTTCACTTTTACTACTCAAATTATTTTTTATTTCATATTTTGGGGAATATGTCTTTGAACTTGGCAACAAGAACTTAAAAGAATCCTCAGAAAAAGTTGCATTTCCCATATTTCTTATAACAGCAATAGCAGCCACACTAACACACCTGCTCCTCTGAGCTATTACCTTCTGGCCACCTCTGTGCACTCTGTGCCAAGGGCTTTATCAACATCGTCTTACTTAATCTACACAAGCATCTTTGAAGTTAGGCATTATTATCAACATTTTACAGATGATGAATCTGAAACTTAGAGCAGTTAAATAGTGTGTTCGGCATAGTACAATTATTAAATGGCAGTGCTATCATTGAGCCCAGACTGGTTTGACCTCCAAGCTCATGCTCTTAACCACCTCATTATCCTGACTTCATGCTTTGTAAAGCATGATACGCTATGATGTATGTGTTCCTTCAGTTGGCTAATTCAAAATTATATGGAGTAGGTCTTCCTAGTGTTATCAGCATCTTACAGATAATAAAATCAAAACATACAGATTGCACTAAAAACCCAAGATTATTTATTCAACTATATCAAGGAGTTTAAGAAAAAAACTTCCATTACAGTGGTTTGTCATTGTACTCAGGTCACTCAGTCGTTTCCAACTGTTTGCAGTCCTGTGATGGCAGCCCTCCAGTGTCCTCTGTCCATGAAATTTTCCAGTAAGAATACTGGAGTGAGTTGCCATTTCCTCCTCCAAAGGATCTTCCTGATTCAGGTACTGAGCTTGTATGTCCTGCATCTCTTGAATTGGCAGATGGATTCTTTACCACTGAGCCACCTGGAAAGCCCAGTTTGCTGTTGTTGTTGCTTTTTTTTTTTTTTTTATAATGTTGTCTACTAAGATGCATTGTAGGGTAAAAATGAGGGACAATTCAACAGTTTAGAGACAATGTGGTGAACCACTGTTTCATCATTAAAAATAATAAGAGTAATTCAAAAGCTTCTATAAATTATTTGATGTATCTAAATACAATGATTTTGGTCTAGATGTTCCCCACCTCCGAATACTTGCATGTGGCCACATGTGGCTATTTACATTAATTTCAATGAAATAAAATTTAAAAATCAATTATTCAGTCATATTTTAAGTCCTCAAAAGGCACATATGGGTTGTAGTTAGCATATTTAAAAGCACAAATAGAGAACACTTTCAGCATTAGAAAAATCTGTACTGCGAAATATTAGTCTAGACACATAAGCATACACAGATGTGCTAAATTGGGTTAAGATGTTATCCAAAGCTAATCCTCAGATTGTTGTCAGACAAATACATATGTTATCAATGTCCTGCTGATATAAGAATTGAGAACAAAATGCATGCTCCTGACTTAGGGGAAATAAACAGTTGGATCAATGATTACAAACATATAAATCTAAATTTTTATATTCAGTGACTTGGGATTTATTTTGACTGACAATTGAAAAGGGTCTCATTTCTAATTTCTTTATTAAAGATTTTTAAATGCCAGATTTACACAAACATTTAAAATCTGCTTGCAGGTAGAAAGCCATAATAGCAATCATCTGAGTATGCATTTTGTTCCAAAAAGATAGTATTGAATGATGTCAGTGCATTGCATCATTTAAGCTTTACAATAAAGGAGTTTTATCCTCAAATCTTAAAAAATAAATAATAAACAATTGTTGCTGAGGAAAATGTCCATCATCTAGTCGATAGCTTGCAGTTCTAATAGTAAGAAATTAGACTCAGATCTTAAATATACTAAATATATTCTGAACTACAAAAGTATATGTGATATAAATCTAAGCTAAAGTACAAAAAAAAAAGACAATGTTGTTCTGTGAGTTTGTAAATTAAGGATATAACTCAGTTAATATAAAATTATTTTCAGTGTTAATAATTATAAAGAATTAATGGCTAATACCTGGAAAAATGCCACAATAAACAACTAAATATTTAATCTTTTTGTAATTTTAATAATAACCAGCCAAACTGATGTGGAAAGAAAAATTGACACAAGTCAAAACATCAAAATGAAATTGGAGTTGTAAAATCAGCCTCAGAGGAAATTAGAAAAACCACAATGTTATATTTTCCTTGATTCTAAATATATTAGAAAACCTGGATAGGTAATTTCAAAACTTAACAAATCTATAACTATAGAAGCTACATAAAAAAGTCTAAAAGTCTCCAAACTTCTGCAGAAAAAAACTGTGAACCTAGATAGAGCAAAGGTGAATTATTTTTCACTACAAATATAATTGAAAAGTTATTTTAATTTTCAAGGAAAGTTTCCAAAATCATCAATCAAATCAACATAAAATAAATACTAAAACCTGTCAGAGAAAGCATGAAAAAAAAATGCTTCCTAAAAAAGTAAATTGCTTCAGAATGTAGTTTAGCCTCAATATACCCATAAAATATTCTACATAAAATATGTACAAATATAACTATTAAAATAAAATAACAAAAATTTCACTAAGCATGAGCCAATGAAATTTATTCAAAGAATACAAACACTTAGATATTGAGAAATTTAGTAATATAAGGTGCATGTGAAAAAGGATAAATGTATTTTTATATCACTGGACTATGAACAGAGATTAGATAAAATTTGTTGTTCACTCACCAAGTTATATTCGACTGTTTGCATCATACCAGGCCTCCTGTCTCTCAGCATCTCCCTGAGTTTGCCCAAGTTCACTTCCATTGCATCAGGGATGCCATCAAACCATCTCATCCTCTGTCACCTTATTTTCCTTCTGCCTTCAGTCTTTCCTAGCATCAAGTTCTTTTCCAGTGAGTTGACTCTTTGTATCAGGTGGCTGATTCAGCTTCAGCATCAGTCCTTCCAATGAGTATTTAGGGTTGATTTCCGTTAGGACTGAGTGGTTTGATCTCTTGCTGTCCAAGGGACTCTCAAGAGTCTTCTCCAGTACCACAGTTTGAAAACATCAATTCTTCGGCCCTCTGTCTTCTCTATAGTACAGCTCTTACATCTGTACCTGACAAATGGAAAGACCATAGTCTTGACTATACAGACCTTTGTCAGCAACGTGATGGCATGGCTTTTTACCACACTGACTAGGTTTGTCATAGTGTTTTGGCCAAGAAGCAGTAATCTAATTTGATGACTGCAGTTACCATCCACCATGATTTTAGAGTCCAAGAAGAAGAAATCTGTTACTGATTTCACATTTCCCCCTTCCATTTGCCATGAAGTGATGGGACTGGATGCCATGATCTTAGCTGGTTTTGTTTTGTTTTTGTTTTTGTTTTTTAATTCTGAGCTTTAAACCAGCTTTTTCACTCGCCTCCTTCATTCTCATCAAGAGGTTCTTTAGTTCCTCTTCACTTTCTGCTGTTAGAGTGGTATCATCTGCATATTTGAGGTTGTTAACATTTCTCCCAGCAATCTTGACTCCAGCTTGTAACTCATCCAGCCAGGCATTTCACATGATGCAGCCTGCATATAAGTTAAATAAAGAGGGTGACAATAAACAGCCTTGTTGCACTCCTTTCTCAATCCTGAACTATTCAGTTGTTCCATACAGGGTTCTAACTATTGCTTCTTAACCTGCATACAGGTTTCTCAGGAGACAAGTAAAATCTAGTCTAGATTAAAAAATTATTCTTAATGAAAAAGAATCAAAACTGTTAATGTGAAGTGTCTTTTCACATGATACGTATATTTAAATACATATACATATATCAATAGCTATGCTTATATTTTCTTCTATCTGTATCAATAAATAATAGATGTGTGTGCCTGTGTGTGTATGCATGTGTCCTTGTGTGTGTATATGAAGCCAGTAGCCATCCATTAACCAAGTAAGAATGATGTGCCAGATTGTATTGTCATCAAAATATTTGCTCACCCTTCTTTTCAGACCCCTCCCTATCCATATGACCATATGGTCAAATAGCTTGTATTGACTAATGATATATGAGTGGAAATAACTGTGCCATTTCCAAGTAAAATATAGTTTTTAGAATTATCTTACAGTAGTTTCCTGCATTGGCAAGCAGATTCTTTACCACTGAGCCACTGGGGAAGTCTTAGTATTATCCTACCATTGTTATTCTAATGTCCACTCTGCTATGAGACCAATTTGAGCCAGCTTTCAGCCTGGAATACAGTAGACAAAGAGGATTCTCAGCTAAACTGAGAGGGACATGAGTATAAGAAGTAAGAGGGTAGGTCACTGACATTTTGTCATTTGTTACCACAGCATGTGTGTGAAAATGAAAGTGTTAGTCAGGCAGTCATGTCCAGTTGTTTGCAGCTACATAAACTATAGCCTGTCAGACTCATCTGTCCATGGAATTCTCCAGGCAAGAATATTGGAGAGGGTTGCCATTCCCTTCTCCAGGCAATCTTCTCAACTCAGAGATTGAACCCAGGTCTCCCACATTGCTGGCAGACTGTTTACCATCTGAGCCACCAGGGAAGCCCATACCACAGCATAACTTACACTAAATTGGCTGAAATAGAAGCTGAATGTCACTATTTGACATTGTTCTAGGAGCTGTGGACACTGCAATTAGATAAGCAAATAAATGAAAGTAATAAGGCACAAATGCAAACATACAGAGGCAATGTCTTCATTATTTACAAGAAATACTAAAAATTAACAAAAATAGTAAAAATGAAAATATTTTAAAAACGATTAGGAAATCCATAAATGTGGCTACGTGAAAATGTAGGAAATGCTTGAAAAGCCATGAGAAATTGTTTGTTTTCTTTTGCTTAGTCAATTTTTCAAGGAAGAGGAATAGGGTAGTAAGACCTTTGAACACTTACCACAGGAATAAAATTTTATTTTGCATGGGAATAAAAAAGTGATAATTTCTTCACTTCTATAAAAATTCCACATGATCTGTGGGCGTGCATTCCAAAATTTTTCACTTTTTTACATATGCCTGAAAAGCTTCAGTTAAAACAAAATCTCAAAGTGTCCGATATTTTGCTTACCTATATTTGCTATTGCCAATAAAGAATGCGGATAAGGTTTAGTATTGAAATGTCAAATTAAGTGATACTTTGGCCACCTGATGCAAAGAGCCAACTCGTTGGAAAAGAATCCGATGCTGGGAAAGATTGAAGGCAGAAGGAGAAGTGGGCAGCAGAGGATGGATGAGATGGTTAGATAGCATTGCCAATTCAACTGACAGAAATTTGAGCAAACTCCAGGAGACAGTGAAGAACAGAGGAGCCTGGCATGCTGCAGTCCATGGGGTCACAAACAGTAGGATACAATTTAAAGACTGAACAATAACAAAAAGACTGGGTCACAACCTTGCCAATCATCTCTGATCCGTGTGGGATAAATCAGCCACTTTGTGACAGGTAAAACCTTCTATACTACTCTCTACCCAAAGAAGTATCCGCTGTCCATGAACCACTTTCAGCCCCACAGGCATATGTAGGAGTCATTTCTGTGAAACTGGGAATCTGAGGGAGAGAAGGCTTTGCTCTCCTTTGCTTGGTGACCCAACAGTGCACCGTCTGCATCTCTCTTTCCCTGCCCTGACTAAAGGAAAAGTTGGCTAGCTCTGCTTTTTTAGCAGAAAGCCAACAGAGTGTCTCCAAAAATTGGGATTTCATAATCAGTATGTGTACATGCTAAGTTGCTTCAGTCATGTCCAACTCTTTTGACTCTATGGACTGTAGCTCACCAGGCTCCTCTCTCCATGGGATTCCCCAGACAAGAAAGAGTAGTGGAGTGGATTGCCATGCCCTCCTCCAGAGGATCTTCTTAACTCAGAGATTAAACCCCCATCTCTTGAGTCACCAGCATTGGCAGGCAGGTTCTTTACCATTAGCACCACCTGGGAAGCCCTCATAATCACTGGTTTCTTTCAAATTAGTTTCTTCTCTCCCAAGTACCTCCTTATACAGCAAGTCCTCTACATACAAACCTTCAAGTTGCAAACTACCAAAGATGGGAATGTGTATTCCCACATACAATTATGCAAGTTAGTTCACATGTCTGGTGTACATTGTCACATGTGTGCGTCCTCTACAATGGGTTGTGTTTTTGTGTGTACTTTGCTGTGCAGTACTGTACAGAGCACAGTAAAATAGTATTTTTGCCCAGGATGTCTGGAAGCAAGTGTAAAAGCAACAGCAATATAGTACTGTACTTTTAAAGTACTATTCTGTAAGATTAAAAATGTCTTATTATCTGTTTTTATGTATTATCTGCGTAGAAAATATGATAAACATATTACAGTAGAGTGCTATATTGCTGATTGTGTTTTTTGGGTATCTAGGCTGACTTTACTGGACTTACAAACAAATTTGACTATAAACATGCTCTAAGAACAGAACTTGATCGCATGCAGGGGGTTTACTGTGCAATTTAGGCAACGATGATGTTGCTGATGGATTATTATCTGAATTAAGTCCTCAGAGTAACTCTGGAGGATAGATGCCAATCATGAGTTTCACTTTATTCCTAAATTTAAGATAAGAATTCAGCCTTTTCCTACCTCAAATCTGAGCATTAGCTTTAATCTGGGGACTACTGGTAGAACTTCTACTATTTCCTATTCCACTTGTGTAAACTGTGATTAAGTATTTTAAAAATTATCATAAGAAGATGCTTTGAGCATTTAGAACTGAACACAACACAGGAACCAAATTCCTTTTTCATGGTGTTTCCTGAATGTATTGGAAATCAGATCTTAATATTAAAAAATTCAGTGAAAAAATTTGAGTATTTCCTTTGTTTTATAGGATTAAATTCCTTTTTATGTCCATATTCTTTAAGCAAAACATTTAAGTGTGATTGTGGTGGCTTTAATACTTATTTCATGGTAATAATTCATAACTATAGTGACTATAACTGCCTATAAATGTATGGCTATTCAGAAGCTTTTGCTTAAATATAAATCACCACAAAAACATTACACTACATAATTATCTGGTCACATACATTTGAGAACACATAATTTTCAGTAGATGAAGGCATACGCTCAGTTTCCATGTAACATAATTTTTTAAATATGTTTAGAAGAGCAATTTGTTGTCTGCATTTTGGTTTAAAAAACCTAAAACACTGCTAATTTCCACTTGCTTTCTTTCCAAATTGCCTTAGATAACTTATTTGCAGAATATTTTTAACCACAGAAGCTTTAAAATGGTTTTCAAGCAACCTGTAAATAAAGAGCTTTTCAATATTCTGGCTAAAACATAATAGGAAGCAAGAGTTACAGTGTATTAACTGAGATGAATTCAAGATTTTGTTGCTTAAAAATTGGGCTATCTTTGTATTTCTTAGCCATTTGTGATATTTTCTATATCTTCATGTACTTGAGGTTGTTTATTGGATGGCAAATTTTCAAAATTAAGAAAAAAAGAAAAAGGCAAACAGAAATCCAAAAACGTCATCACTAACAATGACAAAGGTGGATTCAAATCTTTCAGTTAGTAAGATCCATAGATTTATTAGAGAATAAGCATTCCAACCAAACATCACAGGTTTTAAATTTTTATTATTTTTAAAATCTTGTGAAGCTTTACATCTTCCTGAGTTTAAGATTGTGGAATAGTATGAAAAAGACACAGTGTTAAAATTAAAAATTTGGAAGGGACAGAAATAGAGACACAGACATAAGGGGACTGACATGTGGATGCAGTGGGGAAGGGGAGGGTGAGATGAATTGGGAGATTGGGGCCAACTTTTACACACTGTGTATTCTACACTGCTGTGTAAGGTAGATAGCTGGTGGGAACCTGCTGTATAGTGCAGGTAGCTCAGTTTAGTGTTCTATGATGACATAGATGGGTGGGATGAGGGGTGAATGGGAGGTCCAAGAGGGAGGGGATAAATATAGCTGATTCACTTCATTGTACAGCAGAAACTAACAATACTGTAAAGCAACTATACTCAAATTAAAAAGAAAAAAATGAACTTGTGAAGTAAGTAATGCAAACTCTGTATCTAGAAAGTGGCATAAAGTTCTAGGGGACAAAAAGGGTTTTAAGTTTTAATAATTTGGTAATTAAGACATTAATGTGAAGGGAATGAGCAAGTGCACATTAATGTATCATTACTGTAAGCATACACACAACCTGACATTGCTGTTGATGTTAATGTTAATAGGGTGGCTGAGCTAGTGTTTGCTAGATTTCTATACTGTAAGTTTTATTCCTCTTGACACTTGATATTCTTTAGTAGAAAATCCCAGCTGCATCCACACTCAAGCCACAGAGACTTATGCATCATTTCCTTGAGAGTAGACCATCTACAAAAATATATGGAGTTTTTCTGCATGTAAGATTTATTATTTTCATTTATTTATGTATTTATTAAATGATTTATTTATATCAGCATGGACTCAGGAACTTGGGGCATTTTAAACATTGTATATGATCCAATATTATTTTCTTTATTTGGTTGCTTAAGTTATTTCAGCTTTGCCTAGAGTTCATCAGGAGCTCTATGCCTCCATGTTTTCATTTGTTGGAAATATAAGAGGTTTCATGCTCATGTTGTATATTTCCCACCTCAGTACTATAATCGATAATTGGACCAAGTAATCCAAGTTACTTTGTTGAAAAGTGATATTAGAAACTAAGATCCAGGTGAAAGGTACAATTTTGCTACCAGAGTATAATTGTTCTTCTGATCTCTCAGTGGACAGAGAAAGAGGGTACATGTTTGCACTAACTCAGGTATAAATACATACACACCTACATATATGTATGTGTGTATATATATGCACACACACATATATATGGTAACCATCTCTATGCAAATCAAATAGATAAATAGTGACAATCAGGATTACTGGATTCTATGATAAGATTATATTTAACTTTGCAAGAAACTTCCAAGCTGTCTTCAAAGTGGTTACACCATATTGTACTCCCACCACCAATGAATGAGTGTTTCTATAGTTCTGTATTCTCACCAGCAATTTGTAGTGTCAGCTTTTTGAGTATTGCCCCTTTTAATAGATATGCAGTAGTATCTCATTGTTGTTATTAATTTGTATTTCCATAATGACAAATGATGTTGAGCATCTTTCTTATGTTTATTTGCCATGGGCTTTGTTTATTTGTATGGGTTTCCTTGGTGACTTAGCAGTAAAGAATACACCTGCCAATGCACAAGATATGGGTCTGATCCTTGGGTCAGGAAGGTCCCCTGGAGAATGAAATGGCAACCCACTCCAGTATACTTGCCTGGGAAATCCCATGGACAGAGGAGCCTGGAGGGCTGAAGTCCATGGGGTCCCAAAAGAGTCAAACATGACTTAGCAAGTAAACAACATCAATAATATCTTCTTTGGTAGGCTGTGTCTGTTCAGATCTTTTGCCTAATTTTGTAATAATTGCATTGTTTTCTCTCTTCATGTTAGACTTAAAAATTCTCTCTAAAAAGTCCCTGTCAGTCCAGTGGTTAAGACTCCGTGCTTCTACTATGGGAACATCCTTCGATCCCTGGTCAGGGAACCAAGATCCCAAATGCTAGGTGGCACAGCCATAAAAGGAAAATAAAATTATTATTTTCAAAAATTCTTTGTATATATTGGATCCAAATCCTTTAACAGATGTGTTTCTCAAATATTATCTCCTGTTGTGTGACTTGTTCATGATCTTAACATGTCTTTTGAGAAGTAGAAGGTTTCCATTTTAGTGAAGTGCAAATTACCTGTGATTTCTTTCATGGATATTGTTCTAATGTTTTATTCAAAAACTCATCCTTCTTAAGGGGAACCTTCTTGAATCTTAACCTGGAGAACCCAGTATGTTTCCTGAAGGCAAACCCCATGAAAGTAAGGCAACTCCCCCAAGACCGCAGTCCAGGAGTTTTCTAACTTACAAGTTGGTTCTCGTAGGCTCCAGGAGTTTATCAGTTACCATTTGAGTACTTTAGCTTCCCTCGTGGCTCAGATGGTAAAGAATCTGCTTGCAATGAAGGAGATCCAGATTCAATCCCTGAGTCAGGAAGATCCTATGGAGAAGGGAATGGCTAACCACTTCAGTATTCTTGCCTGGAGAATTCCAGGCACAAAGAAGCCTAGTGGGATCCATGGGGTCACAATTCAGACATGACTGAGTGACTAATGCTTTCACTTTTTCACTTTCATTTGAGTTCTTACCACTATGCCTTCAGCAGCTTCTGCTCTAGAAAAACAGAATTTTCCTGTGACTCTCTAAAGTTGACCATCTTTCCAGATTTTATGGTGGCCATTTCTGTTATCTCATTTATCTAATGGGTATAAGAAAATCCATTGATCTTTATTTTGAAATTTTGTTGTTGTAAGAACCTGAGAGACATCTTCTAAGTTCTTTACATGTCTGGAATGAAAATAGAGTAATAGTATCTTTGTATATAAGTTGTATCTCAGTAAATTTTATTTAAAAAGAAATTTTTTAAATATATTTTAAAATATATTATTACTTAATGAAAAACTATTAATAATGTATATTAAATTACTGGGGAATAAGAATTCTGTTCCTAACATGCCATCAAACTGCCATTATATGCTTGGTCAATTTAGAAAATGCATCATGATATGCATGAATGTCATATTTAATTTATTCCTTTTGTCAGGGGATTCCTTTTTGATTGATCATCTTAACAATCACCTCAAAACAACAACTGTTGTATAAATATTTAATAAATGAACAAACACACACACCAAGTATAAATTTATTATGAACATAGTTAATCAAATTTTCAGAATTCATCTGTCAGTGATGTCAGCATTGGTAAATAGAAAAAAACTCACCAAGAAAAAGGTTTTGTTAGCTCAGAAGTTTAAAAGCAAATCTGGCTGAGTTAGTGAATTCTTTAAGCAATTAGGAAACTTTTACTTTTATTATCACTCAAAAATATTGAACAATTTGTATTGGGAAGAAAATATTTTTGAGTTGTATATTGCATAGATTTTTTGATATTTGTTATGCAGAGGGGTCATGGATGCATATGAGGTAAGATTATACAATGAAGATGAAAATAGATTTTTTGGAGGAAAAACTTAAAGGGGAAAAATTAACACAGCTACTGTTTCTTTCACTCATATTTATATAGCATGGGAAATCTGGCAGGCCAATGGGTAGGACTGTATGCTTCCACTGCAGAAGGCATGGGTTCAACCCCTGGTCTGGGAACTAAGATCCCATAGGCTGAGCTCTCAGCCAGTAAATAGATAGATAGATAGATAGATAGATAGATAGATAGATAGATGGATAAGTAAACAAATAGCATGGACTATACATAGCTGTCAGTGAGTACAATAGTCAAGATTGCAGCAGGGATGGGCCTTTCTGGATAAGCACATTCCAGAGAAAGTAACCTCACTCTCAGCTTATACGAGACATTTTTTAGTTGCTCTCTAGGCCCAAGAACCAGAGTAGGGAGACTGCATAAGAGGACTAACAACTCTTTTGACATTGATAATTATTTTTGGTAGGTGCCTGTAGTTGTATTCTTGGACAGATTTTCACACTTGTAGAGTGTTTAAACAGGAAGTGGTAGCTCTAGCTTCGTACCCATACCCATAATGCAGAGGTATGGAGTTCGGCCTAGAAGCCCTCCTCTATGTCCTGTGGTTGGTCCTGGAGTTCAGGTTGGTCCAGTAATTTGTTGGCACAGTATTTACAGCCATCTGCCTCTTAGGAAAAAACCTGTCCCTAGTGGACTCCATTCAGCATCCCAGGTCTGCCTTTGATTCTCTGGAGAAGAATCTGAACTAGGTCCTGCTTGGGAGTCACGAGCCCAAGGCTCATGGTCTCCTAATGTTGCCCATTAAGGACCCAGGGAGTGGAACAACTCCCTGTAAATGGTAGATTCAGGGACCAAGCCTAAGGATGTCCAAGGCTGAAGTTCTCAGAAGCCAAGAGCCAGGACAGGAAGAAAAGTCTGAGCAAGAAGTTACTAAAGAGTATACCGTATAGTTTTGCTTATAAGAATTTATAACTGAAAGAAACTTTCCTAACCTAAGCTGTCAATATCAGGTTAAATTTTTTTAAAAATTCAGTCAAAGTAAGTACTTTGCTTACTTCAGTAAAGTAATACTGAATTATCTTTCTATGGTCTCTATAGGGAATTACAAAGTTCTGTTATATTTAGAGGCAAGAGTGTTCATTTGAAAAATAGAGGAAAACTATTATACAGTTCTTTTAGACAGTTAATTAAAATAATAATTCTAATTCTAATTAAATTGTATATTCTTTGAGCAATAATAGTTGAGCAAATTGTATATATATATATTTATTTATTTATTTATTTATGTTACTGAATGCCTCTACAATTCTCCATAAATCTGAGAATTCTTCATCTCTCCAAACCTAGAACTAATCTTTTACATAAAGGATAATTTATAATTAAATTTCTCACTTTGTGTAATTTGCCTTTATCGATAGCGTTTACTAATATAATGGAGATCTGTTTTTTAAAAAATAGAATTGAACAGTTATAATAAATAATTTTTCACACACGTGTAATTAAACTAATAACTTACTTTAAAGGAATGAGTGTTAATGGCCAGTTATTCTCCAAGAATATTTTGGGAACATTAGAAGGAACATTAGAAGTGTTCAATAAACTTTGAAACAAGAATGAAATGGATCTGTCGCTTGAGATTTGCAGTCAGCAGAATGAGGAAATGGGCTGGGAAATGGTGTTTATGTTAATAGTTTTACCGATCAATATCTAGAAACTTCAGGTTTAAGACTTTAGGAAGAGTTGTCACTGTCACATTTGGTAATAATAAGGATGGTTGCAAACCCTTAAATATATGCATAGAAATCATTAAAATATGTTATCTATACCTGCATAGATTTACCTATTAAAAAAACTAAACATAAAAAGTTTTACAGGAGAAAAACATTTAAAAATAAGTAAAAACTTCAGTTATAGTTATGGCCTATTTTCTGGCTTGAATTCTTGTTCTAGGACTCTCTGATCATCCTCTAGAAGTCTCAAAATGTCTTTCTGGAATATCTACCTCTTAATTTAGAGTCCAGGTTAATTTTAAGAAATCATTAGTCTTTTCTGATAAAATTGCTCAAAGTTCACATTAAGAAATAAATCTTTTTCCATAGACTCTACAAAGGCTTTGCTTCATTCCAGCAACTTTGGGGAAGCATTGACTGCCTGGTTTACAAGATAATGAGAATTTCTTCATTCTGTTGCTCTAACCTTAAAGTTCCAACCTACCTACCTGTCTGTGTTCTCTGTTCCAGATGCTTTATCTCTGCCTCTAGCTTTAACAGCAAGACTCACTTCCTGATTAGCTTCCAAGTTCAAAATGTATTACTTCTTTTCAGTGCCAAGATACATTGAGAATGACACTATTAAATAAATATCATGCGGTAACTAGAACCTGAGAGAATCGTTATCAAGCATTTTATTATCCAATCTCTAATGACTTTACAATGTACCTAGAGTACAGAAAATAACCAAAGGAAAATGAAAATATGTGCATATATATGTATTATTTATAACTACTAACAGACTATATAGTATACTATGTAAATCCCTGCATATTAACTCGTTTAACTTTGGCATTCCTACTAAAAAGTTATTGTTAAGACTATTTAAACAAAGACGAGCCCAAGGCCCAAAATGAATAATCCAGTTTTCCCTTGTTTCTTTTGTTTCTTCCTTAAATATGAGTATAATTGCTTTATAATGTTGTGTTATTTTCTGCTGAATGCTGAAGATAACATGATTCTGATTCTGCAGAATGCTGGTTTTACTGTTTTTCCTTTGTTGTGGGTCAAAGAGGGGGCATTGGGAGAATTATTTTCAAAATAGAAAACACAAATGAGAATAAAGTGCTCCAACTGAAACAAAGATCAATTAAAGGCTTGCATGGGGACCTCCCTGGTTGTCCATTGGTTGAGAATCTGGGACTCAGTCCCTGGTCTAGGAACTAAGATCCCACCTGCCCAGAACAACTAAGCCTGCACACCTCGACACAAGATCCTGCGTGCTGCAACTAAGACCTGCTGCAGCCAAATAAATAAAAATTAAAAAAAAAATTAATAGAGGAGAAAAGACATATTCTAGATAATTACAACATAAAGAAGTGTTGAGCGGTGGAGGAGGCAGCCCATTTAGAATGGCATGTGCTGTCAGACCTGCCCTGAGGTAGACTCCTGTCTTCATGAGGAGTTGGGTAGCATGGAGCTGGATTGTGAATGTCAGATAGGCTTAGAACTTTTGGAGTTAAGGGAGACAGACTTTCCAGAAGGTGGGAGCAAGGTTTGGAGAGTGCAAGGTGGGGTTCTATGTCTAAGAATGTGTATGTTTATGTTCTTGAGCTGGAGGGTTAGAGAGTCAGAGAGGCAGCTAAGGCATGAATCATCATTCATGAATCAACCGCAGGTATGCATATAATCCCTCCTTCTTGGACCTCCCTCCCACTCTCCATCCCACCCCTCTAGGTTGTCAGAGAGCACCTAGCAGAGCATAGTGTATATGTGTCAATTCTAATCTCCCAATTCTTGATAACACTTTACTTTTAATGTGGTATATTTGGCTTGTAAAACTCATAGAGTTGTAAACTCTAAGCCATGTTCTTAATACATGCCATCACTACCTATTAAATCTAACATGGTACAGATTCTTATGATTTACTCATTTTAAAATTTATTTATTTTAGACATTAATCATGTATCTACTATGCACTCAATAGTAGATTGCAGTAATTTTCTAGCATTTAAAAACAGTCACTAGGCTGCCATTTTGAAAACAGATTGATCACGATAAAAATAGAAGCAAGATAGATGCTAACAGTTCAGAAAGGAGATAACGATGCTAGGTAGTAAAACTAACCTTTGGTGGTGATGAGATATAGTCAGGTGGCTCAGAGGTAAAGAATCCGCTTGCAATGCAGGGGACTCGGGTTTGGTCCCTGGGTCAGGAAGATCTCCTGGAGAAGGAAATGGCAACCTGCTCCATTATTCTTGCCTGGGAAATTCCATGGATAGAGGAGCCTGGCAGACTATAGTCCATGGGGTTGCAAAAGAGTCAGACACAATTTAGTGACTAAACAACAACAAATATTTATATATAATATAACAAAAATGTTTTTATATAATAAATGTATATGTAATGATGATGCCTTCTTTCTATACCTTAGGCCTGAGATATTGGAATGATGGACTTCATTTATGGAGTTCAGGGAAGACTGGGAAAGATATGAATAGGTAGAGATCAGAATGTTTGATTTTTATATGTATTGTTCAATACCCCTAATTTAATGTCTAAGTGGAGATATTTACCAACCAGTTAGACTGCAAGATGCCTTCAGAAGAGGTCAGAGATAGAGATGCATATTTGGAAACCATCAGTTTATGATTAATTTTATATATCATTTTATTCCATGGTAAAATGAAGATAAATACAAAATAAAATCTCATACTACAATCCTTTTGTGATGTTACAATATATTTGAATGATGACATCAGAAATACTGCATGTAAAATAACACATATAATTAATCAATTTAAAAATCTCTCATGATTACTATTTTTCAACTAGTTGTTCACTCTAAATTAAGGTTTTATTATTTCATTGCCTATTGTTAACAGTTATAATATGTTAAAATGATGAATATTGCCATTTCTTTTATCTGACATCCTACCTTTAGCCATAATATTTTAACTAGAAAATGTAAAACTAAGGCACCAGAACAACTTTTTTTTTAAGGAAAAGTTTTCATCCACTGAATGTAACCATGCATTTATGCAAAATAAGAACTGATTATAGTTATCAAAAATAGCAAAATCACTATATGGGCATTTACTATTAACAAGAAAATCTTTATTCTAGCCTTTTTATTTTTTTTAAGCTTTTTAAAAATTGAGATATTACTTACAGTGTTGTGGTAGTATTAAGAGTATAGCAAAGTGATTCAGTTATACGTGGGCTCCATTGCCCATTTCTTTCAACTCTGCAACCCCATGGACTGTAGTCTGTCAGGCTTCTCTGTCCATGGGATTTTCCATGCAAGAATATAAGAGTGGGCTGTCATTTCCTTCTCCAGGAGATCTTCCCAGCCCAGGGATCAAACGTCCATCTCCTGTGTTTTCCTGCATTGGCAGGAAGATTCTTTACCACTGAGCCCCTGGGAAACCCATATATATATACACACACGCGCACACACATATATATAGTTATTGGAGAAGGCAATGGCAGCCCACTCCAGTACTCTTGCCTGGAAAATCCCATGGACAGAGGAACCTGGTAAGTTACATACAGTCCATGGGGTCTCAGACTCGGCCGTGACTGAGTGACTTCACTTTCACTTTGCACTTCCATGCATTGGAGAAGGGAATGGCAACCCACTCCAGTGTTCTTGCCTGGAGAACCCCAGGGGCCGAGGAGCCTGGTGGGCTGCCGTCCATGTGGTTGCACAGAGTCGGACACAACTGACGTGACTTAGCGGCAGCATATATAGTTATGTGTCTAAAATAGATTATTTTCCATTATAGATTATTGTAAAATATTTAATATAGTTCCCTGTACAATACAATAGGTTCCTGTTGTTTACCTATTTTATATATAGTAGGGTGGCATGCATGAATCCCAAACTCCTAATTTACCTCCCTGCCCTCACTCTGCTATCTCCTTTGGTCACCATAAGTCTGTTTTCTATTTCTGCAAATCTATTTCTGTTTTGTAAATAAGTTAAATTCTGTCATTTTTATATGCCGCAAATAAGTGATGTCATGTGATATCTGTCTTTATCTGACCTACTTCACTTAATGTGATAGCATCTAGATCCATCTATATATCTGCAAATGACAATATTTCTACAAATGGCAATACGTCATTCTTTCTATTCTAGCCTCTTTCTAATAAAAATAGCTACAGTTTTTACCAAAACATGTAGAGAACTAGCTGCATGCAGCGCCACAAAAGGGTGGGCAAATCACCACCCCATCCCTCGAGTCCAACCTCTGCACACACCGTACCCTCACCTCGTATTAGAAATGAGCTTGCCCCGCCTCAGGGAGCAAACCAGGAAACCTGTTACTTGTTTCCACTGCCTCCTACAGCTAGCACAGGAACCCAATAAAGCCTTGCCTGAAAAAAATAAATAAATAAATAAATAAAGCTATTTAATCAGTGATTTTGAATTCAAAACTTATAAAGACCCTGAAAAAAAAAAAAAAAAGCATTATCAAGTAATGATACCCTTAGCCATTCTGCATTCCGACCACATTTTATGTTATGCTGCCACCACAGAAGGATGTGATGTACTAAGAAGTCTCTAACTCACTCCTTTAGCCTGTCCATTTCACATAATTAAGACAAGTGGAAAGTGTTAGTCACTCAGTTCTTTCCGACTCTTTGTGACTCCATGATCTGTAACCCACCAGGCTCCTCTGTCTGTGGGATTCTCCAGGCAAGAATACTAGAGTGGGTTGCCATTCCCTTTTCCAGGGGATCTTCCCAACCCAGGGACTGACACTGGGTCTCCTGCATTGCAGGCAGATTCTTTACCTTCTTGAGCCACCAGGGAAACCCCAGTTAAGATAAGATAACTCAGATCAATCAGTGTCCTATATGAAATGTATAGTTTTCCCCAACAAGGAAACTACCTAACGTGTTTCCTATTTTAATAGGAAAACCACATTATTTACGAAAAAAACACTTGAAACTGTTTATTTTCCTATCTGTAGCACAAGTGGAGATTACTTAATTTGGAGTATTAACGTGAATGAAAAATGCTACCCTATAGCATTTTTATATACTACAAATATTACATATATTGTCATACATTGTGAAAGTCGCTCAGTCATGTCCGACTCTTTGTGACCCCACGGACTCTAGTCTGACAGGGTCCTCTGTCTGTGGAATTCTCTAGGCAAGAATACTGCAGTGGATTGCCATTCCCCTCTCCAGGGGATCTTCCTGACCTAGAGATCGAACCTGGGTCTTCTGCATTCCTGGCGGCTTCTTTACCATCTGAGTTACTAGGGATGCCCTGTCCTATCTTACTTTAGGTTAACATTAGATTATGCCATTTGCATTGTGTTGTTTGACTATACAGACTTTTGTCGGCAAAGTGATGTCTCTAGGCTTAATATGCTGCATAGATTCGTCATAGCTTTCCTTGGAGGAGCAGTGTTAAAGTGTTAATCGCTCAGTCATATCCAGCTCTGCAACTCCATGGACTATAGCCTGCTAGGGTCGTCTGTCCACGGGATTTTCTAGGCAAAAATACTGGAGTGGGTTGCAGTCCCCTTCTCCAGGTCTGAGGGGCAAGCGCCTTTTAATTTCATGGTTGTAGTCACCATCCACAGTGATTACGGAGCCCAAGAAAATAAAATCTGTCACTCTTTCCACTTTTTCTTCATCTATTTGCCATGAAGTGATGGAACCAGATTCCATGATCACAGTTTTTTTGAATGTTGAATTCTAAACCAGATTTTTCTCTCTCCTCTTTAACTCTCATCAAGAGACTCTTCAGTTTCTCTTCACTTTCTGCCACTAGAGTGTATCATCTGCTTATCTGAAGTTGTTGAGTGTGGATGTGAGGCTAACTCATAATGAAGGCTGAGTGCCGAATTGATGCCTTTGATTTGTGGTGCTGGTGAAGACTTCAGAGTCCCTTGGACTGCATGGAGATCAAACCAATCAATCCTAAAGGAAAGTGAAAGAAAGTGAAGTCGCTCAGTTGTGTCCAACTCTTTGCAACCCCATGGACTGTAGCCTACCAGGCTCCTCCCTCCATGGGATTCTCCAGGCAAGAGTACTGGAATGGGTTGCCATTTCCTTCTCCAGGGGATCTTCCCGACTCAGGGATCGAACCCGGGTCTCCCGCATTCCAGGCAGATGCTTTAGCCTCTGAGCCACCAGGGAAGCCCAAATCCAACTCAAATATTCATAGGAAGAACAGTTGCTTAAGCTGAAGCTCCAATACTTTGGTCACCTGATACCAAGAGCTGACTCAATTGGAAAAGACATTGATGCTGGAAAAGATTGAAGGCAAAAGAAGAAGGGGGTGACTGGAGATGAGATGGTTAGATGGCATCTCTGCTTCAACGAACCTGAATTTGAGCAAACTCTACGAGATAGTAAAGGACAGAGGAGCCTGGCATGCTGCAGTCCATAGGGTCACAAAGTGTAGGATATGACTTAGCGACTGAATAAAATTACATTGTTATATGTTATGTGCTATGTTGTACTATATTATTTTGTATTACTATTAGATGGTTAGAATTAATGCTATCATGACAAGTTACGGGCTCTTTAAAACATTAAATTTCTATCATTGATATTCATTTAACTTACAGTGTTGCATTGCATCAACCACATGTAGGAAAGAGCTTGATTTATTATTAGGTAAACAAAATATAAATAAAAGCTATGTCTTATTCACCAATTGATTTGACATCAATGCAACTTTAATGTGGAGAGTACTGAAAAATTCATGTATCCATCTACACAGAAAGGATATGTCTCCATTTAAAGGATGGTGTCCAAAGAACTCTGCTAGAAATGGCACTGTCAAGTTTTGTTTTGGTAACTATTATAGAAAATCTCAAATTTCTTCGTGTCCAAGCCTGGAACAGCATTATTCATTATTTATTTCAGATACATTGCTTTCAGAAAAACTCCATGTGATAACTCTTCTGGCTTATATAACTGCATATTTTTGATCCAAAATACTAAATATTTAAAATAGAGATTCTCTCAAAGACCTGATTGTTTCCTCTTTCTCTAGATCCTTGACATCTCCATGTCCCAAGTGTCTATCAGCAAAACTGAAAATATAGCTAGCTTTCTTTTTGTTCAATCCTTGTATCATTGGGACACATGGCTATGCATAAAGTCATTGACCAAAACAAATGAATAATCTACTTACCCCTATTTGTAGTTGTAATTGATTGAGTTTATAGTATAAAATAACTTCAGTAGCTTATGTTCAGTTCACGTGTCTATTAGATTAAATTCATGCCATACTAGAAATCTGTTACCTCTCAAAGTAAGGCAAAATTAATAGAATTAATTAATAGAATTAATCATTTAAAATAATTTTTAATGTTTAAAATGTATTTAAATGTTTAAATATTAATTAATTAATAAAATTAAAAATTAATAGAATATCCATATAAGGATATTGGTGATTAAGGAAGGTGATTTAGACAATGTAATATGAAAAATCTTACAACAGGATTATTCTTATTATAGTTGTTTTTTTCTTTAATAAAGCTTTAAAAATGTACTCTGTAGAGATGGCCTATTTATCCTTACCCAACCTTGTAGGGGGAAAAGCGCTGTGAGGCAGGAATGGTTTTCTGGAAGCTATTAACAGTGTTTTCTGTAAAATAGCAACTTAAAGAGGCTTCCCATTGCTCTTTGAAGCCATTAAAAGGAATATCTGGATTTCTTATGCAAAATTAAATTTATCCTATGTGATGTGCAAGTATGTGCATGCTAAGTCACTTCAGTTGCGTTCAACTCTTTGTGACCCTATGGGCTATAGCCCATCAGCCTCTTCGGTCCATAGTATTCTCCAGGCAGGAATATTGCCATGCCCTCCTCCAGGGGATCTTCCTGATCCAGGGGTCGAATCTGCGTCTCTTACAGTTGCTGCATTGCAGGTGGATTCTTTACCACTGAGTCACCAAGGAAACCCTCTTCTGTGGTATAGTAATACAAAACTTAATTAAGTGTTCAGTTCAGTTCAGTTCAGTCACTCAGTTGTGTCTGACCCTTTGCGACCCCTTGAACCACAGCACACCATGCCTCCCTGTCCATCACCATAGTAGTACAAAACTTAATTCAGAAAACTTTAAAAATTATTGTTTCAACTTTTGTAACATTTTTGGGAAGAAAATTATAGGTAGTTTTATAAAAATTACATTCACGAAAGCATACTGTCTTTATAAGAAAATGTTATACTTGTGAAAGTCATTTTAAATTGAAGTATTTACATTGTGCAATAGGGATGGTAAACACCACTTACATGGTTTTATACCTTAATTAACCCTAACTGGTATTATTTGAGCAGAATTCTTGTTAAGCGGCATATTATGATTATGTAGTTTCACTAAAGTAAATATGCCTGATACTTTAGTTCTCCTCTTTTGACTTTAGAATTCTTTCTCTGAGCAGTAATATTCCATATGCATGACATTTTAATGGTCTCTTTTCATAGAAATTGATGAAGTGTATATTCAAAAAGGGTAACTCTCTTAAAATCAGGCAGTTTAGAATTGTGTTTAGAAAGATAAATGAGCAATGATCCTTACTTATTTTCTAAGATCAATATGAAAAGCCCTAAAATTTGAGTTTAGTTTGTATGAATATACTTAACACAATATACAAGGAGTGCCATTATTGTAAGGATACGTTTTGAAGGGTGACTTTTCAAAAAATAATGATAGAGAATAGAAAGAGTGGCAGGTAGATAGCACACTGGCTGATACCATAATGCTATTTTTTATCAGCAGTGTCAATAAAAAAATTCAGTCAACATTTGCTTATTTTTTGACATCTTGCCAACAGTAGGTTAGACTGAAATTTTTTGCACTGAATAAGCGAAAAGGAAGATTTTGTGCCACTGTCTATAGGGAAAGCATGATCTCTGTTATGACTCTTGCAAATTGAAAAAGGAAAGGGAAAGGCTAGTTTGAATAAGCTTTATTGATTGATTTTTTGATTGATTCATTTTATATGAGGCTGACTGCTATAATCATGTCTTTCAGATAGACTGTAGACCCAAAATAGCTTCAGAAAATCATTTCTTCCCCTGCAGCAATGAGATGATATAGACAACCAGGGGTTCCTGTGTGTTGAGGTAACCCAGGTGACAACCTGGAAGAAGGCAGATATACCTCCAGCTACACTCTTGTTTTGGTGTCTAATTCCTCCTAAAAGAGCAGATCTTTAAGGAAGAAAGAGGGGTTTTGACATGGATTCTGAATGTCATATCACATGTTTCCAAATTTATTGAGGGAAAAGCATCTACCTGAGACTCATTTCTTAGATGTGAGAATTTAAGCATAAGACCGTGATTTGAGAATTTTCCCTTTGGAATAAAATTAACTTGACATGGTTTTGTTTGGTGTGTTTTACCTGTTTCATTTTTGACAAAGAGTGTTCCAGGAATGAAATTTCAGTCATAAAAATTCTTCTTTGAACTCTGAAAAAAGAGCATAATTCCTCTTGCCATGATTATTTGTAAAGTCCCGTGGTCAAAGACGTCTTTGTTGTTGTTCAGTTGGTAAGTCACGTCCAACTCTTTGGACTGCAGCATGCCAGGTTCCTCTGTCCTCCATTATCTCCCAGAGTTTGCTGAAATTCATGTGTACTGAGTCTGTGATACTGTCTATTAATAACCATCTCAAAGATGTCGAGCAGGTCAGAATCAAGGATTTTGTGACTGTCTTAATGCAGTCTCCCAGCAGAGGAATACTCATTTCTTCTTTTCCTCTCCCCATGTTTATCTAGGGGCCTGAGTGTCTGTGTTCATGTGGGTGGGTAGGAATTTAACAGAGTATTTCCCTGTGTCCTGATCACATTTATGAAATCATCTCTAAGCTGAGATTGTCAATGAGGAGCAACAAGATGGCCATTCTTGAGCTGAGTAGAAAATCATTTTATTTGATATTCAACTAACGGGCTATGGTCTTTGAAAATAAGTTTTCAATAGATGAGGAAATGAGGAAATATTAAAAGCACTATGTTTTGCTCAAATTATTGCATTCAGCTGCAATGGGTCATAAATATCAATTCAGTAAATACAATATCATTGTATTCATGTGTGCATTCCCTTCTGATTTTCTTCATTCTAAAAAATAAATAAATATGAATAGATAATTACATGAACACAATCTGATATTGTTTAAAAGCATTTTAATAGGTTTCATTGGAAAAAATGTGTAATGAGGAGATGAAATATGTTTGCTCTGTTCAATACTGAATTTCCAATTCTAAACATTGTGCCTGACATGTAAAAAAATTGCTTTGCCTTGTTTTAAATTTTACTGCTTTTTAAAATAAATTGTTAGTAAATGAGGGTAAAAATTAGAGAAATTCTTATGTTATATTTTAGACATATGAAATAGGAATTTTGGAACAAATTTTGCTTTGCAAGTGCTGCAGATTTTATTTAGAATCTATAGAAAAAGACAAATGAAGTAGATCTTTATTAAATAGAATAGTCTGTTTTGAGAACATGGCTGGATGTCTTTTTGAGTGTTTTCTAATCCAAAATGATTTACTTTTGAGAAGCAATTTAAATTAGATAGATGAGGAATATAAAATTTGCAATGCAGTAAAATCAAGTGAGTATAAGACAAAACTCTGTTTATATAGATGAATTAAGCTAAATATGTCAATGTATCATAGATATCAACTAGCAATAGATGAATACATGTACTTTCATAGGCTCATGGCTTCTGCTTATTAACTTTAAAGGATCATAAAAGAAAGAATAACTCATTTGGCAGGTCAATATGAGGATTTTGCTGATCTCATAATGTCATGTCATAGATCTCCAAAACTGTCCATATATGCTCCGCTTATGAATCTTGGAAAAATATGCATTTACTGTCAACATTAGCTATCTTAAAGGTGAAATTGTATTTCATACCTAGTTTCCTTCTTTTCCCTTAGCATGCTAGATTAATTCCCCTAGGGTGGCTCAGGACTAAAAGAACCCATCTGCCAATGCAGGAAATTCAGGTTTAATCCCTGTGTCAGGAAGATCTCCTGGAGAAGAAAATGGCAACCAACTTCAGTATTCTTAGCTAGGAAATCCCATGGACAGAGAAGCCTGGAAAGCTACAGTCCATGGGGTCACAAGAGTCGGACACAACTAGGTGACTGAGCATATGAGCACGAGCCACAACTGCTAAGTCACTTCAGTCGTGTCCAACTCTGTGCGACCCCATAGACGGCAGCCCACCAGGCTCCCCCGTCCCTGGGATTCTCCAGGCAAGAACACTGGAGTGGGTTGCCATTGCCTTCTCCAATGCATGAAAGTGAAAAGTGAAAGTGAAGTCGCTCAGTGTGTCCGACCCTCAGCGATCCCATGGACTGCAGCCCACCAGGCTCCTCTGTCCACGGGATTTGCCAGGCAAGAGTACTGGAGTGGGTGCCATTGCCTTCTCCGACGAGCCACAACAAATGACCACAAAGTGAGCGGCTTAAGACAGTAGACATCTGTTCTCTCACAGTTCAAGATGCCAGAGTCCAAAGCCAAGGTAACAGCACGATTGGTTTCCTCTGGAAATTCTTGTCGAGAAACCTCCTAATTAATTGTCTCCTCCCTAGCTTCTGGTGGTTTCTAGGCATCTTTTGTATCCTTGACTTCAGGCAGCATAACCCCAAACTCTGCATCTTGGAAAGGTCTTTGAAACACACTTTAAAGATTTAAGATTTTGGCAAAAATCATTACTGTAAGCATAGCAATCCTTGTATAGGGGAGTGTATAATACTTTAAAAAGATCCAATAAATTGATATGTGTATAAATTGAGAATTTTCTTTAATTCAATTAACTAAATTAATTCAGTTTAACTAACCCATACAAATTTAGATATCCTTAGTAGAAAGCACAAAGAAGCTTAAGCTGTATTTGTCATTTTGTTTTTTAGTACAATTTTAAGTTTATAGCCAGAATTTATAGATAACGCAATGTTTTGCTTCATTTCCTTTTATGTAAAATATATATGAAATTTAAAATTTGCTTCCTTATTTTGGTATTTTAGAAATTCATAGAAATTTGCATGTACTAATATGCATGCTTGACTTTGCCATAAAATCTCAATTTATGGATAATAACACATATATTATTGTATATGTGCTTAAACATATATATATATATATATATAAATTGAGAATATAAATTCACCTTGTACTAACATTGTAATACAGTCTTTCAACCTTTTCTTGTTTTATACTCTAATTTCAAGTCCTGGAATATTTGTTGATATCTAATTTCCTGATGACAAGAATGCAGACTATTTTATTGAATTTCCAAGCAGATGTCTGTATAGAACATAAGATGAATACAGAAATTAAGCAAAAAAAAAAAAAATGTATCTTACTCTACTAAATTGAAAGCTCTCTTTACACTTGGAAAGCAAAATGAAGATTTGATGCACTCATATAGAAAACAAGTTTCTTCATTTCTGAAAGGGGTTTGCTTACAGCACACTTTCATTCATTCTGTCATGTAGTTGGTTAACATGTTTTAGCAGCTTCTATGAGGCAGGCACCAAAATCAGTACACTTACTTCATATTGCCCAAACTCTTCACATCTGCTACGCCGAGGGATACAGATAATTTCATGCACTTCATATTTTGAATTAAATATTGCATACTATCATTCACCTTCTCAAATATACTTGTTAACATTGCTCTTAAGTACTATCAACTGGATGTTTACTACACTTACTCAGCGTGTAAATGTCTGTAAATATTAATGTATTATCCATATGTAATACTATACTAACTTTGTAGCCCAGTTTAACAGTTGCTAAGTATTTTTTATGTTTCACATAGTTGTTTTTGTTTGAAATTAAAAGTTACAATGCATTAGAGGCTTGGGTTTTTTTTTTTTTTTTGGTATCATTTTTACTGCTAAATGGATAAAGATTCTAGAAGGATGAATATGCATTACTGCTCTGATGAAACGGTAAAGGAAACTCTAATTTCCAGCTTCTGATTTATAAGCTATGGTTATTTAATCATCAGGCAGCAGTAATTTTTGGAACATTAAACAGGAAGTTGTATTTCAAGTCATCTTTAGTCACTGATGGTCCATATGTGCAATTTAACAGTGTATGCCCCTATGTAAGGGGCTTCCCAGGTGGCTCAGTGGTAAAGAATCCATTTGCCAACGCAGGAGACTCAGGAGGTACAAGTTTGATACCTGGATTGGGAAGATCCCCGGGAGAAGGAACTGGCAACCCACTTCAGTATTCTTGTCTGGAAAATTCCATGGACACAAGAGCCTGTAGGGCTACCATCTGTGGGGTCACAAAGAGTTGGACACAGTGGAGAAAATGAGCACTCACTCATCCCTGTATAATCAGAATGGTGATATTTGGATTGGGTTTTCAAGACAAATTATACCATTTTGCATTCTGCAGGCAAAAAAACGCTATAGAATATCTCTATATTCTATACATGCTGTTGTTTCAGCCGGTAGGTCATGTCTGACTCTTTTGTGACCTCATGGACTGTAGCCTACCAGACTCCTCTGTCGATGGGATTTCCCAGGCAAGTATACTGGAGTGGGTTGCCATTTCCTTCTCTGGTATTCTCTATATATAAACTATCTATAATAGCTTCAAGGAACAATGCTTCGTAAAAAGAAAATGAAGGAAGAAACATTTATATATATATATATATATATATATATATATAGTTGTTGTGGAAACAATGTCACATAAAAATGATGACAGGAAATCTGTATCAACATGAAATGAGATATTTTGAGGGATATTGAATACTTCATTATCATGGGAACAGGACAAGGTTATTTAGCACAGGTGTTTCTGTAATTGTGATGCATTAGCAAAATTAGTCGTGTTCAATGGCCCTCACACTTCCTTTGCCACCTGTACTTGATTGGTGTACTGTTATTACCAAGAGATTGAAACATGTACTGTAGAACTAAGTTCATAACTACAAAAATAACCTATTTGTGGCTTTATCACCTTCTTTTGGTAAATAAAACTGTTTTTCCAACATTGTCTTCTTTCGTAAAAAACAACCTTGGAAAATGAGCACAATGTGATAAATTCTGAACCAAGTTGGAGAGAGGAAACTCCCAGGAAAAACAAAGCACTTGTGTAGGTCACAATGAAAGTTGAAGAGTTTTTTCATGCTGAACAATGACCAAGAATTTAAAGTTGCTTTCATACTGAGATACTACTTATCCATTAATCTCTGAGGATGCTAGATAAAAATTTGAAGACCCTGGGCCCAGCCCAGCCTACTAAATAAGACTCTGACAGTACCCCAGTGATTTGGCTTCACAATCAACTTTTCCAACCATTGATCAGATGGTTAAGATGCATGAAAGATACATGATTTTTATAAAGCAAGATAATATTTGATATACCAGTATACCATGCTTGCATTTGCAAGGAACATAAATATTAGATGATACAGAGAACACTCCTTAATAATTAGTAGCTGTAAATGCATTATTGTTTTCCTCATTTTGAAAAAAAAAATGTAGAAGGTGCTGTGAAGTCATGAATATTTTACCTAAACTTGTTTCCAAACCACTGAATTCAAAAGCAGGACTGCCAAAGTCATTGGCGTTTGATGCTTTGGGATTGACAGCCTTGAATTTTTATAAATCAAATGAATGCATAGTATAAACTAGTATATTCATTCATTTCATTAGAAATTAAATGCATATACAAGCAATATTTGAAATATTATTTCCCAATTAAATGCTTTGTCATCTTTAAGATAAACCTTAATGATGAATTTGACTGCTTTTTTAAAATTTCAGATATGATATAATTTGCATGTTATGAAACTGATAATTATAATTTGATTTTTATAGAAATAGCCTAAATGATTATAGGAAACTGTTTTAATATGTCAAATTAGTTCAATGATAACAACAGTTACATAAATTATGTATTAGTACTTGGGCATGTGTCTGTGGCCTCTTTTTTAAATGTCAAGCTCCAGTTAATCATTGGCAAATGGTCAGTTAATTCTGATTCCTTTCATTGGGACCACAGGAATGTATTGCAAGCACAAATTTCATTCTTGTCTCTATTTCTGGATAAACCTAGGAAAACCTCCCATAGTAACTGAGTCTTTTGCCAGCTCATATATTAATATTTCAGGGAAACAGCTGCCCTGATAGGTGTATCTTATTTGGAACTGCCCTGATAGGTATATCTTATTTAGAGTTGTAATATTATATCTTGTTATCTCAGTCATTTTGTAAATCAGCAGTGTTATGGAAATGTGACTTCATATTTTATTTTAAACTTATTCAATTCAAAAAATAAATAGCAAGTATTATTTGCTGTTGACTTAAGAATCCAAGATAGTTGACATATCCGACATAAAAAATACTGTGCAAGCCCTTCATAAAACATGATACTATTCTTCTAGACTCCAAAATGCATGTGTCTTTGACCAAATAATGACTCTATTCTATGAACAGATGTCCTGGACAATCACAACCTGCTTACTCAGAACATTAAGCCTCCTACATCCATGAAATCTTCGAATTGTATTTGTCCAGTTCTTTGGGGTTCTTCTACCTCACTGTGGGCTTCTAGAAGCAAACATTATGGATCATAAGAGTTAACTTTAAGCTATTTTGGCCCCTGTTACTACCTGAAAAGTCTTTTATCTCTGCATTATTGCATCATCTTTTATCTGAGGATTAAGTGACCCCATATTATTAGCCATAAATCAGTCACCATAGTTCATACTTTGAAGTAACCTTTAAAGCATCTCTTGATTTCTTAATATCAAGGATACAACTTTGTTATTACAGTTTCCATCATATTCATTATCTTTTTATCTTCATTACGTAACATTTATATCATCAATTCTATGTTTGGTGTAAAGTAGGGACTAAACATGTATAATGAGCAATTCAGTAAAGAATGAATGTGTCAGTCTCTACATCCAGACCACTTTTTCAAGTCTTTTTACTGGAGTGAGAGTACCCTTCCCGATCTAGACTGATAACTCTTTCTCCCTAAGCTTGTAATGATAAGAGAATAACATCACAGTCTGAGTTGTTTCCAAGATGTCTGAAATAGCCAGAACTACATTGAACAATTCCTGAAGATATCGGAGTTTATATGTATTAGATCCCACTTCCTTTCCTTTTTTTACATAACTCTTTTCTTTTATGAAAAAAAAAAAGTCAGAGCTTCATGTGTATAAATATGCTGCTGCTAAGTCTCATCAGTCGTGTCCCACTCTGTGCAACCACATAGATGGCAGCCCATCAGGCTCCACCGTCCCTGGGATTCTCCAGGCAAGAACACTGGAGTGGGTTGCCATTTCCTTCTCCAATGCATGAAAGTGAAAAGTGAAAGTGAAGTTGCTCAGTCGTGTCCGACTCTTAGTGACCCCATGGATTGCAGCCTACCAGGCTCCTTGCAGTATATAATACATTTAGCATCTAATTTGAATGTATTATATACTGCATATAAGATGTGTATTTTATATGCAGTATATAATACATTCAAATTAGATGCTGGGATATACATACAGACAAATATTACAATTTTTCTTTTACCACATGGGTACTCAGCACTACTTTGTAATGTGGATATAAGATACTTTTTAATTCCTTTTATCTAACAGATAAAAGTTTCAAGAGTGACACAAAGAAACAAATGTTTTTTCCTTGTTTGAATGAAATGATATTGTCAGACATAATCAAGCACATTTTAAAAGATGTTTTTATGAGGTTGTCAGGAGTTTGGCTAGTCTGCTCTATGGAATTATGGCCTTGGCATTCTTTTCATTGACTGAGCAAGCAGCCTGGAGTGACTTTAAGCTGACATGGTCCCCTCAAATAAGCAAATATCTTAGATAGCATTCTACAGAGTCACAAGAAAATGTAATTTCCTGATACATTTGCTTCAATAGCCCTTGTGATCAACAATTTCTCTTGTCTCCCAGACCCCATTCTTTTAGTTTGAATTAAAGAGCTCTGCCTTAACCCATGAACCCCAAAGCACTTCACCCACCAAACCTAGTAAAGGCATGTTTTCTATGTCCTGTCCTTCTCTGCCTTGATGTCCCCATGTGGCCCCTCAAGACATGCTGGCTACATCTTCCAGGGAATGTAAATGATCAATTTCTTGATTTCCATGTCTTTTGTGGTCTATTGTTGAACTGCAGCTCACTATTGGGCACCCTGTGTTCCACTTAACAAGCATCACTTTAACAAATTCAAAACAGAGGTCAAGGACAAAAGAATTCACAAAGGAGAAGTCTCAAGTAGCATTTTGTGTGGTGAATGAAGGTCATTCTTACATTTCTCATCATGGCAGAGTACATATTTTAGAATAATTCAAACCAGATTTCACATATAATTGAAAAGACAGTCCAAAATTGCCAGGCTATGATCTAGCAGAGAAATAAAATCTAGCGACAAGGGCTGCAAATGCCCGGGAGCATTTGTTATTCAGGATGGGAGCAACCAGCTAGTTGGTACAATTTTGCTGATCTTGAAGGATTCAGTTCAGTTCAGTTCAGTTGCTCAGTCGTGTCCGACTCTTTGAGACCCCATGAATCGCAGCACGCCAGGCCTCCCTGTCCATCATCAAATCCCAGAGTTCACTCAGACTCGTGTCTATCCAGTCAGTGATGCCATCCAGCCATCTCATCCTCTGTCGTCCCCTTCTCCTCCTGCCCCCAATCCCTCCCAGCATCAAAGTCTTTTCCAAGGAGTCAACTTTTCACAGGAGGTGGCCAAAGTACTGGAGCTTCAGCTTTAGCATCATTCCTTCCAAAGAAATCCCAGAGCTGATCTCCTTCAGAATGAACTAGTTGGATCTCCTTGCAGTCCAAGGGACTCTCAAGAGTCTTCTTCAACACCACAGCTCAAAAGCATCAGTTCTTCAGCGCTCAGCTTTCTTCACCTTCCAACTCTCACATCCATACATGACCACTGGAAAAACCATAGCCTTAACTAAATGGACCTTTGTTGGCAAAGTAATATCTCTGCTTTCCAATATGCTATCTAGGTTGGATTAATGTCTTAAAGGATTAATGAAGCAAAATTTGGCAATTAGGACCCACAAATTCCGAGAATCTATTTTGGACCTGGACAATAATGGCTGTTGATATACTAAAGTAGTAAAAAGGAAACAGAATTAAACCACAGGAGACACGGGTTCAATCCCTGGGTCAGGAACACCCCCTGGAGGAGGGAATGGCAACTCACATCTGTAGGCTCACCTAGAAATTCCCTTGGACAGCAGAACCTGGAAGACTAGAGCCAGTGGGGTCTCAAAGAGTCAGACACGACTGAGAGACCAAGTATCAACATGAAGCGGCAGTGTGAAAGGGAATCAGCAGACGCAAGATTAAAAACACTTTTAAAAAGAAATCAAAGTATATTTACTATATCGGAAGAGATGAAGTAAGCTTGGAAAATTCAACAAGAAAGTGATATCTATAAAAAGTGACATGACAAATTAAAAACACAGAGAAACTCAAAGACAAAAATGTGAAGAAAGCAACCCCTCAATAGTTTCCTGTAATAGCAGTTAGACATAGTGAGGTAAAGAAGTGGAGATTTACAAGTGGTACCATAAAAAAACAACCAGAAAGTAGCACTCCAATGGGCAGAAACAATCTGTTTTGTTTCTGATTAAAACTTGTAGCTGCATTTAAATTTAATCTAGCACATAATAAAGACGTTGTATGTTTTAGAAGTTTTTGTTGGCATATAGTTGCTTTAAATTGCTGTTTGTTTCTGCTGTACAGCAAAGTGAATCAGTAATACATATACATATATCCCCTCTTCTTTGGATGTCCTTCCCGATTAGGTCATCACAGAGCATTGAATAGAGTTGCCTGTGCTTTACAGTGGGTTCTCATTAGCTGTTTATTTTATGCATAGTATCAGTAGTGTAAATATGTCAATTCCAATCTCTCAGTTCACCTCATTTTCCCCCTTTGTTGTCCATATGTTTATTCTCTACCTCTGGGTCTCCATTTCTGCTTCACAAATGGGTTCATCTATACCTTTTTCTAACTCCACATATATGCATTAATAAATTTTTTTTTTCTCTTTTCTGACTTACTTCACTCTGTATGACTGGCTCTAGATCCATCCATGTCTCTGCAAATGGTGTGATTTCCTTTCTTTTAACAGCTGAGTAATCTTTCATTTTACTCGAGGAGGCCTACAGTGCTGCCGTCCATGGGGTTGAGAAGAATCAGACACAACTTCGTGCCTGAACAACAAGTGTTTCATTTTTGTGTGCTTTGTAAACACTATTTAAATGACTAGCTAGATGAATGGAGGATTTATTTTCTCCAAAAACTGTGATTCAGATACGTTAAGTAACTTAAAGGAGTGTTTCATGAAAGTCAGAAGTTTAAGGGGGCTTGCCAGGTGGCGCTAGTGATAAAGAACCTGCCTACCAATGCAGGAGATGTAAGAGAGGTGAGTTCAATCCCTGGGTTGGGACCATCCCCTGGAGGAAGGCATGGCCACCCACTCCAGTACTCTTGCCTGGAAAATCCCATGGACAGAGTAACCTGGCAGGCTACAGTCCACAGTGTCCCACAGAGTTAGACATGACTGAAGTGACTTACCATGCATGCATGCAGGAGTTTAAGCTCTTCAGAGAGAAAAGGTGGATTTAAATCTAGATTTTGCTTCTTACATATGTCATTAGGTATATTTCTTGAGTACTCAGTAACCATTTCAGTTTCATTTTTGTTAAATATTTATTAGTAGACCCTTGAACCAAGTAATTTTTATGGTTCTTTATTTTAGAAGCAAATACCAATAAGCTAATCAATAGTCCTAGAGAAATATTATTGATATAAAAATTTTAAAAACAGAAAAACATTACTGGTGTCCACTGTTACACAGGGAAAATAAAGGTATTGTGCAATTATGTCTTTAATTCAAATTACATGTGTATGCGCCAGTTGAAAGTGTTCTCAAGTACTAAATTATAGCTACAAACAGATTAATTAAAGAATGACTATATTCAGTGTGAAACAATCCCTCAAAAAATTAATTTAGTTGAAATTCCCCTTTTATTTTAAATTATCTATTTACTAGCAAGTAAATCCTAAAAAAAAAGACTAAGACAAAAATACTGAAACACATTTATGTGTTAGCTACATTTCTAAAAATAAATACAACTAAGATTATACCCTAAGTTCATGGTATGCATGTACTGGTGATTAAAAAATTAGTATTAACTTAGGAAATCTCTAAACATGAGGGCACAAACATGGATCTGTTTTATTTTTCTAATTTGATTTCCTGATGATGCCATGGAGAATCTTTGTTTTTTCTCATTCAATAGAATGTCTAATAACAAGTGGATATTCCTTTATAAGTTTACAGTTAATTTTAATAGAATAGTTTTATTTCATGATCGAAGTTTCAGTTTGATTTGTCTTAAAGCATTCTCAAATTCTACTCAAAATTTAGCTCACTTGCTTCTATTTCAGTGGGCTTGTAGTGGAGGAGAAAAGTTTCTCCATGTGTTTCAGCTCTGGTGTTGGAACAGGAAAAAGATAAGAGGAGGTGGATCTCTGTAAGGGGATTTGCGGTGACCAGCTGTCTTATCTAGGGTGTCTTACTGACACACTCTCTTCAGCTTCACAGTTGACTTTTGTAATGGGGTGTACTGAGGAGATTCTCCTGAAGTCTAGGGGAGTCACCCCTCCTGCTGCACCTGATACAATAAAAGGAATTCTATCTAGACTCTGTGTTCCACTTCTCTTCCTTGTCCTCTTCTTACCAAATAACATGTGCCTCATTTGCTTATCTGTACACCACATACAATAAGTTTTACTCCCCTCGTGAGTGCCTCTTCTGGAAGTGACAGCAAGGTAGCTCAAGCCCAGCTACTGACTTGGTGAGCCCTCACACCTTGAGGGACTGAAAACGTGAAAGAGTATGGGTTTTGACTGCAGCAAAATCTCTGACTGCTTTTCCTCTACACAGGTTGGTACAGGTACTGAAGAGCAGAGGCCACTGTGCAGACACGCATTTGCTCAGGGATTTGACCTTTCCTGCTTTAGAGAGAATCTTCTGGAGTCTCTATCTGTTGGCTTTGGGAAAGAGAAGAATCCCTACTTTACAAAGAGGAGAAAATAACCTCTTTACAAGGCATTCCAATCGATTCAAAGATCAATATAATTTCTGCTCTCTTCTCTGGCTGTTGATGAGAACAGTGATCATGGTAATTTGGGAAAACGGATTGTTCAGAGAGAGTGCTGTAAGGAAGGGGCAGATCTTGACTGTTAAAAGTTTAGTTGCTCAGTTGTGTCCAACTCTTTGCAACCCCATGGACTGTAACCTACCAGGCTCCCCCCTCCATGGAATTTTTCAGGCAAGAGTACTAGAGTGGGTTGCTATTGCCTTCTCCAAGGGATCTTCCCAGCCCAAGAATCAAACCTGGGTCTCCCACATTGCAGGCAGATGCTTTACCATCTGAGCCACAAGGGAAGCCGTTCAAAATGACTGTTAAAAATAGGTCTTATAACTTAAAAGGTTATATTGAGGTTAAATTGAGGTTCAGGTCTCAATTCCAGAATTAAAGGAAAATTTCATCTCTCTTTCTCTGTCTCTTCATGAAATATTTAATTTTAATTATTACTCTATTAGATCGTTAGATCTGTATCTGTACCTATAATAGCTATATTTGTCATCTGGCCTATTTGAATATATATGTGTGTGTGTATGAATATATATACACACACATGCATTGCTTTACTAGAAGTCAGCAGACAACTATGGAATTAGTACATCTAGTAATAATTTTAATGAAAGAAGCAACATTCTGATCTCCATCTTCAGGAATTCAAAAAAAGATTATTTTATTTTTTTAGAGTATAATTGCTTTATAATTTTTTGTTAATTTCTGCTGTATAACAAAGTGAATCAATTATACATATACATTATCCCCTCCTTCTTGGATTTTCCTCCCACTACCCCATCCCGTTGTTGCAGATCATCACAGAACACTGAGCTGACCTCCCTGTGCTATATAACAGATTCCCACTAGCTATCTATTTTACATATGATAGTGTATATATGTCAATCCCCATCTTCCAATTTATCCTACTCAACTTTCCCTCCATGGTGTCTATACAGTTGTTCTCAAGGTCTGTCTCTCTATTTCTGTTTTGGAGATAAGAGCATCTATATCATTTTTCTAGGTTCCACCTATATGTGTTAACATATGATATTCACTTTTCTGTTCTGATTTCCTTCATTCCGTATGACAGAAAGAACAAGAGACGGGTATAGTCCCTTAGCTCAATATTCTCTCATGCTTTTGAAAATATTCCCCTTTGCTGGTGGTTGACAAGAAGGCAGCTTCAGAAATATTTATTTTAATAGTTGCCATCAGTGAAAATAACTCTTTATAGGTGCACAGTTTCTCTGGTTATCATTTTTAGATAATTCACCACGAATTCCAGGAGCAGTAGTTTTCAGCACAAAAATGAGAAGGCTAATTACACTTGCTGACAGAAATCAAATTCATTTAGAATATCTAGTGACTCTAAACAGTAACTGAAGCTTTCACTTAGCATCTTTGGAAACACTGTCTCCTTTTTTAAAAATATACTTAAAATATGTTTAATTTCAATAGCACAGAAAACTAAGAAGTAGGAACTTTTGACATAGAAAACACATGGTTGGCTTGATTTTTTAATTTTACAAGCTTTCTGGAAATTTGCCTTAAATCTACTTAAACTTTCAAATATTTGTGTATTATTAAATGCAAAATGTGATTTTTTTTCCATGTGTACTAATAAAACAATATTTTCTGGAATGAAAGAACATATGTTAGAAATGACTACTAATGGTTAAAATTAGCATAAATCTTACTGTTTTAAATGTACTCAAATAGTTGCATAGAATTTTTAAGAGTAGGAAATATATTAATATAAAATTATGTATAATATGTGAACTGTCTTTTGAACTAAGCACTTTGAACTTCAGAACACAAAGGGCAATGTGTCTACTCATTTTATTTTATTTCATATACATCCACTATTAGTAATAATATTAATTTCATAAATATCACAAAGTAATAAAAAGCCAAATATTAATCTATGTTCAAAAAGCAAGATAATCTACATTTAATATATAGAAAGATCTTGGTTGGGAAATTTGTAATTGCCTATAAAAAATAGCCTGATGATCTTTCTGTCAATAAAGAAGCTTAAAAAGGGAAAGCCAAAAGAGAACTAGAAAAGCTCAGATAATCACTTTGATTACTTTAGTGAATTTTGATTAAATGGACATTTGATTAGGCATATTGAATGGGACATTGAATGGATATTTGATTGCTTAAATGGATATGAAATACAAGTGTGTAGAAATGGAAAAAGTATAGATTTGTGGAAAATAGTTTCATGATATCCTTCATGATCTGATACCTCTGCAGCAGCTACAATCTCAAGGCACTTGGTTTTGCCATGTAATTTGCAATACTGTCTTATTTACTGACACTAAATCTCTATACGGTGAGGATGAGATGAGAGTTTAGGGGATATTGAACTTGGTGACTTTTTCAATGAATGTCAATTGGAGAAACACCTGTGGTCAGGGGCTTTGGGCCAGTCTCCTGGGAGACTGGGGGATAAATTACTCCAATTCAAGACAGGCTTTTATTTTGTTTTGCACATGGCATCTATTCTTACAGATTCAAAAGACTTTTTTTTGTATGTTCAATACAACCTCAAACATTTAATATACTAGATATTTATATGTGTGTGTGTCTTCTAATATTTTACTATAATTTTAAATATAAAACTGAATATACTAAACTTTATAAAATAATTCATCACATACAAAACATGGACTACTGAATATTAATAGGAGTTCTTCCAAATGAAGGGAAGTATAGCCAGGTTTAAATTAAATTCAAAGGAAAGTATGAAAATTGTGGGTAAGTATGAAAAGAACAGAATGGGAAAGACTAGAGATCTCTTCAAGAAAATTAGAGATACCAAGGGAATATTTCATGCAAAGATAGGCTCAATAAAGGACAGAAATGGTGTGGACCTAACAGAAGCAGAAGATATTAAGAAGAGATGGCAAGAATACACAGAAGAACTGGACAAAAAAGATCTTCATGACCCAGATAATCACGATGGTGTGATCACTCATCTAGAGCCAGACATCCTGGAATGTGAAGTCAAGTGGGCCTTAGAAAGCATCACTATGAACAAAGCTAGTGGAGTGATGGAATTCCAATAGAGCTATTCCAAATCCTGAAAGATGATGCTGTGAAAGTGCTGCACTCAATATGCCAGCAAATTTGGAAAACTCAGCAGTGGCCACAGAACTGGAAAAGGTCAGTTTTCATTCCAATCCCAAAGAAAGGCAATGCCAAAGAATGCTGAAACTACCACACAATTGCACTCACCACACACGCTAGTAAAGTAATGCTCAAAATTCTTCAAGCCAGGCTTCAGCAGTATGGGAACTGTGAACTTCCAGATGTTCAAGCTAGTTTTAGAAAAGGCAGAGGAACCAGAGATCAAATTACCAACATCCGCTGAATCATCGAAAAAGCAAGAGAGTTCCAGAGAAACATCTGTTTCTGCTTTATTGACTATGCCAAAGCCTTTGACTGTGTGCATCACAATAAACTGTGGAAAATTCTGAAAGAAATGGGAATACCAGACCACCTGACCTGCCTCTTGAGAAATCTGTATGCAGGTCAGGAAGCAACAGTTAGAACTGGACATGGAACAACAAACTGGTTCCAAATAGGAAAAGGAGTACGTCAAGGCTGTATATTGTCACCCTGCTTATTTCACTTATATGCAGAGTACATCATGAGAAACGCTGGACTGGAAGAAACACAAGCTGGAATCAAGATTGCCAGGAGAAATATCAATAACCTCAGATATGCAGATGACACCACCCTTATGGTAGAAAGTGAAGAGGAACTAAAAAGTCTCTTGATGAAAGTGAAAGAGGAGAGTGAAAAAGATGACTTTAAGCTCAACATTCAGAAAACGAAGATCATGGCATCTGGTCCCATCACTTCGTGGGAAATAGATGGGGAAACAGTGGAAACAGTGTCAGACTTTATTTTGGGGGGCTCCAAAGTCACTGCAGATGGTGATTACAGCCATGAAATTAAAATACACTTACTCCTTAGAAGAAAAGTTATGAGCAACCTAGATAGTATATTCAAAAGCAGAGACATTACTTTGCCAACAAAGGTCCATCTAGTCAAGGCTATGGTTTTTCCAGTAGTCATGTATGGATATGAGAGTTGAACTGTGAAGAAGGCTGAGTGCTGAAGAATTGATGCTTTTGAACTGTGGTGTTGAAGAAGACTCTTGAGAGTCCCTTGGACTGCAAGGAGATCCAATCACTCCATTCGAAGGAGATCAGCCCTGGGATTTCTTTGGAAGGAATGATGCTGAAGCTGAAACTCCAGTACTTTGACCACCTCATGAGAAGAGTTGACTCATTGGAAAAGACTTTGATGCTGGGAGGGATTGGGGGCAGGAGAAGAAGGGGACGACAGAGGATGAGATGGCTGGATGGCATCATTGACTGGATAAACGCGAGTCTGAGTGAACTCCAGGATTTGATGATGGACAGGGAGGCCTGGTGTGCTGCGATTCATGGGGTCACAAAGCTTCGGACACGACTGAGTGCATGAACTGAACTGAACTGAACTGATGAAAACCAGTATCTCATAACAGCAATGGATTGTAGGAAAATTTGTAATATTGCATCAAGGGGGAATGCTACATATAAATGTAAAATATATAATAAAAATAGTGAAAGAATA
Organism: Capra hircus; assembly: GCF_001704415.2. Classification (NCBI taxonomy): domain Eukaryota; kingdom Metazoa; phylum Chordata; class Mammalia; order Artiodactyla; family Bovidae; genus Capra; species Capra hircus. The sequence goes on along the minus strand of NC_030823.1, from coordinate 14,658,803 downwards.
AAAGCTAAAGGGATTTTATTGTAGCTGTGTACTTATAGGGCTTCCCTGGTAGCTCAGTCAGTAATTATTAATAAAAGTGGGGTTGCTTGCTGTTCAAAAGCCGATAAATAATCAAAGTTGGTGGAAAGGAAAGTTTGCTTTATTTCGCATATGGGCAACTGAGGATGGGGCGGGCTCCTGTCCAAAGGCTTGTTCCCCCAAATTACAATCAGTGGGAAAGAGCAGTTATAGACAAAGAGAGGGAATTGCATGTAGAAACAGCTGCATGTAGCTGACAATCATCTTGAAATTGGTCATGCAGTGTCTGATAAAGTGCTTTAAGTTAACCTTCCATTACAGGGTCACTTTGTTCCCATATCTTTGAAGCCAGTTCTCAGAATTGTGGATGCTTATGTTTTGGCTATAGTTTGGTTATCATGTAGTTAACTTCTTCCACCAGTGGGGGTTTTAGCAGCTACAAGACAACTCATAGGATATAACTCGGAATATTATCTATAGCCCTTGAAGAGGAAATAATGGTCCCTGACTTCGCTTAATAACTGAACTTTTATTTGGATCTGTTTAACTGTTTTCCTTTGCTTCTGCATCTTCTCACTTCTCTGCTTAAATTTATTCTCTGACTAAAGTTGTTTGCTTTTTTTTTTTTTTTTAATAGACAGAAGGCAGGCAGAGGTCATTGATGGGGATGGATGATAGCGCCCTGTTCTGTTTCATAATTCATGTATACTAAATCACCTGACATTGTCTTACATGTTGAAATCTCTGTTTATTATTGTTTCTTTGAAGTCCACTGTCACTTACACACCCAGCTCCAACATATGTTGGATGGTACCAATATCAACATTGGTCACTATTGATTATTTTTCATTATTCTCTGGCCACAGGTCAATTTTTCCATCTTAATACATTCATGTTGCAAATTACTTTTAAAAAATCTGCTATCTTGATATCCATTATAGCTTATTTAAGTTTCTACAAAAATGTTGAAAGAATCTTGTTTCTTAATACATTTTACAAGAACATACAGGGAAATCATTAATGGCATTTACTTAAGTTTTTTTACCCTCTAAATATGTGAAGATTTTCTACAAAATATAGAAGTATCTGTAACTGCATTTTTGTAGTGTTGTATATAAAACTTGTTGATCAGAATTTTTCAAATGTATAAGGGTAAAGAAACAATTCATTCCTACAAAGAGATTAAGTGGACAATATAATTATTCAGTGTTACTCTCTCAATGAGTTCTCCAGGAGTTAAAAGAATTAATTTCACTCCCATTATCACTCTGACCTCAACCCTGCCACTCACACATATAGCTTCCAGCCACAATTTTCTGCTGCAGATATATATTATATATGTACATATATATGTCTATGTATGCACATACATACTGGATATATGAATATCTACTCTGAATATATGTAAATATATAATATATAAGGTTCTTAGTATATATGATCTATACAGTACAAGAATTCAGCATATACTACTTCAGTATTTTTACCATAATTATATTATGTAGCATTACATATATTTTACAAAGCCAAGAAGGGATAATACATACAAAATTTGCAAAGTCAGTTTGTCTCTTACAATTAAAGCAGAAACTTAATTGAACAATTGGATCTTTCTCAGGACTAAAATTCCAAGACATATTTGCCTTACTCAGGCTAGAAAGAAAATATTACATTTAGTGTTTTAGTGTAACATCATCATGATATAATTTTAAACTGTAAATTTTCATTGATCATAATAGCTATAATTATTAGTCACAACTCAGACATTTAATCACAAGTTCCTATTTCTGAAAATTTCATAATACTTTGAAATATTTGAAGATATGCTTGCGCATATCTCTTTAAGCAAATAGCCCTAATTATGAGCAATGCTTTAAAATTCTTAAGAAACCCAGCACATTAGATTGCTGTACCAGGAAAATGTACCAGGAAAATCATTAGCTAGAATTTAAGTAGTAAAAGGGTATAAAAAAGACTCTCATGGAGATATTTCATGACAATGAAGTGGCTGTTTATGATATAAGTGAAATTTGAAGAAGAAGTTCTAGAAAATTAACATTCATAAGATTAAGGATAATCATATCAATTTTCTCTCAATGCTTTTTCCTTTGGGAAAAATAAATGCTGTGACAAAATTAAAAAGAAAAGAATTGTGTTAAAAAAAACCCTTGGTTTTGTGTTTTTTATTTTAGAGGCAGATGCTTTTCTCATGGAAGGAATAGATCATTGATTTATTAAGGCACATTGAGCAATAACTGTCAAATATGCCATCCAAAATTAATTTAATTAAATATTTGACTCATTAATTTTATAACTTGTAGTTCTGAGTTGACATGAAACTCATCCAACATTCTTAATTGAAAAGTCGTATCAGGCCACTGCAAGGATAATTTGAACTGAACAAATCTACCATATTTGACTTAGTATTAAATATAATCCAATATGAATTTTCTTACTTTTGAGTATACTTTGTCTTGTGCAATAATCAAAATCAATACTGTGAATAATTACTCTAAAGGTGATATTTTATGTCCTATATATACATAAGGTGGATGGAAGCTTAGACATTAGGTTTACATTAGAATTGATCTCTACAAAGTAATTAGCAATCCTAGGGCCCATATTGATAATTAGGAGTGCCGAATTTAATATTTCTGATGTGATCCTTTAAAGTCTACATGTAAAATATTTGTTATTCTAGACATTTTCTTTTCCAATAGATCTTTATATTTTAGATGAAGCTTTTAGTCTCCAAAAATAGTAATAATTTTCATAGAATTTCTACTGAAGCAAATGAAAAATCATTAGTGTCTTCATGTTCAAATAACAGAAATGCAGATTATTAGAAATTCCAATTAAGAGGGAATCCCTGGTGGCTCAGCAGTAAAGAATTCGTCTGCCAATCCCTGGGATTGGAAGATTCCCTGGAGAAAGAAATGACAACTCACTCCAGTGTTCTTGTCTGGGAAATTCCATGGACAGAGGAGCCTGGTGGGCTACAGTTCATGTGGTCCCAAGGGTTAAACACGACTTAGGTACTAAATCACCACCACCTATTATTAAGAATGAATATGCATATTGAATACCTTTAATTTCAGTTATTTTCGTTAATTAATGCATTAAAATATTTATTTAGTATCCCTTGCATATTGATCAATTAAAGTACCAAAATTCGTATGTCCGCTATCTTTATAATACGTATATGAAATGCACCTCTTATTCCAATCATCTTCTTCTAGAAATATCTTGATATGTTACGCTTAATGCTGGCTTTCCATGATATATATGGCCCTTACAGTCTGATGGTTCCAGTGTAGTTGGATTTCTAATATGGAGTTTTTGTCTAAAAGTGTTCAAAGATTCAAGTTTCCAAAAATGGTCTAAAGGATTTCCAACTGTTCAAAAGCTCCAGGCAGAAACAGTTTGACTTTTTCTGACTTTCTATTGTAAGTCACACAGCACCAGTTCTGCCATATGTAATTGATTGAAGTAGTCATAAGCCAATACAGATAAAGAAATTAAAGAAGAACTAGACACTATTTCTGTTTGGAAAGTGGTAAGTTCACGATGTAGATTATGGAGGATGGAGAATATTGTTGAAACCTCTTTGGAAACTACAACCAGCCTCATGAAATCAGTATAAAAGAAGAGTTGTTTGTGAAAGTCTGTAGCACAATTCTTTTCATTTAACTAGATGAGATGAGAGAGATGATGGATAGACAAAAGCTTATCAAGTGAGATAATTTTCATTAATATGGAGGTGGTTGAACTGCAATGTTCAGCCTCACTTTATAAATTAACTCTCACTGCTGTTCACAAGGACGATTGGGCTGCATATGAACTTGACAAGTTTGTAAAGAATGAACACAACTTTACTTTTGTTTCAAGTTTTAAAGATTTAAGTAACAGGAATTTTGATGGACATAATATACTTTAAAATTCTTAAAACCACATTAGGAAAGCATAAAAGGAGTGAAAAATTAGACAGCATGCAGGGATATTTCAATTATACCCTTCTGTTTTGAAGCAATACATTAATACTATATCCATCACCACAGACAGCAACTGTCTTTGAAAACAGAGATTATGAGGATAGTACTGGTGAATTCTAGTTTTAAGCAAAAGGATTGGTAAAATGCATACCTCATAAACATAAAGAAAGCAAGAAAAATTATCTTTTAGAATCATGATTTAGCAGCAACCAAAAATTACAATAAATATTGGATGAATGTTTACCAAGCTCAACTATACAAACTTTTTCAACTTTCTCAAAAAAACACTATTTTAATTTTAAACTATTGACTGCATGCATTAAGAATGCTTGATCATACATTCAATCTAAAAGCTAGACTCAAGAAATTTAAACTGAAATCTTTATCCCAAACAAAACAAAACATTATAGATAATATAAATACTTGGACTGCAGGGCATATAAAGTTAAAACAGCATATGTAAATAGAGGAAGAAGAGACAGGAGCAGGGCAGGGTGATACTCATTCTGAGTCTCTTGCAGACCCACATACATCCTTTAATATTAGACCCTTTAAAAGTGGCTGTAACTCTGAATGTTTTTCCAAAGGGAACATGGTTTGTTATCTATCTTACGTGAGATTTCCTACAAAATAGGATCTGAGAAAATTTGCTTACAAGAATCAACAGGCAGGTTTTCTAACCACACCAGTAAGGAAATGAAAGAAAAAAGACTGAACAGAGTGAGAAGCTAATAGAATTTACTTGCTACATATACTGGAATACACAGGAACTGTGCCCTTTCAAGTGAATTCTAGGTGTGCGTATGTGGTGTGTGTGTGTGTGTGTGTGTGTTTGTGTGTGTGTGTGTGTGTGTGTGTGTGTTCAGTTGCTCAGTCATGTCTGAGTCTTTGCAACCCGTTGGACTATAATCCACCAGGATGCTCTGTCCATGGGCTTTTCTAGGCAATAATACTAGAGTGGGTTGCCATTTCCTTCTCCAGGGGATATTCCTAACCCAGGGATCAAATCAGTGTCTTCTGTAAGTCTCCTACATTGCAGGTGAATTCTTTACCACTAAAATATATGGGAAGCCCAACTTTGAAGCTTTATAATACATTTAAGATTTTCTTAGGAGTTTCATAATATGGGGCTTCCAAGGTGGCTTAAAGAGTAGTAGATAATATTTCCTGGAGTTAATCTGCATGTATATATTTTCCAGTATGTTCACTATATTATTTCTATTGAATTCCAATAAAATCTTCTCTTTTCCAGTGAGCCTGAGTCAGTGAAAATAGAAACAAATATTAAAACCTGACTAGGACATAAAGATTAAAATTCACACTTTCCAAGGGGAAGAGAGAAAAAAGAAATATTTTGAGGGGGAAATCCAGGAGATCTGAGTAGAAGCCAATTCAACACTGAGGATTGGAACCTGTTATTGGCAGGCAGAAACACATTGATCAGCCTTCTGATCTTCTAACCACCTGAATAGGAGCAGTGTTTCATCATTTTAAAGATTTTGTCTTCCTCTCTTCTTGTGACTAAGCAGTGAATTTTCACAGTTCTGTAGTGGAAAAGCCCTCAGCACTCTTGAGCCCTTAGAACAGAAGATGAGAGAATGGTAAATTGAGTGTATCTCTAAGGAAAAATCGTTAGTCATGATAATGGAAAGACTATATTAAATTACTTTAAAACTACTTTAAAATTGCTCACTTAGAGGGAAGAGTAGTAAACACATCATATCTATTGCAATGATGTTAGTCCAGAAATCATAAAATTCTAATAATTTGCAAAAGTCTTACATTTTGAAATCAGACAGAATATTAATGCATTGCAAATCTTGTATAACATGCAAAATGCAACCAAGAGCTTTGTTAAATGGAAAAAGAATATTAAGAGACAACATGGTAAAACAAAAATTCTGCCTATTTTGGAAAGTAAAAAGTACTATCAATGACAAATTTGTGCTTGCTAAGGGAAGCATCTGCCATCTGCCTCTGTGGAGACTGGAACCTGTGATAATGCAGCTATTGATCTTCTGCATGCCCTGAAGGGAGTTCCCGTGGAGAATGAAGCACTCTGCTCAGGGCAAACTGGTGGAATGAGTCTTTAGACATTTAGATATTTTCAGGAACTGATTTCGATATCCTAGTCCTTGCATCTCCTTTTATCTAGAAAAGCACTAAATCCCTTCATGGTGACATTAGCTCCCCATGACTAGCAGAAAAACCTTTGTAAAATGAGTGCTTGATTGTGTAAACTCCTACTTCACCAAACCATATATATTAACCTCCCCCTACTGCTTCTTTGGAGTAGTCTCTCAGAGTTATCTGAGGTGCTGTCTCCCAGGCTGCAGTCCTCATTTTTTGCCCCAAATAAAGTTTAACTCGCAATCCTCACATTGTGCATCATTTTTAAAGTCGATAGTATAGATGGCTTCCTCATTTAAATTTTTTAATTATAAGTTTTCCAAATGACTATTTTCGTTAATAAATTTGTCAAGTGGACCAATTAATAATTGCTCAAATGAGTTTGTACTTTCCTGCCTAAATATGATTTTTAAAACATGCAATAAAGTTCTTGAGCTTCTTCATTTGGGTCCCCCTTTTTCCCTGAGTACTTCTGCTCAAAAAGCCTTAAGACAGACCCCTGAGAAAGCCAAAGATTTTGATTCTTTCTGAGTGTTACTTATTTTCTTCTGAGATGAGCTTTCAACATTTGGATTTCCATAGATATTAAAAAAGAATTTTCCTGTTTGAAAAAATCTATATGTGTGTGCTCATATGGCAGCATTCAGATATTAAGATACTGGCTAATTTGTTTTTCTTTTATTTCCTTGACTCATGCACCTCATCTCTCTACAAGGCCCGAAGGTTTTGCAAAACAAAGCTATCTCAGGAAAAATAGTTAGAATGAAACAGTCATTAAAATTTTCCCAACAAAGAGAAACCATTATGAGTGAATTATACCAGTCAAAAAAGAATATTAACCCCCTTGGAATGTAGAAAAAGCAGTAGTAAGAAGTAAAGCTCAATGCTGTAAAGAGCAATATTGCATAGGAACCTGAAATGTTAGGTCCATGAACCAAGGCAAATTGGAAGTGGTCAAACAGGAAATGGCAAGAGTGAACATCAACAGTTTAGGAATCAGTGAATTAAAATGACTGTAATGGTTAGGAAAATATGAGAACTCTGCATTCTTGATGATGTCCTCTAGTCATTCCTTGAAATAGACGTTAATATTATTATTATTAATGGTAATAATGAGTGAAGTCTAACTCAAGGAATGACCAGAGGATGGCACTCTCCTTCTATTATCTTTTTTTTTTGTTTGTTTGTTTGTTTGTTTTGGTTTTTTTTTTTTTAATTTTAATTTTTTATTTTTTTTTAAATTTTAAAATCTTTAATTCTTACATGCATTCCCGAACATGAACCCCCCTCCCACCTCCCTCCCCACAACATCTCTCTGGGTCATCCCCATGCACCAGCCCCAAGCAAGCTGCACCCTATGTCAGACATGGACTGGCGATTCAATTCTTACATGACAGTATACATGTTATAATTCCCATTCTCCCAAATCATCCCACCCTCTCCCTCTCCCTCTTGACCTATGTATCTTGGATCTATTGGCTTTTTAGCTTTATTTGTTTGTATCATTATTTTTGTGGCCACCCTGGGGATTCTAATATACATCCTCAACTATTTCCTGTCTACATGCAGTTAATATTTCACCATTTGCAATAAACTGCAGAAGTGTTGTATCCAAAAAAAAATAATAATAAAAAAATAAAAAAATAAAATGACTGTAATGGGTGAATTTAACTCAGATTACCATTATATCTATGGCTACTGCTGCTGCTAAGTCGCTTCAGTCGTGTCCGACTCTGTGCGACCACATAGATGGCAGCCCACCAGGCTCCACCATCCTGGGGATTCTCCAGGCAAGAATACTGGAGTGGGTTGCCATTCCCTTCTTCAATGCATGAAAGTAAAAAGTGAAAGTGAAAGTTAAGTCTCTCAGTCGTGTCCAACTCTTCACGACCCCATGGACCACAGCCTACCAGTCTCCTTCGCCCATGGGATTTTCCAGGCAAGAGTACTGGAGTGGGTTGCAAGTTTCTTCTGTGGGAAAGAATCCCTTAGAAGAAATGGAGTAGTCATCACAGTCAACAAAAAAGTCTGAAATGCAGTACTTGGATGCAATCTCAAAAATGACAGAATGATCTCTGTTCATTTCCAAGGCAAAATATTCAATATTACAGTAATCCAAGTCTATGCCCTGACCAGTAATGCTGAAGAAGCTGAAGTTGAATGTCTCTATAAAGACCTACAAGACCTTCTAGAACTAAAAGCCAAAAAAGATGTCCTTTTCATTTCAGGGGGCTGGAATACCAAAATAGGAAGTCAAGAAACACCCTGGAGTAATAGGCAACTTTGGCTGTGGAGTACAGAATGCAGCAGGGGAAAGGCTCGTAGAGTTTTGCCAAGAGAATGCAGTGATCATAGCAAACATCCTCTTCCAACAACACAAGAGAAAACTCTACACATGGACATCACTAGAAGGTCAATACCAAAATCAGATTGATTATATCCTTTGCAGTCAAAGATGGAGAAACTTTATAGAGTCAGCAAAAACAAGACTGGGAGCTGACTGTGGCTCAGATCATGAACTCCTTATTTCCAAATTCAGACTTAAATTGAATGAAGTAGAGAAAACCACTAGACCATTCAGGTATGGCCTAAATCAAATCTCTTACATTATACAATAGAAGTGAGAAATAGAGTCAAGGGATTAGATCTGATAGACAGAGTGCCTGAAGAACTATGGATGGAGGTTTATGATATTGTACAGGAGGCAGGGATCAAGACCATCCCAAAGATGGTCTTGAAAAAGAAGTGCAAAAAGGCCAAATGGTTGTCTGAGGAGGTTTTACAAATAGTCATGAAAACAAGAGATGTGAAAGGCAAAGGAGAAAAGGAAAACTATATCCATTTGAATGTAGGGTTCCAAAGAATAGCAAGGAAAGATAAGAAAGTGTATAACGAACTTTTGGACTCAGAGGGAGAGGGAGAGGGTGGGATGATTTGGGAGAATGGCATTGTAACATGTATACTATCATGTAAGAATCGAATCGCCAGTCTATGTCTGACGCAGGATACAGCATGCTTGGGGCTGGTGCACAGTGATGACCCAGAGAGATGTCATGGGGAGGGAGGTGGGGGGGGGGGGTTAATGTTTGGGAACGCATGTACACCCGTGGTGGATTCATGTAAATGTATGGCAAAACCAATACAGTATTGTAAAGTAAAATAAAGTAAAAATAAAAATTAAAAAAAAGAAAAAGAAAAAAAAAATGTACAGAAAAAAAAAAAAAAGAAAGCCTTCAACAGAGATGAATTCATAGAGGAAAACAATAAAATGGGAAAGACTAGAGATCTCTTCAAGAAAATTACAGATACCAAGGAATCATTTCATGCAAAGATGGCACAATAAAGGACAGAAATGGTATGTATCTAACAGAAGCAGAAGATATTAAGAAGTGGCAAGAATACACAGACGAACATTACAAAAGTGATTTTAATGACTCAGATAATACCAATGGTGTGATCACTCACCTAGAGCCAGGCATCCTGAAATGTGAAGTCAAATGGGCCTTAGGAAGCATCACTATGATCAAAGCTAGCAGAGGTGGCAGAATTCCAATTGAGCTAGTTCAAATCCTAAAAGATGATGCTGTGAAAGAGCTGCACTCAATATACCAGCAAATTTGGAAAACTCAGCTGTGGCCATAGGACTGGAAAATGTCAGTTTTCATTCCAATCCCAAAGAAAGGCAATGGCAAAAAATGTTCAAACTGCCACACAGTTGCACTCATCTCACATGCTAGTAAAGTAATGGTCAAAATTCGATATTCAAGCTGGATTTAGAAAAGGAACAGGAACTGGAGATCAAATTGCCAACATCCATTGGATCATCAAAAAAGGAAGAGAGTTGGTGTAAAACATCTACTTTTGCTTTATAGACCATGCCAATGCCTTTCACTGTGTGGATCACAACAAACTGTAGAATCTTAAAGAGATGGGAATACCAGACCACCTGACCTGCCTCCTGAGAAATCAGTATGCAGGTCAAGAAGCAACAGTTGGACATGACACGCAAATTCGTGAAGCGTTCCATATTTTTAAGCAAGGTGAAAAGACAGCTTTCTGAATGGGAGAAAATAATAGCAAATGAAGCAACTGACAACTAATCTCAAAAATATACAAGCAACTTATGCAGCTCAATTCCAGAAAAATAAATGACCCAATCAAAAAATGGGCCAAAGAACTGAATAGACATTTCTCCAAAGAAGACATACAGATGGCTAACAAACACATGAAAAGATGCTCAACATCACTCATTATCAGAGAAATGTAAATCAAGACCACAATGAGGTACCACTTCATACCAGTCAGAATGGCTGCGATCCAATAGTCTGCAAGCAATAAATGCTGGAGAGGGTGTGGAGAAAAGGGAACCCTCTTACACTGTTGGTGGGAATGCAAACTAGTACAGCCACTATGGAGAACAGTGTGGAGATTCCTTAAAAAATTGCAAATAGAACTGCCTTATGACCCAGCAATCCCACTGCTGGGCATACACACCAAGGAAACCAGAACTGAAAGAGACACGTCTACCCCAGTGTTCATCACAGCACTGTTTATAATAGCCAGGACATGGAAACAACCTAGATGTCCATCAGCAGATGAATGGGTAAGAAAGCCGTGGTACATATACGCAATGGAGTATTACTCAGCCATTAAAAAGAACACATTTGAATCAGTTCTAATGAGATGGATAAAACTGGAGCCGATTATACAGAGTGAAGTAAGCCAGGAAGAAAAACACCAATACAGTATGCTAACACATATATATGGAATTTAGAAAGATGGTAATGATAACCCTGTATGCAAGACAGCAAAAGAGACACAGATGTGTATAGTGGACTTTTGGACTCAGAGGGAGAGGGAGAGGGTGGGATGATTTGGGAGAATGGCATTGAAGCAAGTATACTATCATGTAAGAAACGAACCAACAGTCTATGTTTGATGCAGGATACAGGATGCTTGGGGCTGGTGCACGGGGATGATCCAGAGAGATGATATGGGGTGGGAGGTGGGAGGGGGGTTCATGTTTGGGAACTCATGTACACCCGTGGTGGATTCATGTCAATGTATGGCAAAACCAATACAGTATTGTAAAGTAAAATAAAGTAAAAATAAAAATTAAAAAAAAAAAAACTGGACATGGAACAACAGACTGGTTCCAAATCCAGAATGGAGTACTTCAAGGCTATATACTGTCACTCTGTTTATTTAATTTATATGCAGAGTACATCATGAGAAGTGCTGGGCTGGAGGAAGCACAAGCTGGAATCAAGATTGCTGGGAGAAATACCAACAACTTCAGATATGCAGATGACACCACCCTATGGCAGAAAGAGAAGAAGAATTAAAGAATCTTAATGAAAGTGAAACAGGAGAGTGAAAAAGTTTCTTTAAAATTGAACATTGAAAACTAAGATCATGGCATCTGGTCCCATCACTTCATGGCAAATAGATCGGAAACAGTGGAAACAGTGACACACTTTATTTAGGGGGGCTCCAAAATCACTGCAGATGGTGCCTGCAGCCATGAAATTAAAAGACGATTGCTCCTTGGAAGAAAAGTTAAGACCAACCTAGATAACATCTTAAAAAGCAAAGACATTACTTTGCCAACAAAGGTGCATCTAGTCAAAGCTATGGTTTTTTCGGTAGTCATCTATGGATGAGAGAGTTGGACCGTAAAGAAAACTGAGTGCTGAAGAATTAATGCTTTTGAACTGTGGTATTAGAGAAGACTGTTAAAAGGCCCTTGGACAGCAGGGAGATCCAACCTGTCCATCCTAAAGGAAATAAGTCTGAATATTCATTGGAAGGACCAATGCTGAAGCTGAAACTCCAATACTTTTGCCACCTGATGCTAAGAACTGACTCATTGGAAAAGAACCTGATGCTGAGAAGGATTGAAGGTAGGAGAAGAAAGGGACAACGGAGGATGAGATGGTTGGAAGGCATCACTGACTCAGTGGACAGGAGTTTGAGTAAATCCAGTGAGCTAGTGATGGACAGAGAGAAGGCAATGGCAGCACACTCCAGTACTCTCTCCTAGAAAATCCAATGGATGGAGTAGCCCGATAGGCTGCAGTCCATGGGGTCGCAAAGAGTCAGACACAACTGAGCAACTTCACTTTCACTTTTCACTTTCATGATTGGAGAATGAAATGGCGACCCACTGCAGTGTTCTTTCCTGGAGAATCCCAGGGATGGGGGAGCCTGGTAGGTTGCCGTCTATGGGGTCACACAGAGTCGGACACGACTGACTTGACTTAGCAGCAGCAGCAGTGATGGACAGGGAGGCCGGGCATGCTGCAATCCATGGGGTTGCCAAGCATCGGACAGGACTAAATGACTGAACTGAACTAAGGAGAAAATAGGGAAGAAGAGTGAAGAATCATAAGTCCAACCTTGGGGCCAAGGTCCTGATTCTTCAAGACATATAACAGTGCTTCCCGCATAGCTCAGTTGTTATAAAATCTGCCTGTATACAGGCCACTTTGATTTGATCTTCCACTGGAGAAGAAAATGGCAAATCACTCCAGTATGCTGGAAAATCCCAATGATAGAGGACCCTGGCAGGCTACAGTCCATTGGGCTGCCAAGAGTCAGACATGGCTTAGGGACTAAACCTCCAAGGCCCTCACCCAGGGGAAGCATGAGGTAATCATGTCTTATTCACACATGTCTCTTATATTTTCTGCATTGGCAGGTGGGTTCTTTACCACTAGTGCCAACTGGGAAGTTGAATATGCATGCACACTTAGCTTAAAATTTACCCAATTTTGTTACTGGGGGGACAATTCTTTGGGAGAGATTTCTAGTATTCTCCTTACATGCTGCAAGTAAAAGCAAATCTTTCCTTCTCCCAATTTTCAGGTTAATTGTGTCTATTGGGTCTACATTCACGAAGAAGAGAACCCAGTTTTCACGTAACAATAGTGCTTTATTCACTGTCATCAAAATTATCTTGGCATTTTACCTTTTTCTTTTTTTTAATACATTTTAGGACAAACTATTGATGTTATCTGAAAAGATTTTTGGAGTTGTAACTGCAAATGCATTGATTTATTTGCAAAGATTGGTTTCTCTCTCTCTCTAAGAAGCCTTTTATCAAAGAACATGTTGGATCAACGTATGAATTGAAGAGTTCTAAATAGAATATTTTTTAAAACAATTAATAGCATATTATTCATTATGATGAAGATGATTTTCCTTTACTATATATGAGTATATATTCTTTTGAATGTGCTTTACTGTGTATGTGAAAATGTTTCTGAATATAAAATTTTTCGTGGATATATTCTTTGTAAGCATAAGGATCAACTAATGAATTTTGCTTTTTCCTTATAAAACTTAACATTCACCTTTGTCTGCTTGTCTCTCCCTTCAGTATTTTTCAGCTCTGAACTTACTGCCCACTCATACACAATACATTCTTCCTTTGCTTCCTTTTTTCTGTCTCAGCACCTTTCAGCTATAGTAGTAGAGGCCTAGGGAAGAAGCATTTTGTATAGTCATTAGAATGAACTGCTGGAAGAAATGCAAATTGTTACACTGAATCTAAAAGTTAAGAGGAAAAAAAAAGTAAATTAGTTTAACTTTTCTCTCAAGAAAACATCATTTAAAAAGAAATGTGTGGCAAATATGTTGAAAAAAAAAAAAACAAAAAGGCAAACAACCCTAAATTGTGAGTTCACCTGTCTCTTATACTCTCTAAATTTTCACATATTTTAAACACTATATGATAAAATTGTGTTAGCATTACACCCTACCTTAGAACTTAAATTGGATTCCTGGTGCCACCATTGAACATGGTGTGAAAATCGCCTGATTATTTAATTGCTTCATTATTCAAATTCTACATCTGTAAAGGGGCATAACAATGAAACTCCTTTAAGAGGTCCTGTTGAGAAACAAATGGGTTAGTCATTTTTTTCAGGAGAGAGATGAGGGCATAAGAGTATGATCATATCGCAGTCACATCCAAGTCCCTGGGACAGCCACCAATGGTCAGCTCTTGGCTTCTTGCAGGAAAGAATTCAAGAGTGAGATATAGTAGAGTGAAAGGTATATTCAGGGAGTAAACACACTTCAGAGACAATGTGTGGGATTTCTTGGAAAAAGCCCCAGGTTATGGGATCATCAGTTGTTGTAGGGGTGGGTAATTTCATAGGCTCCCACTATGAAACAAGGTATCTTTGAGTTCTTCAAGAAGGCCCTCACTTAGGTGGAGCATGTGATAATCATGTTGACTTTCCTGATCAACTAAAGATTAGACACTGTAGACCATTGCCTCAATTCTATGATGAATTCTCTTTCAGTCAAGCTCCTTCATGAATATGCATATATGTGCATGCTAAGTCATGCTTCCCCATTCGGGAAGCCAAATATGCATGTACCTTTAGCTTAAAACTAAGTGGGAGGAGTGGGAGTATTCCAGCTATTTTGGAGAAGAGGTAGAGATTACCAGGAATTTGGCCTCTTCCCACTTTTTGGTTTGGCCTTGAAACTGTTGAGGTGCCTGTAGGTGTGTCATTTAACTTGCTGATGAGTTACAATGGGTGAATATTGAGGCTCAAAGTCTAGTGGAAGCCTACTCATCTGCCATCTTGGACCTATTTATTAATAGATAGAATCAGTTTATGTCATGGTCCCAGGATAAGCCATTCTTTGAAAAATTGTACTCTGCCCCCTTCCTATTCCAATTGTATTTAAAGGTAAAAAATAAAATGATGATGGCTTTAACAAGATGTCCAATGTACAGCGAAGGTAGAAGGGAATTAGTAAAAGGCCAGATTATTAAGATGAGCTTTTGGCTACACATTAGATGATCCACTTATAAAGGAGAGGTTATGTAGTATTTGCAATGAAGGAAATACCCTCTCTGATCTCTCATTTTGAAAACAGTCACAGAGAGAAAGCATTAGATAAGGAACCCCAAATACCCTTTAACCTCACTACCTTTGTCAATGTTTTATTAAATAGTTGAATACTTTATTTTCTAGATGATAATATTTTTTGAGACATAATTATTCACTTACCTTTTAATTTTCAAAATTTAATAACAATAGTTTCAGGAGGTAACATATATATGAAAGTGAAAGTGATAATTGTTTAGTCATGTCCAACTTTTTGCAACCTATAGACTGTAGCTTGACAGGCTATTCTGTCCATGGAATTCTCCAGGCAAGAATACTGGAGTGGGTGTCCTGCCTTCCTTCAGGGGATTGCCCCAACCCAGGGATCAAATCCATGAAAGAGTACTGGAGAACACATGTATATCTGAGTGTATTTCTGTGTGTGTATAAAAATGTGTATTGGTGATGAAAAATTAATCAGTCAATGGAAAGGAAGAGATAGAAAATTTTATTAAAGCCAAACTGGTGGCTCAGATGGTAAAGCGTCTGTCTACAATGTGGGAGACCAGGGTTCAATCCCTGGTTTGGGAAGATCCCCTGGCGAAGGAAATGGCAATCCACTCCAGTACTATTGCCTGGAAAATCCCATGGACAGAGGAGCCTGGTAGGGTACAGTCCATGGGGTCGCAAAGAGTTGAACACGACTGAGCGACTTCACTTTCACTTTCACTAGAATTATAAGCCAGGAAATAGTCTTTCCGAAAGCTAAAAACTCTCTTGCTCATTAAAGGTCAAACCTCAGCTGTGCAAGTTTTTGAGACAGTGGCTGTACATGAAATGATGTATTACTGACAGTTTACATAATCCAGATCTATAGGTGCAAAGCAAGCCTTCCTGGCCCCTTACAAGGTT
This sequence comes from Capra hircus, assembly GCF_001704415.2. NCBI lineage: Eukaryota > Metazoa > Chordata > Mammalia > Artiodactyla > Bovidae > Capra > Capra hircus. The sequence continues at coordinate 14,642,902 of NC_030823.1, read as the reverse complement.
AAGAAGGTAGGTTATCTCCCAAGGAGTTTCGACCCATGATGAGATTAAGGAGAAATTTGATCTTCTAAGGAAGTCTAGTGAAGGCAGATACACAACAAACACTAAAAAGGAAGGAGAAAGCCCAAGGGACAATGAAAAAGTTTGTGTTTAAACTTTTCTCATCTTGCCAAAAAATGTGAATTTTATTTCATAGTGTACATATGAAACTCATGATGAAAAAATCTCTCATCCCATTTCTTCACCCTCCATTTCCTGTTCCTTCCCACATAGGTAACCACACAGGGCCATGCTGTGCCCTCCTGGGTACAAAAGCCTTTCCTTTCCAAGGTCCCCATCTCTTGTTTGTAAAAAAGACTATCTTCCAGACTTTCTCTAAATTTCAAAGACATATTTATGTAGTAGCTAATTATAGAAGTAAGAGAATTCAGAAACAACAGAAAAATAGCCAAGAAATAAAAGTCAGGTAAAAAAGCAACATCTGAGTTCCTCAAAAGGTGAAAATATTCACTTCAGATTGGGACCTGAACCCATGTGCCTGGACTCAAACCCAATCCAAACCTAGTTTGGGGCTTGAACCCACAAAGTCAGGACTCAGATCCAGCCACAACCCTGCTTGGTTCTTGAATCCACAATCTTTTATTAGAATAGCTCACTCCGTGTCTGAACCTACTGAGACTCAGGTTCTTTGTGCCTCAACACAGAAGGAATTCAGAGAGAGGCAAAGTAATAAGTAAGAAGTAGATTTATTATATAGCTTCTGCCTTATGAGATATACAAAACAATATTTTTGAGCTTTTTGCAAAGCTCAAACCCCAGTAAATGGAAGATGAACTGTTGCAGGAAGGGGGATCCCTTTCAGGGTCCAAAAATGGGCTCTTGTCTAACACTTGGAAGTGAATTGCTGGAAAAGACATACATGCTGACAAAGCAAGAGATTTTACTGGAAAGGGAACAAGGTGGAGAGCAGTAGGGTATGGGAAACCAGGAGAACTGCTGTGCCTCATGGCTCACAGTCTCAGCTTTTATAAAGATGGCCAATCATTCTAACTCGGGGTCCTTTCTGGTGGTTCATACATTGCTTTGCCAAGATGGATGCCAGTGAGGAAGATCCTGGGAAGTGGTCAGGCACATGGTGTCTCCCTTTCAGTTCAGTTAATTTCAGTTCAGTCACTCAGTCGTGTCCAACTTTTTGTGACCCCATGAATCGCAGAGTGCCAGGCTGCTCTGTCCATCACCATCTCCCGAGTTCACTCAAACTCACGTCCATCAAGTCAGTGATGCCATCCAGCCATCTCATCCTCTGTCGTCCCCTTTTCCTCTTGCCCTCGATCCCTCCCAGCATCAGAGTCTTTTCCAATGACTCAACTCTTTGCATGAGGTGGCCAAAGTACTGGAGTTTCAGCTTTAGCATCATTCCTTCCAAAGAACACCCAGGGCTGATCTCCTTTAGAATGGACTGGTTGGATCTCTTTGCAGTCCAAGGGACTCTCAAGAGTCTTCTCCAACACCACAGTTCAAAAGCATAAATTCTTCACCACTTGGCTTTCTTCACAGTCCAACTCTCACATTCATACATGACCACAGGAAAAACCATAGCCTTGACTAGATGGACCTCAGTCGGCAAAGTAATGTCTCTGCTTTTCCATATGCTATCGAGGTTGGTCATAACTTTTCTTCCAAGGAGTAATTGTCTTTTAATTTCATGGCTGTAGTCACCATCTGCAGTGATTTTGGAGCCCAAAAAATAAGGTCACCGCTTCCACTGTTTCCCCATCTATTTCCCATGAAGTGAAGGGGCCAGATGCTGTGATCTTCATTTTCTGAATGTTGAGCTTTAAGCCAACTTTTTCACTCTTCTTTTTCACTTTCATCAAGAGGCTTTTTAGCTCCTCTTCACTTTCTGCCATAAGAGTGGTGTCATCTGCAAAACTCTTCCTGTTTAGTAGTCCTGTTCGTTTCACGTTCTGAACTAGGACCTCCTGCCATAAAATGACTCGTGCAAATGGTTACTATGGTGCCTGGCCAGGGTGGGTGGTTTCAGTCAGTGTGCTTCCCCTAACAGCACTACTTAGGGAAGCAGTTTTCATTTCAAGATTATTCAATTTGATATAATCTGGTTCAAAATTGGGGAAGGAATACATCAAGGCTATATATTATCACCTTGCTTATTTAACTTATATGCAAACTACTTCATGAGAAATGCTGGGCTGGATGAAGCTCAGGCTGGAATCAAGATTCAGTTCAGTTCAGTTCAGTTTAGTCGCTCAGTCATGTCCGAATCTTTGCAAACCCATGAATCGCAGCATGCCAGGCCTCCCTGTCCATCACCATTTCCCGGAGTTCACTCAGACTCACGTCCATCGAGTCTGTGATGCCATCCAGCCATCTCATCCTCTGTCGTCCCCTTCTCCTCCTGCCCCTAATCTCTCCCAGCATCAGAGTCCTTTCCAATGAGTCAACTGTTTGCATGAGGTGTCCAAGGAACTGGAGCTTCAGCTTTAGCATCATTCCTTCCAAAGAAATCCCAGGGTTGATCTCCTTCAGAATGAACTGGTTGGATCTCCTTGCAGTCCAAGGGACTCTCAGGAGTCTTCTCCAACACCGCAGTTCAAACGCAACAATTCTTCGGTGCCCAGCCTTCTTCACAGTCCAACTCTCACATCCATACATGACCACAGGAAAAACCACAGCCTTGACTAGACGGACCTTAGTTGGCAAAGTAATGTCTCTGCTTTTGAATATATATCTAGGTTGCTCATAACTTTTCTTCCAAGGAGTAACCGTCTTTTAATTTCATGGCTACAGTCACCATCTGCAGTGATTTTGGAGCCCAGAAAAATAAAGTCTGACACTGTTGCTACTGTTTCCCCATCTATTTCCCATGAAGTGATGGGACCAGATACCATGATCTTCGTTTTCTGAATATTGAGCTTTAAGCCAACTTTTTCACTCTCCTCTTTCACTTTCATCAAGAGCCTTTTTAGCTCCTCTTCACTTTCTGCCGTAAGGTGTCATCTGCATATCTGAGGTTATTGATATTTCTCCCGGCCATCTTGATTCCAGCTTGTGCTTCTTCCAGCCCAGCTTTTCTCATGATGTACTCTGCATAGAAGTTAAATAAGCAGGGTGACAATATTGCTGACAGATATATCAATAACCTCAGATATGCAGATGACACCACCCTTATGGCAGAAAGTGAAGAGGAACTAGAGAGTCTCTTGATGAAAATGAAAGAGGAGAGTAAAAAAGCTGGGTTAAAACTCAATATTCAAAAAACTAAAATCATGACATCTCCTCCCATCACCTCATAGAAAATAGATGGGGAAAGAATGGAAACAGAGTGACAAACTTTATTTTCTTGGGCTCCAAAATCAGTGCAGATTTTGACTGCAGCGATGAAATTGAAAGACACTTGCTCCTTGGAAGAAAAGATATGACAAATCTGTGTACTGTGCCTGGTTGCTCAGTTGTGCCTGACTCTTTGTGACCCCATGGACTATAGCCCACCAGGCTCCCCTGTCCATGGGGATTCTCCAGGCAAAAATACTGGAGTGGGTTGTCATGCCCTGCTCCAGGGGATCTTTCCAACCCAGGGATCAAACCCAGGTCTTCCACATTGCAGGCAGATTTTTTGCCTGAGCCACCAGGGAAACTGATGGCAAACCTAGACAGTGTATTAAATAGCAGAGTCATCACTTTGTCCACAAAGGTCTGTATAGTCAAAGCTATGGTTTTTCCTGTAGTCATGTACAGATATGAGAGTTGGACTGTAAAGAAGGCTGAGCAATGAAGGATTGATACTTTCAAACTGTGGTGTTGGAAAAGACTCTTGAGTGTCCCTTGGATAGCAAGGATCAAATCAGTCAATCCTAAAGGAAATTAACCCTAAATATTCATTGGAAGGACTGATGCTGAAGCTGGAGCTCCAATATTTTGGCCACCCGATAGGAAGAGTCAACTCACTGGAAAAGACCCTGATGCTGGAAATGATTGAGGGCAAGAGGAGAAAGGGGTGACAGAGGATGGGATGGTTGGATGGTATCATCCGCTCAGTGGACATGAGTTTGAGCATGAGATAGTCCTGTAATGCTGCAGTCCATAGGGTCTCAAAGTGTTGGACATGACTGAGCAAGTAAACAATGTCCTAAGTCATTTCAAGTTGCGTCTGATTCTTTGTGACCCTATGGACTGTAACTCACCAGGATCTTCTGTCCATGGGATTTTCCAGGCAAGAATACTGGAGTGGGTTGCCATGCCTTCTTCCAGGAAGTCTTTCTGTCGCAGGGATCCAATCCAAGTCTGTTATGTCTCCTGCATTTGCAGGCAGGTTTTTAACTATTGTCTCTGAGATTCAGTTCAACACCAGTGCACAGAGGTAGAACATTTGGCATCAGCCCATAATAAGGAACTCTAAGTTTTCCAGCCTTTCTAATAAAGCACAACATTGTCTTTTGCCTATAAACAAGTGTACCATTTTTTTTTATTCCCTGCCAAAGATCATGACTATTTTCTTCTAAGGCTAAAATTAAGCTGCAGAAATGGTCTCTGACTAAATATGCATTCATACTGTGTAGATTTTAGAAATTTTTTCTTTCAGAACAAGGTCAAGAGCACTACTGCTATCCTTAGTTTTTTTTTACTAACTGCATGTCTGTTATTTTTTGAGAAAAATCTCTACATTTTCCTATTCCTTTAGCATGTTAAAGACTTGCTGCCCCCTTTTTATTAAATATAATGTGAAATTTTGTATTTTTATACCATATGGTTTTGGTTGAATAGCTATAGCTTTATGCTAAATCTTATAGTTATTTGTGATTTCAATGGACAGTTACGACTTTAACATGAATGTTGTAATGTTTTCTTCACTGTTTTTAAAAAAGAATAAGATATAGCTTTAATAATAATATCTTAATTATCTAATAAGATAACAAGTAGGTAGTATAAATAGCACCTATTTCTTCTGAAGCATGAACATTTTGGAAATTTGATAAAGCAAGGATAGTCATCCCAAAGGTAATGAAGCTAACACGAGAAATCTATAGAGTTGAGTTGAGTTGAATTCAGTCACTCAGTTATGTCCAACCCTTTGCAACCCCATAGATTTCAGCAAACCAGGCTTCCCTGCCCAACACCAATTCCCGGAGCCTGCTCAAACTATGTCCATCGAGTCAGTGAGGCCATCCAATCATCTCATCCTCCGTCATCCCCTTCTCCTTTCAACTTCAATATTTTCCATGAGTCAGTTCCTCGCATCAGGTGGCCAAAATATAGGACTTTCAGCTTCAGTGTCAGTCCTTCAAATGAATATTCAGGACTGATATGGATTTCCTTTAGGATTGACTGGTTTGATCTTGCAGTCCAAGGGTCTCTCAATAGTCTTCTCCAACACTACATTTCAAAAACATCAGTTCCTCAGGGCTCAGCTTTCTTTATGATCCAACTCTCACATCCATACAGGATGACTGGAAGAACCATAGCTTTGACTAGATGGACTTTTGCTGGCAAAGTAACGTCTCTGCTTTTTAAGATGCTATCTAGGTTGATCATAGCTTTTCTTCCAAGGAGCAATAATTGTCTTTTAATTTCACGGCTGCAGTCACCATCTGCAGTAATTTTGGAGCCTCCAAAATTAAAGTCTGTCACTGTTTCCATTGCTTCCCCATCTATTTGCCATGAAGTGATGGGGCCAAATAGCATGATCTTAGTTTTCTGAATGATGAGTTTTAAGGAAGCTTTTTCACTCTTCCTCTTTCACTTTCATCAAGAGGCTCTTTAGTTCTTCTTCTCTTTCTGCCATAAGGGTGGTGTCATCTGCATATCTGAGTTATTGATATTTCTCCTGGCAATCTTGACTCCAGCTTCTGCTTCATCCAGCCCAGCATTTCGCATGATGTACTCTGGATATGAGGTAAATAAGCAGGGTGACAGTACACAGTCTTGAAATACTCCTTTTGTGATTTGGAACCAGTTCATTGTTCTATTTCAGGTTCTAATTGTTGCTTCTTGATCTGCATACAGATTTCTCAAGAGGCAGGTGAGGTGGTCTGGTATTCCCATCTCTTTAAGAATTCCATACTATCTGATTTTAAAAGACATGAAAATGCAAATTATTTTGTACTGTTTGAATTTTAAAGACATGAAAATGCAATCCTAATTTACAAATGAATGGAATTATAAAGGGGCTTTCCTGGTGGCTCAGAAGGTGAAGAATCTGCCTGTAGCACAGGAGTATAATTTGAAGAGTTTACTTGTGTTTTGGTTTAGATCTTAATAAAGCAATAAATTAACTAACTGTTATTTTACATATGAGCAAATAAAACAATAAGTTACATTTATTGACTTCTTTCAATAAAGTTATAAATATAAATAAATATATGTAGTCTAAATGCACATATCAATTTATCTGTTTCACATTGACCCTTTAAATTCAATCCAATAGTGATTTCTTCTCTACAGATAAGGAAATTGAAGCACTTACAAGTTAAGCACTTGTCGAAAACCAGAGAATTAAGAGAGATGAAATATAAGCCGCTACACTTTGTCCCTCTAATTGGTGAATAAAATACATTGTGTGACACTACAAATTGGAATTGGTAGGATATTGATTAAGATTATGTATGATGGGTGCCACAAATTCACCTTGAAGTGTGCTTTAAACAATCTTTTTCCTATCTGTGACATAATTTGTAGCCTTAGTGAGCTATCCAGTTATCTGATAATATTGTTCTTGACAAAGCAAAACATGCATTTCAATTTATTTTCCCGATTGGAAATTAATTCTTACTGATCTTAAATTTTAGTCATTGATTTGTAATGACCAATTTTATATTAATTTCTTAGTAATGGGATTTAATTTAATGTTACATTTAGAATAGCATGGCTTGCCACAAGTCTATCTTCCATATGTATGAACTAACAAAAAAATTCAAAAAAATCTGATGTTTATATATTGAATAGGAGAATATGTCTTAGCGATTGTTAGAAACAGTTTTAATGAGAGCTCTAATCTTTACAGATATGGTGATATAGGCTCCAAAGTGCAGCTTAGCTGAAACTGCTCTGTCTGTCTTGATGCAAAGTACTTAACATAATAAGTTTTATTCCACTACATGTAAAATGATAGGATATAAATTTTGCAGTTATTTTTTATTTGATGCTTACAGAACATTTTAGCATTGACAAGTTGAAGTTTATTTCAGATAAATTTGGAATTAGAGCTGATTTACTAGAGCCACATATTGTGAATTACATAGGCAATATATTTCAAGATATTGATATATATTGCCTTTGCAATATAGAAACAGATTGCTTATTTTACCATGGCAGGATTATTTTGCTTTAGGGAATGAATATTAAATTCCATGAATATTTGTTGAGCCTGTTTCTCTGCATTGAAGAACGTGCTTGTCCCAAGTGTTTCAAACTGAAATGGTATAAAATCTGGTACTTCCTTGCATGAGGTATTACTGCTGCATCAGAATCTGTTCTGAGCTCTGGCTCCACACTCTGCACTTTAGATGAAATAACTTAGCTGCCATTTCATCAAACAACTATGTCCTGGGTTATACTTATATAGGGGGGTCTCAGGAGTTGTGTTATAAAAGCAGATCACTCCTTAAAATGACCCAGGGATTCTCTGAAGTAAACACTGAGTCATATTTATTGAGGAAGTTATTGCTGGCTTGGTGTCAGTTGCTTATTTCTTGGAATAAAAGTTATGGCCAACATAGACAGAATATTAAAAAGCTGAGACATTACTTTGCCAACACAGGTCCTTCTAGTGAAGGCTATGGTTTTTCCAGTGGTCATGTATGGATGTGAGAGCTGGACTATAAAGAAAGCTGAGCGCCAAAGAATTGATGCTTTTGAACTGTGGTGTTGGAGAAGACTCTGGAGAGTCCCTTGGACTGCAAGGAGATCCAACCAGTCCATTCTAAAGGAGATCATCCCTGGGATTTCTTTGGAAGGAATGATGCTAAAGCTGAAACTCCAGTACTTTGGCCACCTCATGCGAAGAGTTGAGTCATTGGAAAAGACTCTGATGCTGGGAGGGATTGTGGGCAGGAGGAGAAGGGGACGACAGAGGATGAGATGGCTGGATGGCATCACTGACTCGATGGACAGTGAGTCTGAGTGCATTCCAGGAGTTGGTGGTGGACAGGGAGGTCTGTTGTGCTTCAGTCCATGGGGTTGCAAAGAGCTGGACATGACTGAGTGAACTGAACTGAACTGACACATACATTTCCCAGTGCATTCTTGACTATATTAAGTCACTTAATTCTGTCAACAGTCAAATGGGATAAACATTTTAATTTACAAGAAAGGAATCCGGGGACAATTTGAGGGTAAGCAGACTTGGTAACGGAGAAGGCAATGGCAACCCACTTGAGTACTCTTGCCTGGAAAATAGCATGGATGGAGGAGCCTGGTCCATGGGGTCGCTAAGAGTCGGCTCGCCTGAGCGACTTCACTTTCACTTTTCACTTTCATGCATTGGAGAAGGAAACGGCAACCCACTCCAGTATTCTTGCCTGGAGAATCCCAGGGAAAGAGGAGCCTAGTGGGCTGCCGTCTATGGGGTCACACAGAGTCAGACACCACTGAAGCGACTTAGCAGCAGCAGCAGCAGAGTTGGTAAATGTCCATGACCTCTACCTTCTTCATGTTTTCATATGATAATTGGCTTGATAATAATTGTAGCAAAGATTTATTTTCATTTATTTTGTTGAAATAAATTACAATGAAAAATACAAGCGGGAACTCTGACTTTTCTCAAATGATTGTCTACTAATGTACTACTTACTTTGGCAGAAAATGTTATGAGCAAAATATAAGCAGTCTTTTTTCAAAGCATTATATATATATACACATACATTTAAAAAAAAATGGTATTAAAAAACTGGTGTGTATGTAGAGCCGGCTTATACTGGCTTATGAAGAGTTCATTACTAAATATTCAGAAATTTTATGTTTGTTTTAAAAATGACTACTATTTAAAGTTAAATTATATTTCTCCATCTATTTGTGTCCTCTTTGATTTCTTTCATCAGTGTTTTATAGTTTTCTATATATAGGTCTTTAGTTTCTTTAGGTAGATATATTCCTAAGTATTTTATTCTTTTCGTTGCAATGGTGAATGGAATTGTTTCCTTAATTTCTTTTCCTACTTTCTCATTATTCGTGTATAGGAATGCAAGGGATTTCTGTGTGTTGATTTTATATCCTGCAACTTTACTATATTCACTGATTAGCTCTAGTAATTTTCTGGTGGAGTCTTTAGGGTTTTCCATGTAAAGGATCATGTCATCTGCAAACAGTGAGAGTTTTACTTCTTCTTCTCCAATTTGGATTCCTTTTATTTCTTTTTCTGCTCTGATTGCTGTGGCCAAAACTTCCAGAACTATGTTGAATAGTAGCGGTGAAAGTGGACACCCTTGTCTTGTTCCTGACTTTAGGGGAAATGCTTTCAGTTTTTCACCATTGAGGATAATGTTTGCTGTGGGTTTGTCATATATAGCTTTTATTATGCTGAGGTATGTTCCTTCTATTCCTGCTTTCTGGAGAGTTTTTATCATAAATGGATGTTGAATTTTGTCAAAGGCCTTCTCTGCATCTATTGAGATAATCATATGGTTTTTATTTTTCAATTTGTTAATGTGGTGAATTACATTGATTGATTACAAATTCAATGCAATCCCTATCAAGCTACCAGCCGCATTTTTCACAGAACTAGAACAAATAATTTCAAGATTTGTATGGAAATACAAAAAACCTCGAATAGCCAAAGCAATCTTGAGAAAGAAGAATGGAACTGGAGGAATCAACTTGCCTGACTTCAGGCTCTACTACAAAGCCACAGTCATCAAGACAGTATGGTACTGGCACAAAGACAGACATATAGATCAATGGAACATAATAGAAAGCCCAGAGATAAATCCACACACATATGGACACCTTATCTTTGACAAAGGAGGCAAGAATATACAATGGAGTAAAGACAATCTCTTTAACAAGTGGTGCTGGGAAAACTGGTCAACCACTTGTAAAAGAATGAAACTAGATCACTTTCTAACACCGCACACAAAAATAAACTCAAAATGGATTAAAGATCTAAACGTAAGACCAGAAACTATAAAACTCCTAGAGGAGAACATAGGCAAAACACTCTCCGACATATATCACAGCAGGATCCTCTATTATCCACCTCCCAGAATTCTGGAAATAAAAGCAAAAATAAACAAATGGGATCTAATTAAAATTAAAAGCTTCTGCACAACAAAGGAAAATATAAGCAAGGTGAAAAGACAGCCTTCTGAATGGGAGAAAATAATAGCAAATGAAACAACTGACAAACAACTAATCTCAAAAATATACAAGCAACTTATGCAGCTCAATTCCAGAAAAATAAACGACCCAATCAAAAAATGGGCCAAAGAACTAAATAGACATTTCTCCAAAGAAGACATATGGATCGCTAACAAACACATGAAAAGATGTTCAACATCACTCATTATTAGAGAAATGCAAATCAAAACCACAATGAGGTACCACTTCACACCAGTCAGAATGGCTGCGATCCAAAAATCTGCAAGCAATAAATGCTGGAGAGGGTGTGGAGAAAACGGAACCCTCCTACACTGTTGGTGGGAATGCAAACTAGTACAGCCACTATGGAGAACAGTATGGAGATTCCTTAAAAAATTGCAAATAGAACTACCTTATGACCCAGCAATCCCACTGCTGGGCATACACACCGAGGAAACCAGAGTTAAAAGAGACACATGTACCCCAATGTTCATCGCAGCACTGTTTATAATAGCCAGGACATGGAAACAACCTAGATGTCCATCAGCAGATGAATGGATAAGAAAGCTGTGGTACATATACACAATGGAGTATTACTCAGCCATTAAAAAGAATTCATTTGAATCAGTTCTGATGAGATGGATGAAACTGGAGCCGATTATACAGAGTGAAGTAAGCCAGAAAGAAAAACACCAATACAGTATACTAACACATATATATGAAATTTAGAAAGATGGCAATGATGACCCTGTATGCAAGACAGCAAAAAAGACACAGATGTGTATAGTGGACTTTTGGACTCAGAGAGAGAGGGAGAGGGTGGGATGATTTGGGAGAATGGCATTCTAACATGTATACTATCATGTAAGAATTGAATCGCCAGTCTATGTCTGACACAGGATACAGCATGCTTGGGGCTGGTGCATGGAGATAACCCAGAGAGATGTTATGGGGAGGGAGGTGGGAGGGGGGTTCATGTTTGGAAATGCATGTAAGAATTAAAGATTTTAAAATTTAAAAAATAAAAAACTAAAAAAAAAAATTAAAAAAATAAATCTTAATAAATCTTGAAAAAAAAATTTTAAAAAGTGAAAAAAATAAAGTTAAATTGTATAAATACAATTATATAGAATCAAAAGCAAAGATGAGAAATATTCCAAATATTCACTATATAGTGAAATACAACCAATTGTATTACTTTGGTTCATTCCAACTCTGTATTAAGTGACATCATGTTGGCAGATTGAGCACCATAATGGGAATATTTATACAATCACTTATACTTGCTTCATTGTTTTATTGATTGCCTAGACTTAAGAAAGTGCTGGGGAAATGCTAATAATGCAGATATTTGCAGTCATTACATGGTGACTAGTGCACCCAGATGAGTACACACAAATACAAAAGAGAAAATATTCCTCTGATAACAAAACAGTATCATCTAATTCATCAAACCATTGATATCATTAATTGATACCATTAATTAATGAGGGAATTTCCAGAATGCATTTTTTTATTTTGGTCTTATCCTTTTTGCTAAATAAACAAAATTATTAAATAATATTCTTGCCAAGCACACTTATTTATCAATGATATGAGTGACTTCCTTGCATTTATTTTTAGCCTGATTTTTTTTTAAATCATAGTGAAGTTGCAAAGATGCTTGCTACAGATACAAGAGGTCACAAAAAAATCAATAAAAGCATTCTGTGAAAATCAGTTGGCTATGTGGAATCACAATAGAGTATTGTATTTTTGTTATTTGTAAATTATGCCCTATATATCTTCTATATCAGTATCAAAAAATAATAAACTCATACAATATTTTCAGAGAGCTCCTTGTTAATCATTTGCCAGCACACTACTGGTAGCACTGAAAAATAATATTGAAAAGAAATATACAGCTTTTTCTTGTTCAGTCCAACAGTTGTGTCCAACTATTTGCGACCCCATGGACTACAGCTTGCCAGGCTTCCATGTCCGATATACAGCTTGCTGCTGCTGCTGCCAAGTCACTTCAGTTGTGTCCGACCCTGTGCGACCCCATAGATGACAGCCCGCCAGGCTCCCCCGTCCGTGGGATTCTCCAGGCAAGAACACTGGAGTGGACTGCCATTTCCTTCTCCAATGCATGAAAGTGAAAAGTGAAAGTGAAGTCGCTCAGTCGTGTTTGACTCTTTGCAACCCCATGGACTGCAGCCTACCAGGCTCTTCCGTCCATGGGATTTTCCAGGCAAGAGTACTGGAGTGGGGTGCCATTGCCTTCTCCAAATATACAGCTTAGGAAATCTTAATAAAAATACCTACAGGGTATAACTAGAGAAACACTGAAACTTCTTATTATGAATTCATAAAAGTTAATGAGGAAAAAACAGATTGGCAAAATAAAGTTTAAGTTAATTTCAAGAGCAGCTTTTTGAATTAACTTCAGTCTTCTAATGGGCAATTTTGTAAACAGGCTTCCATTGATTCCTGCTTCCTGACCTCCAGGTCCTTGTGTAATCAACCCCCTCCCTTTGAATATGGCTTGGACTAGAGATTTATTTCTAATGAGTAGATTACTATTAAACTGATGTCAGACCACTTCTGAGATTAGACGGTGAGAGACCATCTTCCATCTTTCTTGCACTCTATCTCTCTGATAAAGCAAGTTGCCATGTAGTGAGTTGCTCTACAGAGAGTCCATCATGGTAAGGAACTCAGGGCAACCAATAGCCAAGAGCTAGGGAGGAAGTTGCTGCCCAGGTGGTGCAATGGTAAAGAACCTGTTTGCCAGTGCAGGAGATACAGGAGAAATGGGTTCAATTCATGAGTCAGGAAGATCCCCTGGAGAAGGAAATGGCAACCCACTCCAGTATTCTTGCCTGGAAAATACCATGAACAGAGGAGCCTGGTGGGCTACCGTCCATGGGGTCACAAGGAATCAGACACGACTGAGCATAACACAGCAACAACAGGGAGGAAGCAAAGCCCTCAGTCCAATGGCACGCTATAAATTGAATCCTGCCAGCAATGATAAGAGGGATTTAGCAGCACATTATTTCTCAAATAAGTCTTCAGATTAGGCTTCCCAGATGGCTTAGTGGTAAAGAGTCCCCTTGCAATGCAGGAGATGCAGGAGACATGTGTTTGATCCCTGGGTTGGAAAGATTTCCTGGAGGAGGAAATGGCCACCTACTCCAGTATTCTTGCCTGGAAAATCCCATGAACAGAGGAGCCTGGAGGGATAGAGACCACGGTGTTGCAAAGAGTTGGATACCACTTAGCAATTAAACAATAATAACAAGGAGCCTTTTGATGAGTTCCCAACCTTAGTGTAAACCTTGATTTCAGCCTCTGAGAAGTCTTAAAGGCAAGACCCAACAAAATCTTATCCAGATTCCTTACCAACAGAAACTTTGAAATAATACATTCTGTTGTTTTAAGCCACGAGATTTGGCAGTACTTCATTAAACAGTAATAGATAACTAATACAATCATCATGAAAATAAAATTGAAGTTAAATATCCATTAAAATTTTGTAATTTCAATCAAACACAAAATAAGCAATATTCTTACTATTAGTCTTAAAATTTAGAGTTGCTTTTTTCATTGAAATGCATTTTGAATTTTTTTTTAAAGTCTTAGTGTTAAAGTCTTTCCTTTGTATCTAAGATATCTCTAATGACATTTCCACTCTGGAGCTGAAGTATTGTATAAATATTCTTGCATTTTTTTTTTACAAAATAGAGCAAGAGAAATAAAATCATTATAATGGTACATATGTTGGCATTTATTTCTAACTAGTTTATAATCCCACCATTCCTTACACCTGAATTTATGACATTTGTTTAATATGTATAATAACAGCAGTTCAAACTCCATATCACTATAAAGACAAACAGTCAATATTTATCTCACTATTTTTTTAAAAATATACAAGCAAGTTGCCCATTTCTTCCTTGTTAATTTACAAGTATCTTGGATGAAGATATTGAATTAATGATTGTCATAAATGTATTAATGATAGGTTCCTGAAGGAATACTTTTCTCAGAAGTTTGAGACCATAAAGTAACCAGAAACTATATCTTTAGCTGAATATACTCTTCATATTTTCTATTTTTTTCCTGAAACCTGTAAGTGTTCAGTTGGGTAGCTGTTTCTAATAATCAAAGAGGCACCTGTCAAATTCTGCTCAGTACTTTTCCTCTAATATGGTTGTCCACTCTCTATATTATTTCTAATTTAAAAATTATTTCACTATAAATATTTTTAAGCAGAAGCAAGGAACAAATGTGTTCTATATATATTTGACAGCTCTGAAATTCAATAAGAAAATTTGAAATGTCTTTCAAGATTACAATCTGTGACAGTTCCCATACATATCTGGATATTTCTTATACATACTTACTGAAATGCGTACTTGTCTTTACTAAAGCTAATTGCATATCTTTTATTTCCTGTAGATATTTGTAACTTATCTTTCAGGCTTTACCCACATCTTTTCTATTGGCTTATTCTGGCATTGATTCTCTGCTTAATAATTGTTGATTTCCCACTTCCATTTAGGAAGAATGATATTTAAAGAGAAATCAAATGTAACTCTGCTGTGTTTATATTCTTATTTGCAATGAGAATGTTTTGCTATGTTAATAAATTTAATTGACTAGCAGGAAAGGTAATTAATGTAATATATAATATAATATAATAATAATGTATAATTAATATAATGACAATAATGTATAATTATTTATAAAGGATAAATATTTATTTATTCTCCAATAAACCTAAACATACTGTGTGATTAAAAAGTGATTAAATATAAAGTAAGAAAACTTCTGCTAAAATGAGTTACTTTTTGTATGTCAAACGTAAACATTCCATTAAAATGATCTTAAAGTAAGACTTTGTCTTGTTAGATGTCCATTGTAAGAGCTAAACACTTTTATAATATTTAAATATTTCTAAATTGTGTTTTCAAACCTATGAAATTCATTACTCTGAAAACAATGTGATTATGGTCATAAACATTTCTAGAAAGCCTTGTATTTGAAGAATAAT
The DNA here is from genome assembly GCF_001704415.2 of Capra hircus. Classification (NCBI taxonomy): domain Eukaryota; kingdom Metazoa; phylum Chordata; class Mammalia; order Artiodactyla; family Bovidae; genus Capra; species Capra hircus. Next base: position 14,627,556 of record NC_030823.1, on the reverse strand, counting down.
GACTCTGCCTAAATTGATTTCTAACACTGTTATATCCCCAGTGTAATGTTAATGAAACCTAAAATGAGGTGATCTTTAACAAGGTTTCCATTCTAGCAACTTTTATTACTTGCATCTATTTTTGCAACAGAGGCTGTTTTCAAATTTAAAAATTTTTTTATAAATTCAAAGGCTTATTTTAGGAGAATATTCTCATCCACAAAGACTGCAAGTAGAATATAATAAATAAAAATAAATTTAAGTGTTCTGATGAAAAATAAAGCACATTTTAAATAGCAGTTCAGAATATGTAATTAAGAAAGTCCCTAACCAGAAGGAATTTTCTAAATGATAATAATAAACAAGTATAAATTAGCATTTGCATCTACAGAGGATAATTTCTCATGAGTTCTGGGTAATAACCTCAATATAATGACACATATTCAAGGGCTATTTAGCACAAGTTTTAGATTCAAATATTAAGCCACAATTATTTTGGCATTTTCCTTTTAAACGACAATGAAAATAAACTGTCTAAGAAAGATATTCTTTGACATATCTGGAAATTTCTCTGCTTGTGGTTCAGTATTGTGTATGGAGAGCATCCATGTGAATTTGCCTTACCAACAGTGATTTTGGTTGATTTATTATAAATTAGAAAAGACTAAACTCAACCAATGTTAATCAAAATCAATTATCAATAACCATTATATTAATCCCAGTGATTATTTTTTTCTCAGCCAGTTGGTGATATTATTGTTTCTTTTGCATATAAAATTAAAATGTAAATGACATACAGTCATTAAAATTTATTCACTTACTTATGGCAAATATATTGAGCATCTTTATTTATGGTTCACTAAAAAAGGTGAAATGCTAAGCTATTAATTATCATTATTCTATAGTAAATATGTAGGTCCCACTGATTTCCCCTTATTCTCATATTTAAATTTCTGCAGAGTATTATGGTTATAGGATAAAAATCTACAGCATAAAGCAAACTAAATTCTGGTTTGGGGGATACTATAGCTCACTGCTTTCTTATTTATAAATTTCTCAGAGTACAATTTTTCTAATTAGGTACAAATGATTGAAACTCACATCTGAAACTTAGTTTTTCAAACAAATTCATCAAATTTCTCCCACACATCTATTCATTTCAAAAACACACAGTTATGATAATTATTATGGTAATAAAACCATACTTAGTTTGGTAATAGGCTTCCCTGGTAGCTCAGCTGGTAAAGAATCCGCCTGCAATGCAGGAAACCCCAGTTCAATTCCTGGGTTGGGAAGATCAGCTAGAGAAGGGATAGGCTACCTACTCCAGTATTCTTGGGCTTCTCTAATGGCTCAGTTGGCACAGAATCCACCTGCAATGCGGGACACCGGGGTTTGATCCCTGGGTTTGGAAGATCCCCTGGAGAAGGGAAAAGCTTACCCACTCCAGTATTCTGGCCTGGAGAATTCCATAGACTGTGTAGTCTATGGAGTCTCAGAGAGTTGGACATGACAGAGTGACTTTCAGTTTGACATTCGTTTGATAGCAACAACATACTGATAGTAGATTATAGCTATCTTAAAGTGCTTTCTCATTTTACTGTATTTTTTAAAGCTTTTATTTATGTATTTATTTGGCTGTGCTGGGTCTGGGTCTTTGTTGCTGTGCAAGCAGGTTTTCTCTAGTTTTGGTGAGCAAGGGCTATTCTATAATTGTACTGCATAGGCTTCTCATTGCCGTGGCTTCTCTTATTGTGGAGCACAGGTTCCAGGCACACAGGCTTCAGCAGTTGTGGAACACAGGCTTATTAGTGTGCACTGGCAGGCCCTAGAGTGTGAATTCAATAGTTTTGGCACAAAGGCTAAAACGCTCTGCAGCATGGGGAATCGTCCCAGACCAGGGATTGAACCCATATCCCCACATTGGCAGATGAATTCTTACCCATTGCATCACCAGGGAAGTCCATCATTTAACTTTAAATATAAAGAGCTAGATAAAGAATGAAGTCTAATAATATTAGTTAATATTTTAGAGTGCGTATTTTCCCATTCATAAGTGCTTTATTATCATTAACTAATTTAGATCTCAAAATGGTACTATGAAATGGGATTACTTTTATCTGTTTTATATATGCAGAAAAATAGAGAAGCCATATAGTTTTCCCATAGCAAGTAAGTATTAAATATTGAAAACAGAAATTGGATTCAGCTCCAGAACCCAAGCTCCTAACTACCTGGACTTAGAATGTATTATTATGCTTAGTGAAATAACTTATATGGAGAAAGACAAATACTGTATGTATTCACTTATATATAGAATCTAAAAAATAAATTAAAAAAGAATACATATAGCCAAAAAGAAACATACTGATATGGAGAACAAAATATGATTTAGTGATTACCAGTGGAGATAGGGAAAGGAGGAAGGGCAAGAAGGGATTGATCAGAGGTACAAACCACTGTGTATAAAATAAATGAGCTAACAGGATGTGTTTTATAGCACAGGGAGTAGAGCCAATATTTGTAATAACTTTAAATGGAGTATAATCTGCAGAAGTATTAAATAACTGTGCTATACACCTGAAACTAATATCATATTGTTAATAAAATATACTTCCATGAAAATAAAATGAAAATTAGTTATTATTATTGTCAAGTAACTCACAGGAATTTAATATAAATATATTTTAAAATTTGATAAATTAATGAAAAGGAAATAATACTAACAAAATTTAAAGTATTTGTATGTATACGTTGTGGCACTTTGGTTTATAAGAGTATAGTTAAGGGAATGTACTTTGAATTCTTACAGACCTGGCCTCCAATCCTGGCTCTGTGACGTTGAGCAAGTTACTTTTTTGTCTCTGAGCCTGAATATTTTCATATGTAAAATGGGGGACAATAATGCCTATTGAGGGACTTCCTTAGTGGTCCAATGACTAAGACTCCACGCTGCCATTGCAGGGGACCAGGGTTTGATTCCTGATCAGGGAACTAGATTTCACATGCCTCAACTAAGTATTTCCATGCCACTATGAAGATAGACGATCCCATGAGACAGAACTAAGACCCAGTACAGTCACATTAAAAAGAGAAAAAACATCTGTGATTACAAAAAAATAAATAAAAAATGCCTACTGATAGGTATGGGCTTCCCTTATGTCTCAGTCAGTAAAGAATCCACCTGCAACTGGGGAGACCTGGCTTCAGTTCCTGGGGAGGGAAGATCCTCTGGAGGAGGCCATGGAACCCACTCTAGTGTTCTTGCCTGGAGAATCCACATGGACAGAAGTGTCTGTCCAGCTGCAGTCCATGGGGTTGCTAGGAATAAGACACCACTTGAGCGACTAAGCACAGCACACCACCAATAGGTATGTTGTGTATAAAAAGCTAAGCATACTGCCTACCTGTCAGTTAGGAGGTACTCATAACTTCTAATTATGATTATTTCTATTTTAACTATACTTTATTCATTCCTAAAAATAAAACCAACCTGGCATTTCTCATCATTCTGGCAATAATATTGTAATGCAAAGGCTAATGCTGTTTTTAAAATACAATGTTGTATTATCTCCTTATTAGAACCCCTTGAGAAGGAAATGGCAAACCACTCTAGTATTCTTGCCTGGAAAAAACCCATGGACAGGAGAGACTGGTGGTCTACAGTTCATGGGGTAGAAAAACAACTGGACACAACTTTGTGACTAAATAAACAAACTTTTCAACTAATCCATTTTATAGTCTTAAACATTTAATGGTCTTCAGGGGAATGAGAAATTTGGTTCTGAAGCCAGGGATAAATTGATAAGACATTGTGATTGAAGAACTTTGCAGTGTTTCATTTCTCCATTAACAACTGACTATATATAATTTGATATTTTTAAGGCCCCATTCATATCAGCACAGAATTTCACTGTGTTAATGTTGCAGCATGGTGGAGCAGAGGCTGCGCCCTCGTGACTGTCCTAGTAAGCATGTGGAAGTGGACATTCTTGGGGCCAAACCTGCTCTCTGCTCCACTTCACTGCCTACCCCTGTGCCTGTTCCCATGGAAATAAAAGATGTTCCTGATCAACAACAGAGCCTTAACTTGACTTCATCTTTATGGTGTGCTAATCAAACTCTTAGTATAGTTATTCCCTAAAGATCTCATGTGACTTCTGCTAAAAAATGCTGGGGCTGAAAGGAGCCATTTTGTCTTCCTGCCATAGAGAGAAAGAAGGCCCCTGACTCCCCACTTGCCAAATTCTATGTGTCTGTCTTTTCATTATGTGCCCACCCTCCTTTCAGGTCTTTCTCACCCGCTATGTTGGACACAGAACAACGTAAATCATATCATATTAATAAAAATTAGAATTGTGTTCTAAATTCAAGTTTAAGCTTGACTAAAGGAAAAAAGACACTTGCTCCTTGGAAGAAAAATTATGACCAACCTAGAATGCATATTAAAAAGCAGAGACATTACTTTGCCAACAAAGGTGTGTCTAGTCAAAGTTATGGTTTTTCCAGTAGTCATGTATGGATGTGAGAGTTGGACTATACAGAAAGCTGAGCACCGAAGAATTGATGCATTTGAACTGCGGTGTTGGAGAAGACTCTTGAGAGTCTCTTGGACAGCAGGAGATCCAACCAGCCCATCCTAAAGGAAATCAGTCCTGAATATTTACTGGAAGGACTGATGCTGAAACTCCAATACTTTGGCCACCTGATGCGAAGAACTGCCTCATTAGAAAAGACCCTGATGCTGGGAAAGATTGAAGGTGAGAAGAGAAGGGGACAACAGAGGATGAGATGGTTGGATGGCATCACTGACTCAATGGACATGAGTTTGCGTATGCTCTGGGAGTTGGTGATGCACAGGACGCCTGGAATGCTGCAGTCTATGGGGTCGCAAAGAGTCTGACATGACTGAGCAAACTGAACTGAACTGAAAGTAAAAAAAAAAAAAAAAAAAAGAGAGAGAGAGAGAGAGAGAGAGAGAGAGAGGTGGTTTTAGTACCACACCATAAAATTGCAGTTCTGCTTATTAAGAAAATAGCTTTATTTCAAATTTAAATATAAGAAAACAATAGGAAGTCTACTATCTAGGAGATGAGTTATTATATTTCTGTATTATTTCTGTGAGTCTTTTGTTTACTCCTTTAACAGTGATTTGTGTCCATTTAAGACCAGGAATCAGAAAGCCAAATTTAATTTTATATTACTTTAGTAACATATTCTTCATCTCCACCACTGCTTTTATTTTTCTCTCCAAATATTCCCTTTAAATATAAAAAGGGCATCATGCTCTTAATTTATGGAGGATAATTCTCTTGAAATTCATGAAATTTTTAATTAAAATTTTATTCAGTTCTTAAAATAAGTTTTTATCTTCTTAAATCCAGAGTGTATGCATATGTGTTTGTCTTTCATCTCTGTCTTTCATGTGTCTTGTTTTGTTCACGTTTCTTTGAGTCTTGTTCACAAAATAGTATTAAGTTACAAAGACTATGTAATAGTTGCTTCTATGTATAAATGTTTCTAGGCTAGTTCTTTTCTTGGATGATGATTTTGTGTAATGATATAGGCCTAAGATTAATTTTTGAAAAGCATAGTATTAGAATGTTTCCTCCATATAATGGAAATAAAAATTTTAAAGGTTATAAGCTAAGTTTTAACCTACATAGTAGACTCTGTCTTGCTCCAAAAAACCTTTGTTTATCAGTTTAGGAAAGAGTTCAAAATCAGGGCTGTTATGGTTCATTGGTAATTGGTTCTTCTACATAAAGGACTAAAATGTCACCAGAGGAAAATGCAATCTTCTAGTAAATAACAGCATGGGTCTGACAGCAGTGTCTTTTTCTGTAAAACAGAAACTAGAACACAATGAAATAAGTTTCATAGTGTTATGAAAAAATAACTGCAAAATTAGAATTCAAGTCTCAGTATATATGCCTATTGTTAGAAAGAAGACAAGCCCCAAATGGAGACATTTGTTATCTAAGACCCACTTCACCAAACCAAGACTTAATTATAGTTTTATTTTTCCAGAAATGAAGGCTTAAATAGACTGATAAGGAACTGCCTCCCTAGATTGATACTAGTTACATAACCTGCCAGATAATCCCCCATCATTCCCTATTTAAAAAGCAGCCTTGTAAAGCCAACCTGCTTTCTGGCCTGATATGACTTCCTTGTTCTGCTTTCTTCTGCCTGTGAGTGTCTTTCATTTTGTATAGCTCTTTGAAGCTTCTTTTTATCTGCTAGATTATACACTGGTCTGATTTATGAATTACTAAAGCCAGTAAAGATCTTTAAAATTGATTTGCTTTCAAACAATAGATACATAGACATTAAGTTTTTGGATTGGGCAATGTGTTGTTTGGGTTTTTAATCTGTATTATAGTCTAATGTTTTTGTGATGTGTATGTACATGCCCATGTGTGTAGTCAAGTCCAACTCTTTGTGACCCCATGGTCGGTAGCTCACCAGACTCCTCTGTCCATGGGATTTTCCCCGCAAGAATACTAGGGTGGGTTGCCATTTCTTCCTTCAGGGTTTCTTCCCCACCCAAAGATCAAACCCACATTTCATGCACTGCAGGTGAATTCTAAGCCACACAAGAAGCCCACATTTTCTTTTGTATGCATCAAATATATGTCAGTAATACTTTGAAACAATTCACACATATAACACTCAAAAGAACTAGAGAAACAGTTAAACATACATCTAACATCTGTTCTTCAAAGGACATTCAAAACAAATGTATGCCATGTGCTGTGCTGTTCTGTAGTAAGTGACTTCAATTGTCTCTGACTCTTTGGCCCCTATAGACTCCTCTGTCCATGGAATTCTCCAGGCAAGAATACTGGGGTCGGTTGCCTTTGCCTTCTCCAGGGGATCTTCCCAACCCTGAGATCAAATCTGGGTCTCCCGCATTGTAGGCAGATACTTTACCATAGCCTGGTAGGCTCCTCCATCCATGGGGTCACGAAGATTTGGACATGACTGAGCGACTAAACTTTCACTTTTCACTTTCAAGTGGGACAGGCTAGTTCCTATGAAGCAGGACCGAAAATTTCTCAAAACAGGTCACAGTAACAAAAGACCACTAGGAGAAAAAAATCAATGAAGATCAAGGAGATTTTAGGAGAAAGTGATCTGTTATACTGGCAGGATCAGGATAAGGGTTTATTTTCCTTGACTATTTTTCTGCAGGAAGAGTGACAATTAGAGCCGACAAAGAAGCAATAATTTAAAATTGTCATTGACCTATGAAAACAGTTTGCTTAACAGTAGCATTGACTAACCAAAGCTTCTCAATATTTGTACAGATTCAACTTGTAACAATGCCCTGCTAAAACTGGCTGAGGAACTTTACCCAAGAAAAATTATATACTTAGAGTAGCCATATACTTTGCCTTGAGTAATTTTAATGCTATTAGTCACATAAATATACTTAATTTGAGAAGAAGAATGTCATTTCAGTTCTCTGCTTGTAGTGAAGAAATTCTATATTAAAATTACATTAATGTATTTTAAAAAATCAAAAATTCTATTGCTTAAAATGAAATAGCATGGTTTGTCTAATACCCTATCAATTTCTCACTGGGTCAAAATGAGAAAAAATTATATTATCTAGTAATAAGTATTTATCAGACAAAAGCTTTAAACAAAGTTAAATAAAAACACACTGAATAAAAATATGTATGTACCTTATACCTTAAAAGTGCTTAAATTTCAAGATGAAATATTTGAATTCTGTAGCAGGACTTTAAAATAATAGCTGATCATTATTAATTTCTTCTGGTATTTATTGTCACAATATTAATCATGATGAACTCATTTGGTATTAATGTGCATGTCATAACTAGTTCTTTGGGATTTCAACAGTGATTTCATCAATGATTAATTGCACAATTATTTTCAAGGGTTACCAATTTTCTTAATGCCTCCTACCTGACAAAAGGGTTGAGCTGTATTTTTGCAGGTATAGAGAATAGCAGGTACATTTAAATGTCTTCCATGCATGGAGTCAACATTAATCCCTGTGTTTAAATCTCATGCTGCTACTCGGGCTCAGTTCTTGCTATTTTCATTTATAAGCTCAATATGCCAACCTGATTAAAATACTATCTTTTAAAGATTAATCATCTGATACAAGTGGCTATATTTTAATAGGAATGGGAGTTGAGAAGTGAGGAACTAGATCATTAGAAAAAAAGACAACCAAAAAATTCATTCTCAACTATTAATAAAAAGTGGGAGTGAGCTGAAAACCTATAAGATGGTGGTGGGACAAAAATAGGAAGAGAAACATCCTTGCAGAATTTCCAGGCTTAAAAAGGTTTTTCAGCACTTAGAGGTCATGAAACGGATTCTATGAGACAAGATATTGAGTTAGTCCAAAATTTCCTTTGGGTTTTTTCTGTAAGACTTTATGGAAAACCAGAACAAAGTTTTTGGCCAACTCAGTATTACAGTGACATGGAAAATATGAATGACAGGCTTACTGATGTAACTTCAGTACCACAGAAAATGGAAAACATTTAAATTATGTGGGACACAAGTATATCCAAATTTTTGAAGTCTCAGATGGCTCGGTAGTAAAGAATCTGCTGCCCAATGCAGGAGACGTGGGTTTAATCCCTGAGTCAGAAGGACCCCCTGGAAAAGCAAATGGCAAATCCATGCTAGCATTCTTGCCTGGAAAATCCCATGGAGAGAGGAGTCTGGCAGGTTACAGTCCATGGGGTTGCCACGGCTTAACAACTAAACAATAACATAAAACTATTTCTTATAGATTATTTCATTATTCTTTCCTATTTATTTGCTCTTCTATGAGTATTTTTCTCTAAAACTATTTCAAAAAATACTTCAAAAACTATTTCAGTATGTTCTAATTCCAAAGGAAAATAAGTAAACATAGGCTGTATGTAAATAGAGTTCATATCTCTTCCTTGTGCTTTTATCTTTCTTCTCCTACTGACCCTATCCCAAGCAATTACACACATGAAGAAGCATCCTATTACACACCTGAGAACACTGTTTCTCCATATTTAAGTATCATTCCACAACTCTTGGTTATCTAATTTCCAAACTTAACAATACATTCAATTCTTCAGGGATGACAGCCCCTATCTTTAAAAATTGTGAAATTTTATTTGCTTAAACTCTGTTAGATGAAATTTTAACCTACTCTCCTATAAGTTTGGGGATGTTGGAGGATTTGGGGTCAATAGATAAACATGCTTATATCAGTGGTTCCTTTCAACAGAGCATCTCAATCTTGTATATAATGGCAATAAAAAAACATTACCTTTTGGCTAATATTTCCATATATTACTTATTTTAAAACTAACTTTCAAAAATATACTTAAAATTGGCAACATTCAAGTAAATGTGCTTTAAGTTTCTTACATTTAAAATTAAAGCTGTGAGAGGCAAGGCAGTAGAAAAAGCATGGAAAGAGAGAAGAGAAAGACTCTTATAAGGATTAAATCAGAATAATATATAATGAGCTATCATATTTTGATCACATAAAAATAGCAAAATTATCTCTAACAGCAACCACATTAAAATACATAATGTTAGAAAACATATTCAAGTTTTATGGAAAAAAAATTGAAATCTTTAAGAGCTGAAAATGCCAAGAAATCTCTGTGTAGTGAGGACAGTTATTGGAATAATTAGCAACTCTAGTTAAAGTGAAAAATTGAAAGTGTTAGTAAATTCAGTCATGTCTGACTCTGTGACACCATGGACTGTAGCCCTTCAGGCTCCTCTGTCCATGGAATTAGAGTGGGTTTCCATTCCCTTCTCCAGGGGATCTTCCCAACACAGGGATCAAACTCAGGTCTTCTGCATTGCAGGCAGATTCTTTACCATCTGAGCCACCAGAGAAGGACAGATAAAGTAGTAGAATACTATGATAGGTATAAAACATCAGTTATTAAAATAATTATGTAAAGAAAGAAGAGAAAAAAATAAAAATAAATGAACAGGATAACATAAAAATTGACTAGAAAAATTTGCCAAAAAATTTATTAGAACTATGAGAAATCAGTCTATAGCCATACCACCCTGAAGGTGCCCAATTGCATCTGATCTTGGAAGCTAAGCAGGGTCAGGCCTGGTTACCATTTAAATGGGAGAACTATGAAAAACCACACTAAGTGATGAAATGAAAAAGTCAAATGATGGTAGAAATCTGAAGACAGAAATAATGAAATGAAAGATAAATTTGTATCATTTGCTTCATAATGATCACAAATAGAGATGGAATAATTTCAAACCCCACTGGCAAAATTGCTAGCATAAATTTGTTTTACACAGTTGTTCCTTTAAAACCATGGCTTAGTCTCTAAATAGAGTTGAATATAAACATTTCTACGTGTTATGAATATTTATATATTGCCAGCCAATACCCGATATGCATCCCTATATTCAATCTCAAAAATGGATTTACACTCACAACAAATTTTCAGATTGTATATCTGTAGAGAGCCCAGATCACATGTAAAAAGAAATATTTAATGAGTATATAAATGCAATATTGAAAAGAAAGTAAATTAGGTAGTTTGAGAGTGGGTAAGGAGGTAGAAAGCAATCTTTATTAACAAAATGAAGTGTGGCACATGTGGTACATGCCTTGGCTTATTTATAACCAGCACAAACTAATGAGATGTTAAAATTTTCCCTATTTTAGAGACAAATCGGAGAAGGCAATGGCAACCCACTCCAGTACTCTTGCCTGGAAAATCCCATGGGCGCAGGAGCCTGGTAGGTTGCGTTCCATGGGGTCGTGAAGAGTCGGACACGACTGAGCGACTTCACTTTCACTTTTCACTTTCATGCACTGGAGAAGGAAATGGCAACCCACTCCAGTGTTCTTGCCTGGAGAATTCCAGAGACAGGGGAACCTAGTGGGCTGCTGTCTGTGGGGTCTCACAGAGTCAGACACAATTGAAGCGACTTAGCAGCAGCAGCAGCAGAGATAAGTCGATAGACACAGAAAAATTAAAGAACCTGCCCAAACTCACACAGTGAGTGACCCTTGGTGTCCAGCAGCAAATCCTGTCAGTGGGCCTCCAGTGGTCAAAGTGAGAAATAGATCTGTTATAAAAGAAAGGAATAAGTGCCAGATGTGTATTTCAAACAATGGTGATCCTTTAAATTTTTATTACCACTTTAGAATCCCTGTCACTAGAGGAATAATCATGCATATCTCTATAAAATATTTTTAAGGTGAATTTTTGCTTGGCGTGGTTATTAATGAAGTTGAGAAATGGACATTAAGCAGAAGATTGGCAGAAAACAAAATGAGCTATCTTATCTAGAAATGCATTGATGCATTGAAATGTAATCTGCACAAGGAAAAATATTTCATTTTGAGTAGACAAGCTTATCTGTGTTCTAAGTGTAAAGCCAATTGAAACTTGGCAGGGATTTCTGCTTTGCTTTGTCTTGCATTATTTTCAATTGAATGGAAAATGCTAATGCTACTGAATTGGCTAAAATTATCAGGGGAAGAATGTCACTTTTGAGTTTTAAAGCAAAATTTATTTTTATCTGATTGAGATATTTAATTGAAGTATTATTACATTTCCAGAGCTTAAAATGCACTCTTTTATGTTTAATGGTTCTTTATGAAAAAAATGTTCACTGTAAAATTATTTAAATGAAACAATAATTTATTTAAAATATGTTTCAATTTTATTTCTTAAGTATTTTTCTGTTCATAGCACAAAATTTAAAAATCAAACCTACCAGCTATTAATAATATTATTTTTTATGTATGTATTTTAAGTAAGTAGACATATAGTGGAAAAAATGACATACGAAGCTTTAACAAATCTTATAGAAGTACTGTATGCTTATGTTTTGGCTTCTTGACAGTCAGGTAAGGAGTATATTAAATTGTTTTTCATTCATGTACTCAAAAATTATCATAACTAAAATTCCCATATGTAGAATTTTTGATTATCATCAAACTTATTCATTGGAATTTTTGTCTTATATTTATCATCTAGTTAACATACACCATAATTGCATTGCCAACTATAGCCATTCAGTCATTTTCCTTAGAGTATTAAAATCTCTGTTATCATTGAAGGAAATATATTTTAGAAATTCGGCATAACATTTTATTGATATATTCATTTTCACTTGTGTATTATTCCGTTTAAGTGACATGCAACTATATTCATGCTCTATATCACAGGTTGGTTAAATTTTTCCATAAAAAGCTTCATAGTAAATATTTTGTGCGTTGCAGGCCACAGGATGTCTGTCTCCACTGCTCAGTGGTGTTCTTATGTCACCGATAGAGAACACATGACAAATGGATGTGGCTCTGTTCCAATTATTTTTAAAACCAAAACAGAAATTAATTGTATTTGCATATGACCTGATCTCTGTTTGCCTCTAGTGCCTCACTGTGTATCACCCATGCCCTCGTTTGGTTCTGTCTCCAGTCAACGTTCTGTTCTCAGACATACTTATTTTACTCCTGGATTAAATCTGTTGTACTCTTGTGTGGCCCCTGATTGTATCTGTCCATGCATCCAAAAGTTGGCTGCTTTTCAAATGTAACCTACTCATAGAGGTCTTGCTTGACTAGCCTTCTCTTGTAGCTACACCCCCCCCCCCAACACACATACCATTTCTGATGTATTAATTAGAGGATTAGATGTCCTAGTTCACAGTGAAAAATCATGGTTTGCCTGGAATAAAGCTGGTTTATTTCTGCTAATCCCATTCTTTATATTCTTTGTTCCAGATAGTACATTATTTGACCTACTTATCATTAACTGCAGTATGTAAACTGGACTGGGTCTGACAGAACTAGTTTGTATACATCCTACTTCTGCTTTAAAACTCAACATTCAGAAAACTAAGATCATGGCATTCAGTCCCATCACTTCATGGCAAATAGACTTGGAAAAAGTGGAAGCAGTGACAGACCTTATTTTCTAGGGCTCCAAAATCACTATGGACTGTGACTTCAGCCATGAAATAAAGATACTTGCTTCTTGGAAGAAAAGCTGTGACAAACCTAGACAGTGTATAAAAAAGCAGAGTCATCACTTTGCCAACAGTTTCATATAGTCAAAACTGTAGTTTTTCCAATAATCATGTACAGATGTGAGAGTTGGACCATAAAGAAGGCTGACCACAAAATTGTGATGTTGGAGAAAACTCTTTGAGAGTCCCTTGAACACGAGGAGATCAAACCAGTCAATCCTAAAGGAAATCAACTCTGAATACTCATTGGAAGGACTGATGCTTAAGCTGAAGCTCCAACACTTCGGCCACCCGACACAAAGAGCTGACTCATTAGAAAAGACCATGATGCTGGGAAAGATTGAAGGCAGGAGGAGAAGGGAGCAGTAGAGGATGAGATGGTAGGATGGCATCACTGATGGACATGAGCTTGAGTAAACTCAAGGAGATAGGGAAGGACAAGGAAACCTGGCATGCTGCAATCCATGGGGTTGCAAAGAGTCGGACATGTCTTAGCAACTGAACAACAACAATTTATGCCTTACTGGATTCTAGCAGTATGTAGCATGCATATTCAGTGAACAGAGTTCTCCCTTGAACACATGCTTAGAGGTAAAAGATAACCATTGATAACCTGTCTCTCTTTCCAAAACTCCAAAGAGGCAATGTCCTTACTTCATGGATATAATGCATATGATAGAACAATTTATACTTGAACATGAATTCTCAGTCATGTCCAACTTTTTGCAGCCCCATAGACTGTAAACCAACAGACATTTTTGCCCATGGAATTTTCCATGCAAGAATTCTGGAGTGGAGTGTCATTTCATCCCCCAGGGGATCTTCCTGAACCAGAGATCAAACCTACATCTCATGCATCCCCTGCATTGGCAGTCGAATTCTTTACTATTAGCACCACCTGGAAAGCCTTAAGTGGCTAGGGGCAAATGTTGCCAGCTCAGATGTGCTAGAGATGTACATGAAGCTGTCCATGGTGGGCTCTTGATATGCCCTTGGCATGATGGAAACAGTTCACAAAAGGAGCAGGGCTCCAGACTTCAGGGTGACATAAACATAAAAATGGCTAAGAAATAGGAGTACAGAAAAAAAAAGCACAATTATTAAATTTCAACATCAAAATCTGTATACAAATTTTTTTGTAAATAATGCTGCCATGAACAGGTCGGTTCAGTTTAGTTGCTCAGTCGTGTCCAACTCTTTGCAACCACATGAACCGCAGTAGCCAGGCCTCCCTGTCCATCACCAACTTCCGGAGTCCACCCAAACCCATATCAATTGAGTCAGTGATGGCATCCAACATGAGTGTACAAATACCCCATTGAGACCCTAATTTCAACTTTTGGGGGGTATATATAGGCAAGTGGAATTGCTGAATCATATGGCAATTCTGTTTTGATTTTTTGAAAAATCCTCATACTATTTTCTGTAGCAATTGCAACATTTAAATTCCAAACAGTACACAAAGGTTCCAATTTCTCCATATCCAAGCTAATGCTTCTTTTCTTTTTTTTTTTTTTTTAATGGTAGGTATGGTTAATTATTTTAATCACTAAATCATTTTCAGAATGTTTTTTTTTCAGTATTTTGGTTTTGGGGGAATATAAATTCTATTTTCCTGTTATTATTCTTGTATAAATGTTTATGTAATTATTTTATCAAATTTTTACAATGATTTTTACAGTACTGTTTTTATTTTCGACTTTACAGGAAATATTCTTTCAAACAGGTCAATGATGCATTTTACTTGAAATCCTTTGTGAATGGCTTCAACTTAAAATTATTTTTCTTGAGCTCTTCCATGTGTAAATTGCTCCATAATGTACAAATTAAGCTTTGGATTTTTACCATGTTGAATGTTTCTACTTGGGTCTTCTGGCATTTATCTAATTCTGTTTACAGCAAGATGGTATCATCTTTTCATTAAAATAAGTAACTTGAGTTCAGCCATACATCTACCTTCCATGGCACTTCCCTGAAATATTTGTTTTGTTGTGGTTTATTCAATTCAAATAAACATACTTTCTTCAGTATGCTGCTACATTCCAGATGTCATGTTAGCTGTTTAAGGGATCAAAGCATAACACTATTCCTCTTCTGGGGAAACATAATATTTTATTCAAACCCTAAGCAAATGCGATATATTATTCATTTGTCTGTTAACTTAGGTAAATCCTTGCTTATCACCTTTCTAAATGTAGAGCGTTGGTTCTACTTAGTGTTCTAGTTTTATATCTGGCATTTTAATTTCTACATTATATTCTGTCCTACTAAGAACATGTTTTTATTTCCTGTACATTTGGCATTTTCTAGGTTTCTATGTTATCTGCTGCAGTACAAGCAATTATCTCTTCCTCATTTATATTTTGCTCTCTGTGACCTCATAATTGGTTGGTAATTTCTGTCATTCATGATCAATACAAAAGCTAGTGAATATAAATGTTTTCTTGATTTGAGTTTGCTCTTGACTTTTACTTTTCTTTTAATCTCTTCATGCTGTGTTTAGTTGCTCAGTTGTGTCTAACTCTTTGTGACCCCATGGACTATAGCCCGCCAGGCTCCTCTGTCCATATGGACTCTCCAGGCTAAAATACTGGAGTGAGTTGCCATGCCTTCCTCCAGGGGATCTTTACAAATCAGGGATCAAACCCAGGTCTCCCACATTTGCAGGCATATTCTTTACCAGTTGAACCACCAGGGAAACCCAAGAATACTGGAGTGTGTAGCCTATCCCTTCTTCAGGGGAACTTTTTAGCCCAGGAATTAAACCAGAGTCTTCTACATTGCAGATGGATTCTTTACCCGCTTAGCTATCCTATGTATATTTTTATTTTTTAAGCTTCAACAATATCTTTATATAACCCTTAGATTATTTTGGTTGCACAATTATTCTTTAAATGTTATATAAACTTTACATAAATTTTTTATATTTCCTGGACAATTATATTTTATTTAAAGTTGAGAAAATATGTAAAGTTTTTTTTTTTTTAATCTTTGAAAGATAATTGCTAAAAATAAATAAAGCTGGTGGCTCAGAGATAAAGGGACTGCCTGCAGCATGGGAGATGTGTATTTGATCCCTGGGTTGGAAAGATCCCCTGGAGAAGGAAATGGCAACCTGCTCCAGTATCCTTGCCTGGAGAATTCCATGGACAGAGGAACCTGGCAGGCTACAGTCCATGGGGTTATAAGAGTTGGACATGACTTAGGGACTAAATCACCACCGCCAAAGTAATCAGAGAAGACTAATCCATAAATACTTTCCTACCCATGAATAATGGTGCATCTTTTCTTTGCAACAAAGACATAGCTTAAATAAAGCATGATATTTTATTTCCATCCTATATACATATGATGAAAGTTTCACAGGCTTTATGTCAAACTTCCTGAGACAAAGTGGCTAGGTATTTAGTCAGAAATTGTCTTATGTAGTCTTGTGAAACTGTAGGGGTGAAATCAACATTTAAATTGGAGATTACTGTCAGCAATGTGAGTGGGTCTCAAGCAATCAGCTGAAAACCTTAATTTAACAAAGTCTGATCAAGGCCCCCACCAACACACAAACAAACAAAAGGGAATTTTGGCACCAGACTGCCTTTGGGTTCAAACTGCAACACAAACCACATTCTTTTTGTTCTGCTTCTCTAGAGAACTCTGACATATAAAGATCTTTGAAGGTAAATTCTTTATCAAGTATCATTTTTTTGATGAACAAACAGGATTTCAGTAATACATACATTATTTTTCTTGAAATTATATTCATTGAAAACAGTATATATATGACTTATCTATCTGTTCTGAGCTATTTCTGGTGAAAGTAAAAAAAGAGGTACAATCAGCCCTTTATCTCTACATGTTTAGCATCTGCAGGTTTAAACAACTATGGAACAAAGGTATTTGTAAAAAAAAAAACAAAACTTCTAGGATGTTCCAAACATTAAGATGTTGCATGCTGGGAACTATTTGCATTGTATTTATAACATTTACATTTGTACACTGTGTTAAATATTATTAAGCTTTAGAAGTGGACTTTCCAGGTAATATAGCGCTAAAAAATCCTTCTGCCAGTGCAGGAGACAGAGATGCAAGAGACATGGGAAGATCTTCTGGAGCACGAAATGGCAACCTGCTCCACTGTTCCTACCTTGAGAATTCCATGGAGAGAGGAGCCTGGTGGGCTACAGTCATAGGGTAACCGAGTTGAATGTGACTGAGCACCACATAGGCAAGTATTGTAAGTAAACTAGAGACTATATGAAATACATGGGATGATATGCATAGGTTATATGCAAATACTGTGGCCTTTTATATGAGAGACATGAGCATCCTTAGATTTTGGTGTCAGTCGTACGGGTCCAGAAACTAATCTCCTTGCTGTGTAATGTAAATAAGCATTAAGAGAGTAAAGTTAAAGTGAAGTAGCTCAGTCGTGTCCAACTCTTAGTGACCCCATGGACTGCAGCCTACTTACCAGGCTCCTCCGTCCATGGAATTTTCCAGGCAAGAGTACTGGAGTGGGTTGCCATTGCCTTCTCCAGATGTGAAGAACTGAGTCATTTGAAAAGACCCTGATGCTGGGAAAGATTGAAGGCAGGAGGAGAAGGGGACCA
Source organism: Capra hircus (assembly GCF_001704415.2). Classification (NCBI taxonomy): domain Eukaryota; kingdom Metazoa; phylum Chordata; class Mammalia; order Artiodactyla; family Bovidae; genus Capra; species Capra hircus. The sequence goes on along the minus strand of NC_030823.1, from coordinate 14,609,965 downwards.
CAGAGGATGAGATGGCTGGATGGCATCACCAACTCAATGGACGTTGAGTTTGAGTAAGCTGCGGGAGTTGGTGATGGACAGGGAGGCCCGGCACACTGCAGTCCATGGTGTTGCAAAGAGTTGGACATGACTAAGCTACTGAGCTGAACTGATAACATATTTTTGTAAAAATATAAATAATCTATGTGACTGCTTCCATTTTCCGCTCAAGGGAAGCAAATATCAGTACATAGAAACTGCTCAAGATTTTTAAGCAAGGGGCAAAAGGAAGTCAGAGACATGCAGTTTGTCCCTGGATATGCTGTCCAAAGTTAAAGACCAATCAAGAATGCCCTAGTCAAGTCGTAAACCTATTAACACTAGGTTCACTAGTTTCCTTCATTTATCATATTACTTTTTTGAATTTGAACTTTGTACCTTTCTGGACTTGACCAGTGGGGTAAATATGTTTAGTGTGAAAATATGTTCTAGAGTAGTGGTAATCTAAATGTAGGATCTAAACTTGAGAAAGAAAAGCTGAGTGATGCAACCTTGTTAGTATTGATGAAAACGTTTTCCTTTGAATTTAATCCTTATAACATTTCTTTTTTCAAACCTCAATTATTTAATTAAGCTTCATTCTGACTTAGATCACATAATTTATCCCAGAAGTTTTCTGCCCCTAGATAACAATGACTAGATTTCCAAAGAGATGAGTAATCTTGTTCAAACAATCAAATGATTCTGTGAAGTCACATAAACCCACCTTTCCTTTATTTGGTTAACCTGAATTACCTATTTAATAGAATATTTCTTATCTGATGAAGTTATTGGTCTAACTTTCTCCATTACTTCTTGTACTGGAGATATTTAACATGGTATTATGTGAATGCAGAGCTTTCCCTATGAACCAGCAGTTAACGAATCTGCCTGCAATGTAGGAGAAACAGGAGATGCAGATTCGATCCCGGGGTTGGGAAGATCTCCTGCAGTAGGAAATGGCAATCTGCTCCAGTATTCTTACCTGGAGAATTCCATGGACAGAGGAGCCTCATGGACTATAGTCATGGGGTAGGTAAGGGTTGGACGTGACCAAGAGTGCACTGGGCCTATGTAAAAATGAGTTCCATAAAAGAAATAGATTAACTCTATCAGACAGTAAATTTTACTTTACTTTCTCTTTTCCAAATGAACACACATAGATACACTATTAATTTGATTTTTGTAACTGACTACTAAATCTGTTTTAAGCTACTGTAAGCTCTCATTATTATACCTGTATTACTATCTTGCTTTATTTTTAAGTAGCTCTGGGTCATCACCCACCTCAAAGTGTGATGTATCAGATTAAAAAGGAGAAAAGTATTATAAGAAATAAAAATTCAAATTCCACTCATAATTAAGGATGCAACATAGGAAAACTTAATTTAGAAATAGATGAGCACACTACCTTAGGGAAATTTGGAAAAGGTCATACAAAGACTGATAATTAAAAAACACTCTTCCACGGTTCCTATGCTGTTTGATCAGGATACTTCAGTGATCAAAACTCCAAGAAGAACTACGAAAAAATAATATATACAGTTTTTTTCCCCAATAATGATTTCAACTCCACCTGCATTATTTGCGCAAATATGGTTTTTACAGAAACAGTATATTGAAAACAGGATCAATAAATTAAAATGTCTGCATGATCACATAATTATTTTGCTTTGATAAATGTAAGAACCATGACATTCACAAATGCTCCATTAAGGAATGATAGCCACACCCTGGAAATATAGCAAAATGTAATGTAATTTCCTAGTAGGTGGGTGGGTGGAATGTAGTTTGTGGATGTTGATTAAAATTTATTTTAAAATGATCTGTTATTAAACTCATTATTTCAGGAGCTCAGTTAATGTATTGAGCTGGTAAGCCAAAGCCCGATGACTAAAAATGGTGACTTGATGCTGTATGTGTGTGCTAGGTCACTTCAATCATGTCCAACTCTTTGAGACGCTATGGACTGTGGCCTGGCAGGCTCCTCTGTACAAGAGATTCTCCAGGAAAGAATACTGGAATGGATGCCATTTCCTTCTCCAGGAGATTTTCCTGACACAGGGATTGAATGCATGGTTCTTATTTCTCCTGAGCTGGCAGGCAGTTTCTTTACCACTGGGATGCTATATCCCCACAGTTCAGTTCAAGAACCAACTTATCTTCCTTACTCGGCATTAAGTTCTTGATTATACCAGGAGGAGACAGTTTGCTCACCTGGTTTGCCTTAAAGATTCTGATTGTGTATGTGTCACATGCGTTTTCCAACCTCTAACTTGAAGCTACATCCTAATTCAATGTTATATATATAATTTCATAACTTATTTTCTAGCTTGAATTACGGCCATCAGTATCAGATTCATTCTCACCATCTCCATCACAATAGCTAAGTATAAGATGCTCCTTATGTTCCAGACAGTGTACAGATAACTTTTATACATCATTTCATCATTTCACTAACTCCTCGCAGCACACTCACAAAGCATCTACTGGGGTGAACAGAGATGAGGGAGTTCACACAAGGGTTTATAGTCAAGAAATAACAAAATGAGATTTATTCTCTGATTTCAGAGCTTAGGCTATTGATCATTACCCCCAGCAGATGTCTTGCACACAGACTCAACAGTGTGGGGGAAAAAAAAAAAAAACCTCTTGGGCTGCTGTACTTAATTTATTATTCTTCCTAGCTTCCCTGTGTTATCAAACAGCAATGTTAATGTCTTTTTTAGTCTGGTTCTCATTTCTCACCTGTAATAATCTCATCAGATTATTATAGTCACTTTTGAACTGCTGTTTCTCTTCAATCTATCCTCTGTTATGCTGCTAGATTTAATACTCCAAAATGCAAATGCGATCTTGCTGTGCCATTGCTTGTAATCTGTCAGTGATTTAGAAATACATTTCAAATTCTTATCATGATGTCCAAATACTCTTCACTGTGTGGCCAGTAGTAACTTCCCAGGGTCATCCATATATCTCTGCTAGCAATCATTAATTGTATGTGGACAACACATTGAACTACTTGTCTGCTGAGCATACTGGGAAATAAAATGACACAAAACAGAATAAACAAAAAACAAAACAAAAGGTGCCACCACTACCAGTCATAAAAATATGCTGCAAGAGGTAATGAGATCCAGGAACACATGAGCTGAAGAAAAGTCAGTTTCGTGGTCTCAGCTGCCTGGAGCATTAAAACCAGTGACTGCCAGATCTTTACCAGAGAACTTTCAAACCTCATAGATGATATTTACTCATAAATGTGCAAGTTGGTGTGGGAGAAAAATAATAATTCATTCCTTCTTTTTTCTGCCTTTCAAATCTTGTAAAGATGTATGTATTGGCAAAATGTTGTTTATTGTAACTGACAATGCAGTTACATGGTTCTTAGCCATGCTGCAGAAAATGCATTAGGCAATGGTTGGTGTAAGTATTGACATAGCCTATTTTCAAAATATACACAAAATCTAAGCTTCTCACACTTTCCTGGTCCCTGGTCTAGACAGCATGGTATTTGACTGAGTTACAGAAGTTGCCTCCAACTGACCAGAGTATGTACACTTTTGCCTCCTTCTAATGCCTCAGGCAAGCAGCCAGAAAGTTCCTTTAAAGCTATGCATTAAATCGCATCACTCCTCTGATCAAGACTTTCTGATAGATGTTAGTCTCATTCAAAATAAAAACCAGAGTCCTTAAAAGTCCTACGAAGTCCACTATGACTTAGTCTCTAGTTATCTTTCTGACTTTTTTCTCCTATTACTTCTCTTCACCCATTCAAATTATACTGGCTTCCTTGAGGTTTCTTTGGTAGCCCAGACAGCCTTCAGCTATGGGGATTTTTTATCCATTCTTCTTTATCAATAACAGTCTCTCTCAGGTGTTCTTATGACTCATGGCCTCATATCACTTACATCTTTGTCTTTTCTCAAATGTGAATTTCACAGTGAATCTTTTCCTTAATATCCTACTTATATTTGCACCAAGTTCCAGCCCCAAATCCAGGATTCAAAAACAAAGGTGTTTACATTTATCCAAAGGAGTTGAAAGCTTATGTCCACAAAAATATCTGTACATAGAAGCTTGTGGTGTGTTCCTCAGTTGTGTCTGACTGTTTGTCATCCTATGGACTATAGCCAGCCAGGGTCCTTTGTCTATGAAATTATCCAGGTAAGAATACAGGAGTGAGTAGACATTCCCTTTTCTAGGAGATCTTCCCAACCCAAGGTTCAAATCTGGGTCTCCTGTATTGCAGGCAAAGTCTTTACTGTCTACATCATGGAAGCCCATATAGAAGCTTACAGCTTCTTTATTCATAATTGCCCAAACTTGGAGCAACCAAAATGTTCTTCAGTAAGTGAATGGATAAATAAACTGTGGTACATCAGACAACAAAATATTAGTCAATGTTTAAAATAAATGAGCTATCAAGCCAGGAAAAAAACATGGAAGAATTTTAAATGCAAATTACCAAGATGCCAATTTGAAAAGCCATCTGTATTCTTTAAATCATAAAACATTCTGGAAAAGACAAAACTATGGAGAAAATAAAAAGATCAATGGAGTCTGAGGTTGGAGGGAGAAAGAAGAGGGATGAGTAGGTGGAGTACAGAGGAGAAAATATTCTATATGATACCATACTGATGAATGCATGTCCTTAAATATTTGTACCTAGAGAATGTACAAGAGAGAGCTTATTGTAAACTATCAACTTTGGGTGATTATGATATGCCAATGTATGTTCATCACTTGTAACAAATGTATCACTTAGGAAGAGTATGTTGATAAGGACGGAGGCTATGCATGTGGGGGGCAAGGACATAAGGGAAATCTATATTGCCCTCTTAATTTTTCAGTAAATCTAAAATTCCTCTAAAAAGATATTAAAACATTAGTCTTGTCTATCTCTTCTTTCATAGATATGAATCTTCTTTTTCCCATCCCTAAAATGGCTTTATCTTGTAGGAAAACTGTAGCTTCCTGCTTTTCTTTAACCTTATGTTTATGTTTACCTAAAAGACCTTTTAGAACTAACACCCAAAAAAGATGTCCTTTTCATTATAGGGGACTGGAATGCAAAAGTAGGAAGTCAAGAAACACCTGGAGTAACAAGCAAATTTGGCCTTGGTATGAGGAATGAAGCAGGGCAAAGACTAATAGAGTTTTGCCGAGAAAATGCACTTCTCATAGCAAACACTCTCTTCCAACAACACAAGAGAAGACTCTACACATGGACATCTCCAGATGGTCAACACCGAAATCAGATTGATTATATTCTTTGCAGTCAAAGATGGAGAAGCTCTATACAATCATCATAAACAAGACCAGGAACTGACGGTGGCTCAGATCATGAACTCCTTATTACCAAATTCAGACTTAAATTGAAGAAAATAGGGAAAACCACTAGACCATTCAAGTATGACCTAAATTAAAACCCCTTATGATTATACAATGGAATTGTGAAATAGATTTAAGGGCCTAGATCTGATAGATAGAGTGCCTGATGAACTATGGAATGAGGTTCGTGACATTGTATAGGAGACAGGGATCAAGACCATCCCTATGGAAAAGAAATGTAAACAAGCAAAATGGCTGTTTGGGGAGGCCTTACAAATAGCTGTGAAAAGAAGAGAAGTGAAAAGCCAAGGAGAAAAGGAAATATATAACCATCTGAATGCAGAGTTCCAAAGAATAGCAAGAAGAGATAAGAAAACCTTCTTCAACAATCAATGCAAAGAAATAGTGAACAAGAACAGAATGGGAAAGACTAGATATCTCTTCGAGAAAATTAGATACCTAGGGAACATTTCATGCAAAGATGGGCTCGATAAAGGACAGAAATGGTATGGACCAAACAGAAGCAGAAGATATTAAGAAGAGGTGGCAAGAATACACAGAAGAACTGGACAAAAAAGATCTTCATGACCCAGATAATCGCGGTGGTGTGATCACTCATCTAGAGCCAGACATCTTGGAATGTGAAGTCAAGTGGGCCTTAGAAAGCATCACTACAAACAAAGCTAGTGGAGGTGATGGAATTCCAGTAAAGCTCTTTCCAATCCTGAAAGATGATGCTTTGAAAGTGCTGCACTCAATATGCCAACAAATATGGAAAACTCAGCTGTGGCCACAGGACTGGAAGAGGTCAGTTTTCATTCCAATCCCAAAGAAAAGCAATGCCAAAAAATGCTCAAACTACCACACAATTGCCCTCATCTCACACGCTAGTAAAGTAATGCTCAAAATTCTTCAAGCTAGGTTTCAGCAGTACGGGAACTGTGAACTTCCAGATGTTCAAGCTGGTTTTAGAAAAGGCAGAGGAACCAGAGATCAAATTGCCAACATCTGCTGGATCATGGAAAGAGCAAGAGAGTTCCAGAAAAACATCTACTTCTGCTTCATTGACTATGCCAAAGCCTTTGACTGTGTGCATCACAATAAACTGTGGAAAATTCTGAAAGTGATGGGAATACCAGACCACCTGACCTGCCTCTTGAGAAATCTGTATGCAGGTCAGGAAGCAACAGTTAGAAGTGGACATGGAATAACAGACTGGTTCCAAATAGGAAAAGGAGTACATCAAGGCTGCATATCGTCACTCTGCTTATTTAACTTATATGCAGAGTACCTCATCAGAAATTCTAGGTTGGAAGAAGCACAAGCTGGAATCAAGATTGCCAGCAGAAATATCAATAACCTCAGATATGCAGATGACACAACCTTTATGGCAGAAAGTGAAGAGGAACTAAAAAGCCTCTTGATGAAGGTAAAAGTGGAGAGTGAAAAAGTTGGCTTAAAGCTCAACATTCAGAAAACGAAGATCATGGCATCAGGTCCCATCACTTCATGGGGAATAGATGGGGAAACAATGGAAACAGTGACAGACTTTATTTTGGGGGGTTGCAAAATCACTGCAGATGATGACTGCAGCCATGAAATTAAAAGACGCTTACTCCTTGGAAGAAAAGTTATGAGCAACCTAGTTAGCATATTGAAAAGCAGAGACATTACTTTGCCAACAATGGTCCGTCCAGTCAAGGCTATGGTTTTTCCAGTGGTCATGTATGAACGTGAGAGTTGGACTGTGAAGAAAGCTGAATGCTGAAGAATTGATGCTTTTGAATTGTGGTGTTAGAGAAGACTCTTGAGAGTCCCTTGGGCTGCAAGGAAATCCAATCAGTCCATTGTGAAGGAGATCAGCCCTAGGATTTCTTTGGGAGGAATGATGCTAAAGCTGAAACTCCAGTACTTTGGCCACCTCACGTGAAGAGTTGACTCATTGGAAAATACTCTGATGCTGGGAGAGATTGGGGGCAGGAGGAGAAGGGGACAACCGAGGATGAGATGGCTGGATGGCATCACGGACTCGACGGACGTGAGTCTGAGTGAACTTCGGGAGTTGGTGATAGACAGGGAGGCCTGGCATGCTGCGATTCATGGGGTCGCAAAGAGTGGGTCACGACTGAGTGACTGAACTGAACTGAACTGATGTTTACGGATCATGACTATCTCCTTCAGACTTTTTTTCTTGATATTTTAAGTCAAGATTTCTAAAGTACAAAACCCTTTTCCCTCCAAATAGTTTTGCTCTTGAAAATGAAAACCAAAGCTTGCAAATCTCTATGTCTCCAAAAGGTATAAAAAGGATAAAGAATGATAACAACACTGGTATAAGTGTGTGTGTGTGTGTGTTGGGCAAGGCTGATGAAAGTGAATGATGTTCACTTTTACCATATGGCACATGAGCATATATAGCAGAAAACCACATTAGGACAAAAAGAAGACAGACTAAATTAAAGTTTCAAAATACATTTTTTGATCTGAGTGAAGGGTGTTAAAAATAAAATTATTATTTTTCTTTAAGTTTATAATTAAAATTTCTCTGAACATGCACTCAAAACTAACTGAAATGACTGCATTTAATGTTTTCATCATAATGCATTCAAAATTTTAAAGCTTACTCTTTCACATATAAATAGAAGACCTGGATTCTGGTGCTATGCCCTAGGAATCTACACAGTGCATTCTACAGGCTTAATACTCCCAAGAATGGAATTTAATCTGTCCTTGTTCCACCAGCAGAGAATAATTAAGTATCAACAGAAATAGGGAAGTGTAGAGAGTTTCATTAATTCCCCTTTCTTCCTATATTGAATGTGATTTCAAATTCAAAGTAATTATATTTGGACAAGGTTTTTTGGTTAAAAGTGAAGCTGATTATAGGAAACTTAGATACTGAGGCACTTGAAAGCAGTAAACAATTATAACCCATCAATTTATGTGTTCCTTTTCCTCAGAAAGTCACAATGACTTACATTTAATTATATCTTACTTTCTTAACAAGGGATCCATAATCTCTCCTTATGAGGTCCTCAAGATTTTATAGAAGTACCTTACAGGAAAAAATGTAATCATTTACATCTAATTCACATCACAATTACCCAAGCTTTTTACACAATTAAAAATCTCACTTTTATTATGAAATGTACATTTCCTTTGTGAAATGTCTTATTTTATGAGTAAGTGTGTAGAATATAAATAAATGGCTTATTTTGTATGTTAATGGACTTGTGAGCAGGCCAAGAAATACAACTAGTATGTGAGCGATGTTGGCTTATTCTCATGAAAAGGCCTTGTATATTTGCTGGTTGCTAAATACAATGGGCTGAAACCAAGTTGGAATAAATTGGTGCTGAGTCCTAGTACTGCATCAGAGGCAAGCATTTAGGGATGTGGAGCTAACAAAATTAAGGACTTGGTCAGGGCTCAGCAAGAACAGATTGGGAAAGCTAGATATCTGCCAAGCAGCTTATTGTAACTTCTGGGATAATGTGCCCTCGTTGTTTTTCTGAATAAATGCAATCCTGGAGCTCTGCAGAGGTAATACAACAAAGGCATTAACCACGTTAAAACACTTCCCTTCATTCCAGTGGGCAACATGAGAGCCAAAATTTCATCCTACTCACAATACTCATCATTATCAATGATGTTCTAAGGTACTTTGAGACCCTCCAATACATGAACACACATGTTGGAAGATAGTAGCACTGACTTATAAATTTAAATAAATAAATTTTAATTAAACACTCAATGTCAGGAACAGGGGTGTAAGAAAGCTGAGACAAAATGGATTTATAAAGGTCACTATTGACAAAATACAAAATCATTTGTGCAAGTATACATGCAAAAATCAATAATAATTGAATGTATGAAAAACAAGTAGAAATAAGATTTTCAAAATAACACAATTTTCAATAGCATCATAGGAACAAACCTGAGGCCTCTCCATTGAAAACAATAAAGAGTATTATATAAACGAAATTCAGTTCAGTTCAGTTCAGTCGCTCAGTCGTGTCCAGCTCTTTGAGACCCCATGAATCACAGCATGGAAGGCCTCCCTGTCCATTACTAACTCCCGGAGTTCACTCAGACTCACGTCCATCGAGTCCGTGATGCCATCCAGCCATCTCATCCTCTGTCGTCCCCTTCTCCTCCTGCCCCCAATCCCTCCCAGCATCAGAGTCTTTTCCAATGAGTCAATTCTTCGCATGAGGTGGCCAAAGTATTGGAGTTTCAGCTTTAGCATCATTCCTTCCAATGAACACCCAGCGTTGATCTCCTTCAGAATGGACTGGTTGCATCTCCTTTCAGTCAAAGGGACTCTCAAGAGTCTTCTCCAACACCACAGTTCAAAAGCATCAATTCTTCGGCATTCAGCTTTCTTCACAGTCCGACTCTCACATCCATACATGACTACTGGAAAAACCATAGCCTTGACTAGACGGACCTTTGTTGGCAAAGTAATGTCTCTGCTTTTGAATAGGCTATCTAGGTTGCTTATAACTTTTCTTCCAAAGAGTAAGCGTCTTTTAATTTCATGGCTGCAGTCACCATCTGCAGTGATTTTGGAGCCCAGAAGAATAGAGTCTGACACTGTTTCCACTGTTTCCCCATCTATTTCCCATGAAGTGATAGGACCAGATGCCATGATATTCGTTTTCTGAATGTTGAGCTTAAAGCCAACTTTTTCACTCTCCTCTTTCACTTTCATCAAGAGGCTTTTGAGTTCCTCTTCACTTTCTGCCATAAGGGTGGTGTCATCTGCATATTTGAGGTTATTGCTATTTCTCCCAGCAATCTTGATTCCAGCTTGTGCTTCTTCCAACCCAGCGTTTCTCATGATGCACTCTACATACAAGTTAAATAAGCAGGGTGACAATATACAGCCTTGACGTACTCCTTTTCCTATTTGGAATCAGTCTGTTGTTCCATGTCCACTTCTAACTGTTGCTTCCTGACCTGCATACAGATTTCTCAAGAGGCAGGTCAGGTGGTCTGGTATTCCCATCTCTCAGAATTTTCCACAGTTTATTGTGATCCACAGAGTCAAAGGCTTCAGCATAGTCAATAAAGCAGAAATAGATGTTTTCTGGAATTCTCTTGCATTTTCCATGATCCAGCAGATGTTGGCAGTTTGATCTCTGGTTCCTCTGCCTTTTCTAAAACCAGCTTGAACATCAGGAAGTTCATAGTTCACGTATTGCTGAAGCCTTGCTTGGAGAATTTTGAGCATTACTTTACTAGCATGTGAGATGAGTGCAACTGTGTGGTAGTTTCAGCATTCTTTGGCATTGCTTTTCTTTGGGATTGGAATGAAAATTGACCTCTTCCAGTCCTGTGGCCACAGCTGAGTTTTCCATATTTGTTGGCATATTGAGTGCAGCACTTTGACAGCATCATCTTTCAGGATTTGAAAGAGCTTTACTGGAATTCCATCACCTCCACTAGCTTTGTTTGTAGTGATGCTTTCTAAGGCCCACTTGACTTCACATTCCAAGATGTCTGGCTCTAGATGAGTGATCACACCACTGTGATTATCTGCGTCGTGAAGAACTTTTTTGTCCAGTTCTTCTGTGTATTCTTGCCATCTCTTCTTAATATCTTCTGCTTCTGTTTGGTCCATACCATTTCTGTCCTTTATCGAGCCCATCTTTGCATGAAATTTTCCCTTGGTATCTCTAATTTTTTTGAAGAGATCTCTAGTCTTTCCCATCGTGTTGTTTTCCTCTATTCTTTGCACTGATCACTGAAGAAGGCTTTATTTCTTCTTGCTATTCTTTGGAACTCTGCATTCAGATGCTTATATATTTCCTTTTCTCCTTGGCTTTTCACTTCTCTTCTTTTCACAGCTATTTGTAAGGCCTCCCTAGACAGCAATTTTGCTTGTTTGCATTTCTTTTCCATAGGGATGGTCTTGATCCCTGTCTCCTGTACAATGTCACGAACCTCTGTCCATAGTTCATCAGTCACTCTATCTATCAGATCTAGGCCCTTAAATCTATTTCTCACTTCCACTGTATAATCATAAGGGATTTGATTTAGGTCATTCCTGAATGGTCTAGCGGTTTTCCCTGCTTTCTTCAATTTCAGTCTGAATTGGGTAATAAGGAGTTCATGATCGGGCCACAGTCAGCTCCTGGTCTTGTTTTTGTTGACTGTATAGAGCTTCTCCATCTTTTGCTGCAGAGAGTATAATTAGACCAATATAAATGGAAAGATGTATCATAAGTATGGATTAGAACATTCAATATTTTAATAATCTAATGAGGTTATTTTTCCAGAATTTGTTAAGCTGATTCTAGAATACATGTGAAAATATAAAGCACTAAGAATAGGCAAAAAAATAAAAAATTGATGAACAAACCTTGAGGACGTACACTATTAAATATCTATCTATCTATCTATATTTAGAGCTTCCCTGGTGACTCAGACAGTAAAGAATATGCCTGCAATATAGGAGGCCTGAGTTTGATCCCTGGATCAGGAAGAACCCCTGGCAAAGGAAATGGCTGTCCACCCCAGGATTCTTGCCTAGAGAATTCCATGAACAGAGGAACCTGGCAGGCTACAGTCCATGGGGTCACAAAGAGCCAGGCTTGATAAGTGACTAACACTTTCACTTTCATATCTTATTAATTTAATTGCAAAACTAACTAAATAAATAAATAATTACAAAATAAATCTATGTCATTAGAATTTAGGATAATGGTAACAATTCCTGAAGTAATATGTCATTTACTAATTTTACCAATTGCAGTAGTATTTCCAGAACAAAATAAAATGAAGAAAATTATATACATTATATATAATTAATTTATTTTGGGGGGCATGTGGGATCTTAGTTCCCCAACCAGGTATAGAACACATTCCCCTGCATTGGAAGCACAGTCTTAACCACTGGACCACCAGGGTAGTACCCATTACGTGTAATTTTAACAGCTATTTATTAATATAATTTTATATTTCCTTGTTATTATTGGCCCAAACTTGCAGAAAGCAAATGGCTTTCGAAGAGGAATCATTTTGTTTTGAATATTTTCTACAGAGAAATCCCATCAATTAAAGTACTTTCATAAAAATATTCACTAGGAAATGTATTTCTTATAGTGACAACATGAACACAACTACTGGGTCTTGGGGCTGTGATTGGGGAGTAGCAAAAACTGGCTTGAGACTCTGGACAGCAACTCTTTCTTGAGTTCACCTTCAGTGACACTACACTGCAATTCTTGAAGGGCTTGTTGTATAACATTTAGCAGCATGGCACTGCGTGAGAACAAACATATTTTTGAATAAATGTATATCTGCAATATTAAATAGCAATTAAAATTAAAGCCTTATTCTATTCTGCTGGCAAAATCCTACATTGTGTTTTTTTTTTTTTTTTAATGTTGCTATTCCATTTGATGTAAAGATGATGAGTTAGTTAAAATAATACATGGAAAAAATTTTTTAAAAACTGCAGAAAGTACCATATGTTAATCTCAGAGATTATGGTTTTATTATTCTCATGCATTTCTGTATTTTTAACTTCTTTTTAAATTACCTTATTATAAAATTTTAAAATGTAATAAAATACATTTATTTTTAAAAATTTTATTCATAAAGGTTACCTAATAACTCCAAAGTTTATGTCAGCTGATGCTCTCTCCTTGGTTTAAAATATTGTGTCAGTATTAATCTTCTTCATCCCAATGTCCTTGTTTACTGTGTTATTTGCAAGAATGGTAAGATATAGATTTCATTTGGAACACTTACACAGTTTATCTTAAAATAGAGATAATAAAGAAAGGATTAGCATCTTGCTAAGTTGTTATAAAATTCTAGAGATATGTAGAAAACAGTAAACTCTATTAAAAGAGGATTAAACCCATTAATTACAAAAGTGTATGAACATTTCTCTAGAGGCCAAGTATGGATGGCATTACCTTTTAAGATTTATATTTCAAATGTAAATTAAAAACTCTCAAAACGAAAAAATTTATAAGCACAGAAAGTTAGAAGAGCCATAACAGGAAAGCTGAGCAATCGATCAAGGATTATACTGTCTCGTTTGGATCAAGACTGTATTCAATACAATACCACCTCAGTTTTGTGTTTTCCAGTAGGTAAGAGAATATATGTTCTCAATTCTAGGTAACCTTAGAGCTAATTAGGTAAGCTATGACATTTGTTTGTGTATCTGGGTTAAAAAATAAATTTTTGGCTCATTTAATGTCACATCATATAAATTTTAGCTTTAATACACTTTGTAATAAATTTTAATGTTTCCAGTTTGAAAAAGGAAGAGATCTTTTTTGCATAGGAGATTTATCTGTTGATCCTGTGAAAATGAAATTATTTTAATATATTCCTTTTCACAGCCATGTGGAGAGTTGTGAGTTTATTATGTTTCTACTGAGGAAAAATATCCAGTGTCTTAAAAGTCATAGGGAAAGGATAGTACACAATGCAAGTCTAAAGAGTTGTGATTCAGTTAAGCTTTCAACATAAGTCAGACTTTCCACAAGAATATCATTCAACAATATGTTGCCAAAATAGTCACTTCTAAGGATGCATTTGTCTCATTATCTGTTAGATTTTTTTCTTTTTTGGGGGGTGGGGGGCAAAAGCTTTCAGGATTTTAGTTTCTGGACCATGGATTGAACCTGAGCCCCATGCATTGCGAGTATGGAATCTTAGCCACTGGGCCACTAGGGAAGTCCCAATGACTCCTTATCTCTTTAAAGCATCCTTTAACTGCCTTCTCAGCTCTTCTACCACTTTTAGTCTACTTGAAGGACCACTTGAAACTGTTAAGTCAAGTTGCGCTTCATTTTCAGAGCTCCCAGTCATAAGAAAATTAAAGGTTTTCTGTTGGTACCAACAAAGGAGGCTACAGTATCTGAGATGTGGTTTCTAAATCAGGGGCTTCCCAGATGGTGCTAGTGGTAAAGAACCTGCCTGCTAATGCAGGGAACATAACAGACATGGGTTTCATCCCTGGAGGAAGGCATGACAACCGCTCCTGGAGAATCCCATGGATGGAAAAGCCTGGAGGGCTACAGTCCATAGGGTCGCACAGTGTAGGACACAACTGAAGTGGCTTTGTATGCAGGCACATTCCAGATCAGATCCTCAAGAATCAATTGAGCAGTCTCCTCACAAGGTAGACATATCTTCAAACCAAACTAATAAAAAGCTGTTGTGGGATTTCCATTCTCCCTAAGTTTTATTCTAATTATTGGAAGACTTTTGCATTCCATTCAATATTATGAATGATAGGGCACATATTATAAAACAAAACACTTGTGATACAAACTAGTTAGAGATTATGGTTCAAACATAAAATGGCTTTTTATATAACTAGCTGAGTTCAGGACATAGCAGATGCCATCAGAGCCAAGATAAGAAGGGGAAATTTACACAAGTGTGATAAGCAGACAGGGAAGTTTTAAGGATATTAATGAAAAAGCTTCAGCATTTAAAACAGAAGAGGGAAGAAAAGACAAAACTTAAATGAGTAACGCAGAGCAGATTCAACACATGGAGAATCCCCCTCCATCCTTGCAAGGTCTGGAGATCACAAAGAGCTTCATGGTTACAGGTTGGGTTCACAGAGGGAGGAAAATATATCTCTGGAGAATTTCTATCACCAAGCCTGTCTTCAAATCAATTTCTACTACCTCCCTGATTTCTGAAAAGATAAACAAAAAATTTAAGTGGTTCTGGATTTAAATCAAAGTGTGAGTGTCATGCAAACTGTTCTGACACTAGTAAAAATGAGTTAGAATTCAACCAGCAAGAAATAACTAAGAACAAAATATAAAATACATTTGGAAAGTAACAGCACACTGGAAAAAAAAAAAACTTGCAGATAAATGATGAAATTAATATGGAAATCAGGACTCAGAACTTAAAAATGAAATCACTGCACAGACAACAACTTGGTATTTGCACTTAATTTTTTACTATTGTTTATAATGCTTATAATTTTAGTATTAGATACTGAACAAAAATAATTAAAAAAAACATTTAACAAATTAGAAATTGAAGAACAGCCAGAAAGAAATTAGAGGGAAAGCAATAACAAAGAAAAAGCTAGAAAAATAATGAACAATGAAGCTAAAAAATAATCGAATATATAAAAAATGTATTATAAAACCTAAAGTTTTATGCAAAGAATAATGAAAGTAAGAAATTTCTGGTAAGAGTGAGAAAGATTTGTGAAAGATGCACAGATAAAAATAAGTACTTGATAAGAATAGAAATACATCAAAAATTATGTGAAACCATTATGAACACATTTATGTATGTTCACATAATGTGCACAATTTCCTTGTAAAAGATACATCCCCAAAACTTTGGCAAAATGAAATACTATAGTGAACAGACTTTCAAAATCATTTTTGATGCTAAATCAGTGATGAAAAATCAAAACAAGCCTAGACACAAACGCAAGATTATAAAAATGCTATATATGAATTATACAAAACATTGATAATAATTTCATGTGTAAAACAATTCAGAGAATAGCAAAATAAAACATTTCTGTATTTATTTTGTGGCACTATGATTGTCAAGCAATAAAAATATAAGAAAAGCAAATCATAACCAAAAATCATTTATTTTGTCATGACAGTATTTTTTAATGTTGTATTTTCTAGCAATTTCCCTGCCTTCTTAAATATTTTGTTTGTATCATCAGTTGAGTCCAGTATTCATTAATTTAACCAAAGACTATCTATATTTATCCTGTGTATGCTGTGTGCTAAATCGCTTCCGTTGTGTCCAACTCTTTGTGACCCCATGGTCTGTAGCCCACCAGGCTCTCCTGTCCACGAGATTCTCCAGGCAAGAATACTGGAGTGAGTTGCCATGCCATCCTCCAGGGGATCTTCCTGATCCAGGGATCGAATCTACTTCTCTTATGTCTTTTGCATTGGCAGGCAGGTTCTTTACCACTAGTGGCATTCGGAAAGTCCCTTATACCTATCTCTATTTTTCTATTATCAGTCTATCTCTCTCTATTGATCTATCTAGCCATCAGTCTCTTCACCTCTTCTTTCTTGTTTCTTGCTATGTTTCACCCCAATATAAATTAGCTTGTAGGAAGATCAGAAGTTTCCTGATTCTCCTTTCTGAATTTCCAACATCCTTATATATGTACTTTTTATCATAATAATTTTCTAGTTGTTTCTGATAGGCTTAAAAAAATTCTTTAAGTAGATCTTTGTTTTAATAGTTATAATTTTACCTCCTTTCTGTTACCTATTGATCAAGCTTATGCCAACCATTGATCATTTGAGTCTGTCAGCTTGATTGGCTCCATGGTAAGTCTCTTACATTGTACCAAATCAGTCATCAGTTTTACTTTCTTTCCTTATGTATATAAATATTGGTGACAGTTGGAAGTACAGGCAATATGAATAAGTCATACAAGCAACAATAACATAAAATAGAGGGTAGGACAAATTGGGAGATTAGGATTGACATGTACACATTACCATGTGTAAAATACATGGCTAGTGGGAAACCTTTACAGGGAGCTCAGCTCAGTGCTCTGTGATGACCTAGAGGGACGGGATGGGGAGTGGGCGGGGTGCTCAAGGGCAAGGGCGTGTATGTATACATGTAGCTGGTTCACATTGTTGTACAGGAGAAACCAACCCAACATTGTAAGGCAGGTATCCTCCAAATAAAAAAAAACAATATGAACCATAATACAGCATATGGCAGTGATACAAAATATGTGAAAGATCTAGATTAGTTTACCCTACAATTGAAAATAGGAGAAAAAAATCAGTGTCAATATTGCTAACATCATCTTATGATTCAAAAGTTTTCAAATTGCTATTCCAGCTGTTGAGAAAACAGATTTATATTGCTTCAAATAACAATCATTTTTGCAAATCTCATTCAAGATGCTTTCATTTAGGAAATGCACATGCTTGTGGAAACATTGGTAAAATGAATTTATGGATACAACATTAATTTCTATTTTATTTTTTGAAGAATTTCAAGGCAACAATCACTAAGGTCTGATCTACCACTATGCACTGTGGTAGATTTCCCAAAATATTCTCATTCAAATACAGATAAATGGGGAGTAGACTGAAGATCACAGCTTCATCTTAGAGGATAGCAGACTTTGCTCTCATAGCTTCTAAACATTTTTGCAGTCCTCTGCATTAGTCCTAAAAATTCCTGGTACTTTTATATTCTATTTATGATAAAAACATTTCAAAACCTTACTAATTTTTTTTCTATTAAGTTGTTGATGTTTATTCAGTTTCCCAGACAATGGGTTCCACCTATCTCAATAGCTAGCAAAGCGCCTGGTATCTAACTTGTGGAATGAAGAAGTATTATTTCTCAAGTGTATAAAGGCAACCTGACTACATTTTATGCTAATAGGCATGACCCCTATGCTAATAGTCCTGATTACCAGGCTTGCCTGGTGGCTCAGACAGTAAAGAATTACCTGCAATGTGGGAGGCCTTGGTTCAATCCCTGGGTCAGGAAGATCCCCTGGAGGAGGTCATGGCAACACACTCTAGTATTCTTGCCAGAATCCCCATGGACAGAGGTGCCTGAAAGGTTACCGTCCATGGAGTCAGAAAGAATTCGATATTACTAAGTGTAGCTCAGCACATGATCCCTTCAGAACTTCTTGCACATTAATAGACTAAATAATAGCCAAAACCAAAGAAAATACCTATGCTCCTCAAAGTAGAGAATTTTCGTAACAAACCTAAGCAATATAATATTAATTATTATTATTGCAAATGCTAGGATCAGGTTGCATGTATCCATATTCTATTTTATATCTTTGCAGTCTTAAAGATATAAAGAAATCTGAGCACAATTTCATCTTTAAATATACCTCTTTCATTTTTGGGTCATTGTAAGAACTAAATGAGGAAATATATGCAAAGATCTTAGAAAAGTGTCTGGTACCTTGGAAACCAAATGTTATCATCATCATTATCTATATCAATTTTTGAAGAAATTATTTAGGTAGCCTAATGGTAAGGTTTATGTTATATTGAGTTCATGAAACATACTCCAAATTAAATTGTACTAGGTGATATATAAGAGAGAGAATGAGAGAGGAAAGCACACACAAAAGTAGTCATCTGACCAAACAAGTTTGAGTAAAAACAATATTCAAAGGTAAACTTTTTTAACAAAGGGGAATGTCACAGTATATGCTAAAATAAATGGATCCTAAGACTGACTCAAAAATCTAACCTACTTTAACCAAATAATCTTTTAAGACCAGTGTTTTCAAACATCCATCCTGGAAAGAATGTGACAGAACATGTTTAGAATATCAACAGGGCCACTGTTTTGTTTTTAAGAATTTTTCTTTTATTAATTTGACCCTAAATGAACACAAGAGGTTTTCCAGGTCAGAAACACATGTTTTATTAAATTCCTCACAATAAATAACAATGTGTCAGCATCTCATTTTCCTAGAGCTTGTCCCTGGAGCAATGGGATGAAAGATGATAGGAGGTGTTTTTTTTTGTTGTTGTTGTTGTTTTTTAACTATACAGTGAACCAGACAGTCTATAGGTGAATGGCAAAGATGGAATGAAATGGAAAAAATGATTTTCTCTGATTATAAAGCATAATTAAGAAATTTGTTCCCTCCCATCCTAAAAGGGCCTCATAGGAAAAGTAAAATTTCTGTATCATAAATCCAGACTTTTTGGCAGTTGAATAAAATCTCTCCATGGGTCAGATAAATTCCCTGCTTCAGCCCTAAAGTTTTTCTCCAGTTTCTGACTCTGTTGATTCTGTTAGGTAGGAAGTTAGGCATAAGCAATAAGGGTTGGTCATCAGTATATAGGGAGTTTCAGAGAGTGTGTAACATCATAATTCTACTATTAATGACTAATATTAAGTGCATATTATTAGCCTGCATTTTTCTAAAACACTTTACACTTATAGGACTTCCCAAGTGGCTCAATGGTAAATAATTTGCCTTTGCCTACCAGTCAGGAGATACAAGGGATGTGGATTTGATTCCTAGGTTGAGAAGATCCCCTGGAGAAAAAAAGGGCAGCCCACTCCAGTATTCATGCCTGGAAAATTCCACAGGTAGAGGAGCCTGGCAGGCTACAGTCCATGGGGTTACAAAGAGTGAGCAACTGAGCACACACACTTGTCTTTTCAGGTCCTTACTTCATCATTCTGGTGCCAGTGCCTCTTTCCTTGGCCCACATCTCCCTTGAGTTGTTCTTTCTGTTCTTACCTTAATAAACTTCTTTTTGCCATAGGTAAGACCTCATATTGTTCTTTGTGCTCTTACCAAGAATGGAGACCCACAAAGGAGGATCCTCTGACTCTCCCTCTCCAGATCCAGTAGGAATTCTGACATGTAAATACTTCAGTTCAGTTCAGTTGCTCAGTCATGTCCGACTCTTTGCGACACCATGAACTGCAGCACGTCAGGCCTCCTTGACCAACACCCCGAGTCCACCCAAACTCATGTCCATTGAGTCAGTGATGCCATCCAACCATTTTATCCTTTGTTGTCCCCTTCTCCTTCTGCCCTCAATCCTTCCCAGCCTCAAGGTCTTTTTAAATGAGTCAGTTCTTTGCATCAGGTGGCCAAAGTATTGTAGTTTCAGATTCAACATCAGTCCTACCAGTGAACACCCAGGACTGATCTCCTTTAGGATGGACTGGTTGGATCTCCTTGCAGTACACGAGACTCAAGAGTCTTCTCCAACACCACAGTTCAAAAGCATTAATTCTTTGGTGCTCAGCTTTCTTTACAGTCCAACTCTTACATCCATACATAACCACTGGAAGAACGATAGCTTTGACTAGACAGACATTTGTTGACAAAGTAATGTCTTTGCTTTTCAATATGCTGTCTAGGTTGGTCATAATTTTCCTTCCAAGGAGTAAGTGTCTTTTAGTTTCATCGCTGTAATCACCATCTGCAGTGATTTTGGAGCCCCCCAAAATAAAGTTTGACACTGTTTCCATTGTTTCCCCATCTATTTTCCATGAAGTGATGGGACCAGATGCCATGATCTTAGTTTTCCGATGGTGAGCTTTAAGCCAACTTTTTCACTCTCCTCTTTCACTTTCATCAAGAGGCTCTTTAGTCCTTCTTCATTTTCTGCCATAAGGGTGGTGTTGTCTGCATATCTGAGGTTAACGATATTTCTCGTGGCAATCTTGATTCCAGCTGTGCTTCCTCCAGCCCAGCATTTCTCATGATGTACTCTTCATATAAGTTAAATAAGCAGGATAACAATATATACCCTTGACGTACTCCTTTTCCTTTTTGGAATCAGTCTGTTGTTCCATGTCCAGTTCTAACTGTTGCTTCCTGACCTGCATATAGGTTTCTCAAGAGGCAGGTGTGGTGGTCTGGTATTCCCATCTCTTTCAGAATTTTCCACAGCTTACTGTGATCCACACAGTAAATACTTAGGAAGATATTAATAGCTAATTATTTATTTTTCCCAATACCCAGATGTTTAACTTAGGGATACATGCCAGGCTGTCAGAGCTGACCCTGGCCTTGAGAAAAGAGAAAGTTGCATCAAGCTTTTGAATCAGTGCAATGAACTAAACAAAGGATGGAGTTCTAATCCTCCAAGTAGGTGAAAAGCCTCTAGAACCTTGGGATTTTTATAGCTGAAGAATCCATTGAATTTTTGTTTCCCCACATATTAAGCAGATTTTGAAAAGTTAAATAATGGGAGATAATGAGTGATATTAATAGCATACCATAAGGAGACAAGAACAAGAAACTTGCTTTTCTTTGGCTGATTCTAATAGGAAATATCCCACTGGTCAAACTATAAATTCAAGAGTAACTTAAATCTACCTTTAACAATTTTAAATTTTGTGGATTGTAGATGCAAATTTATCACACATATTTCAGCTACTCATTTTGCCTCTAGGGAACTGTTATTTGGCCATGCCACTTAACCCTACAGGATAATTTACATCCTTAAAAGAAAAAGCACTTATTATCTCCCAGTTTCTAGGGGTCAGGAAATCAAGTGTGGCTTTGTTGGGTGACTGTGGCTCCATGCTTTTTCTTTTTCTTTTTTTGATGTTGCAGTAAAGCTGTCTCACCAGTGCTTCACTGAGTCTGGGCATGAGGGAACATGCCTCTAAACTCACTTAATCTCACTTAAGAATATATGCTTAGTCACTCAGTCATGCCCTACTGTTTGAGACCCCATGGACTTTGGACTGTCAAGCTCCTCCGTCCATGAGATTTTCCAGGCAAGAATACTGAAGTGGGTTGCCATTTCCTCCTCCAGGGGCTCTTCCCAATCCAGGGATGGAACCTGTGTCTCCTGCACCTTTTGCATTGGCAGGTGAATTCTTTACCACTTAGCCACCCGGGAAGCTCCTACTCTCACTTATGTTGTTGTTGTTGTTCAGTCGCTCAGTCTCATCTGATTCTTTGTGACCCTATGGGCTGCAATATACCAAGCTTCCTTGTCCTTCACCACCTCCTGGGGCTTGCTCAAACTCATGTCCATTGAGTCAGTGGTGCTATCCAACTATCTTGTCCTCTATAGTCCCCTTCTCCTCCTGCCTTCAATCTTTCGCAGCATCAGCATCTTCTCTAATGAGTTGGCTCTTGGCATCAGGTGGCCAAAGTACTGGAGTTTCAGCTTAAGCATCAGTCCTTCCAATGAATATTCAGGGTTGATTTCCTTTAGGATTGACAGGTTTGATCTCCTTGCAGTTCAAGGGACTCAAGAGTCTTCTCCAACACCACAATTCAAAAGCATCAGCTGTTCAGAGCTCAGCCTTCTTTATGGTCCAACTCTCACATCCATAATGACTACTGGAAAAGCCATAGCTTTGACTATACGGACCTTTGTTGGCAAAGTAATGTCTCACAAACAAAGTAATTTCATTTGCAGTTAGTCCCTAATCAGATGCACTTTTACAGGGCTGCTTCCTGACAGACATGGCTTCTGCTCTCCCTCGGTAAGCAATGAGAGAGAGAGAGAGATCTCAACAGCCACTATCTCTAATATTCTAACCACAGGATTAATACTCTATCACTTCTGTTGTATTTGAGTCAGTAAATTCTACCCACAATCAAGGGGAGGAGATTACATACACTAAGATCTTAGAAGCCTCCCATCATACTTGATTTTAAGACTCTCTGTGGATTATTCATGTTGAGGTTTAACAGATAAAAATAAACTTCTGTAAAGCAATTACCCTTCAATTAAAAAAATAAATAATTTTTTAAAAATAAGAATACTCTAAATATGTGGCTAGCATCATAGCTGCTTTGGAAACTCTTTCAGAATATTAGGTAATAATTGAAGCACCAACATGAAAATGGTTTGCAATGCTGTAATCATTGTGAAATCATATCAAAGTGAATCTATAATTCACTAAGATTATGTAACACATAAATATGAAAATGTTGGAATGGAGAGCTATGCTTTTTAGTGAATGTTTCCCAAAGTGTATGCAAAGTAGTCCATCACTCAATAATCCTAATTTAACAAATGATATTTTATAATGGATAATTTTGTTTTAAAATTCTATAACAGTGCACCAGAAGCTACAACAGCTTCAATGCTTTAGTTAATATATCTTTATAATATTTTGAAAATACTTTATATGCAGTAAATCATGACTGGCATATAAAATATTTCAATATTAGCATTTAAATAGATTTTTATATTCTCTACAGGTTAAACACAAATATTTTGATTATTTCTGTTTATTTCTTTATTCTCATGCCAGTTTAGTTACGATTGGGACTAACTTGCTGAAGTTTAAATTTTGAATTCTGCTGCTGCTGCTAAGTCACTTCAGTCGTGTCCAACTCTGTGTGACCCCATAGATGGCAACCCACCAGGCTCCCCCATCCCTGGGATTCTCCAGGCAAGAATACTGGAGTGGGTTGCCATTTCCTTCTCCAATGCATGAAAGTGAAAAGTGAAAGTGAATAGTTTTGCTTAAATAGTACTGAAATTAATGAGAATATTTTCAACTTCAGTGCTCTGTACCAGTCAGAAATTTAAACTAATGTCACAGAGAATAATAATAAAATTTTAAAAGGCTAATTTCAAATTTTTTAGAAAGTGTTCTAATCTGTTCTTTACTTATTGATGAAGGAATTGATAAACACAATAGCAACAAAGAGATGATGAAGTAAGAGTAAACTTGAAACTTTTTACAATTGAATACAATGTAAAACTCAATAAAAATAAAATAAATATAAATATTTATCAAGGACTACCATGTGTCCAGAACTCTGCTGTAAGATAATTTCACAAGGAACTTTTAGAAACATGGCCATACCAGCAGGGCTGCTTGTAAGCTAAAAAATATTTGAAATTATTCCTATCAATTATTAATAAGATTTCCACAGTCCAAATATCCTGTCAAGCACTCCAACTCCATTTATCACTATCTTCTACCAACAAATCCACCCTAAAACAAATAAACTATTTTCTCTTTCCCATAATTTGCCCAGATTTCTATTATCCTTATATTTGCAGTGTAAGGCTTCTCATCAACTCCATCTCTCTTCCTTCTCCACATTTTCAAATACAATCTTTCTTTCAAGTACTGAGTTTATAACTATCCACTTGCTTCTCTACACTTAAGTGTAGACTCTTCCTCAACTGTATTTTTCTGGCAGTTCTTTGAAATCTCTACTAAGATACCAATTGTTTTCTAACTTCTGTTTTAGCTTGATAGTCAATTGGCATGTACCAATTTTCTAACTGAAAACTTCATGAAGTCAGAACCCACATTTGGGCTAGCTCACTTCTTTATAACAGCTAAAATATTGCTTTGCAATTCATATGTATCTGACATATTTATATTGTATATATAATTCTAGACGATTTTGCACTGGTGGACACTGATAATTTTTCAAATCAAGCAGTGGTTTAGAACAGTAAGAACTTAAGAGATTGATTCTGTACTGTTCAACTAAAGCAAGTAACAGAGACTATTACGATTCTTCAACGTTGGCATAAACCTGAAAGATACATAATTAATTGGTTCTATAAAGTAAAATATATAAAATAAGTGAAGCCATAGAAATGAAGAATTGCTTTACAAATTCATGTGAACAACTTTAAACAATGTTTTATAAATTTGGACACCAAAGCAAGATCTGTAAAAGAATAGCCCATTTTTGAGTCTGTCTGTAAGTAATAACTGTCCTGATCCCAAACAAATACCATCATCAGTATTTACACCAAATCTTTAAGTATTTAACTTGTTCCCTAGATTCATTAAAATAAAGGACACTATGTGTGAACTGAAAAATGAAAACAGAAAGTAATTCATATTTAAAGGAGAGTCATCACATTTTGAAAATGTTAAATTCAGAGAGGTCAGCACCAAATACCTTAAAATAATAACAAAACCACATTTAATAATATTGAACAGAAAATTACATCCTACAAGTATTGATACATATTTTCTTTGGGGCCATACAATAAAATCAGATGCTTGAATTATCAGCATATATATGTATAGAGTGAATAACATGGAGATGAAAAAAAAAAATCTTGCTCTAGGTGACCACAAATCACTTAAGTGCTCCAAATTTAAAGATATTATCTGTGGAATAAAGAGAGAAAAAAAAAAAAAGAGCTGATCAAAGTTAACATTTTGTAGCTGTAGAAATTCAGGTAGAAATTGAATCTTCAATGCTAACTTGTTTTAATCCTCAGTTTAATATTATATCCATTACAATCAAATTGATGAACTCTCTTGACATATAATCTAAAAATTAACTTAAAATACTTATGAAATCAAAATGACAAAGTTCTTAATCTCATTAAATTGAATATAATTAAGTTTTCACTTTACTTTCTATGCTTTTGAATGTGGTGTTGGAGAAGACTCTTGAGAGTCCCTTGGACTGCAAGGAGATCAAATCATTCAATCCTAAAGGAAATCAATCCTAAATATTCACTGGAAGGACTAATGCGGAGGCTAAAGCTCCAATATTCTGGCCTTCTAATGAGAAGAACTGACTTATCGGAAAAGACCCTGATGCTGGGAAAGATTGATGACAGGAGAAGGGGACAACAGAGGATGAGATGGTTGGATGGCATCACTGACTCAATGGACATGAGTTTGACCAAGCTCCAAGTGTTGGTGATGGACAAGGAAGTAGTGTGTTGCAAGCCCATGGGGTTGCAAAGAGTGGGACATGACTGAGTGACTGAACTGAAGTGAGCTTACTCTCTATGTATTCAGAATCTCTCTTGACATTGTTATCTGTCATACTTTAAGGATATATTACAAATTGCTTAATGATTACTGCTAAAAGATTTCCAATCATAAGCATATATGGATGTTTGCACCTGATAATAGATATAGTTGATATTTTATAAATATTTATGCATTTTGTAAATTCAACTTAGCTTTTTTTCTGGAATTTTTAACATAAATATCTTAAATCTGTGTGATATTCATATTTTTACAAAATATTATATTTTAGTGTCATTTCATATTGTAATTATAATTGTTTAAAATATAGAGAAATTATTGGGAAAACCCATTTATTAAAAGGCTGTCATTTTCACTGAGGGATGGAATATGATCAGTTAATTTTCAAGATATTTATCTTGAACTTTTAAAATTAATAAAATTCAATTTATGTTTAGGCTTTATGCCAAATAATGATAAAGTCCAAGTAGAAAAATAATTATGATTGAATAGTATCCTGAAGATAAGGAGTGAATGTTTTTTATTGAGTTTGTTTCCTAAGAGATTCTATTGCAATCTCTGACTAATATAATTTTACATTCTTTTGAATGGTGCAGGCAATTTACATTTTATTACTACCTGCTTAATTGAACTTTTACAGTGACTTATTGAACAGAATAACTCAGTTTGCCAACTTCACTTTCTGAAACCTACATTTACATTGTCTTGAAAATCTTAAAAATATTGGTAAAAAAATGAAACATCAACAAAATATTATTTATCTTTATTTATGATTTACTTTCTCCTATGACCCACTCCAGTATTCCTGCCTGGAGAATCCCATTGATAGAGAAGCCTACAGGGCTACAGTCCATAGAGTCACAAAGAGTTGGACAGAACTAAAGTGATTTAGTATCATGCATGCACATGAGAATTGAATGATCTAATTTTTCTGTTTTGCTTTTTTTTTTTAATTTAAGTCACAAGAGATGAAAAGTAAGTATTTCAAAAGTAAGTATTATCATTATCAGAGAAATGCAAATCAAAATCACAATGAGGTACCATTTCACACCAGTCAGAATGGCAGCGATCCAAAAGCAATAAATGCTGGAGAGGGTGTGGAGAAAAGGGAAGCCTCTTGCACTGTTGGTGGGAATGCAAACTAGTACAGCCACTATGGAGAACAGTGTGGAGATTCCTTTAAAAACTGGAAATAGAACTGCCTTATGACCCATCAATCCCACTGCTGGGCATACACACCGAGGAAACCAGAATTGAAAGAGACCCGTGTACCCCAGTGCTCATTGCAGCACTGTTTATAATAGCCAGGATATGGGAGCAACCTAGATGTCCATCAGCAGATGAATGAATAAGAAAGCAGTGGTACATACACACAATGGAGTATTACTCAGCCATTAAAAAGGATACATTTGAATCAATTCTAATGAGGTGGATGAAACTGGAGCCTATTCTACAGAGTGAAGTAAGCCAGAAAGAAAAACACCAATACAGTATACTAATGCATATATATGGAATTTAGAAAGATGGTAACGATAACCCTGTATATGAGACAGCAAAAGAGACACAGATGTATAGAACAGTCTTTTGGACTCTGGGGGAGGGAGAGGGTCAGGTAATTTGGGAGAATGATATTGAAACATGTATAATATCATATGAAACGAATCACCAGTCCAGGTTTAAAGCATGATACAGGATGCTTGGGGCTGGTGCACTGGGATGATCCAGAGTGATGGTACGGGTAGGAAGGCGGGAGGGGGGTTCAGGATGGGGAAGATGTGTTTACCTGTGGTGGATTCATGTTGATGTATGGCAAAACCAATACAATATTGTAAAGTAATTAACCTCCAATTAATATAAATATATTTATTTTTTAAAAAAGTAAGTATGCTTCTCTGACTACAATGTTCATTTGCCATAGAATTCAGTATACTTGTATGATATTCAGAATTGTTTTTAATTGCAAACATAAGGAAACCATGATGTCAAGTCAACCAAAAACTGAAGCAAACTTTTATATTTATGGTGTGATATAACTTACCTGAAGCAGGCAGGAAACTGAAATTAGAGTGTTTGACAGCTTTACTTTTGTTTTCTTCTCAAAACCTGTACCTTCCAAGATGTTTTTTTTTTCTGTTTTCTATATAGACTTTAGCTTTAGATTCTGAATGACCTACATATGATCTTTTTTTAAACATAAATTTATTTATTTTAATTGGAAGTTAATTACTTTACAATATTGTATTGGTTTTGCCATACATCAACATGAAACCGCCACATGTATACTCAGTTTAGTTCAGTCAATCAGTCGTGTCCGACTCTTTGCGACCCCATGAATCGCAGCACACCAGGCCTCCCTCTCCATCACCAACTCCCGGAGTTCACTCAGACTCACGTCCATCGAGTCAGTGATGCCACCCAGCCATCTCATCCTCAGTCGTCCCCTTCTCCTCCTGCCCCCAATCCCTCACAGCATCAAAGTCTTTTCCAATGAGTCAACTCTTCGCATGAGGTCGTCAAAGTACTGGAGCTTCAGCTTTAGCATCATTCCTTCCAAAGAAATCCCAGGGCTGATCTCCTTCAGAATGGACTGGTTGGATCTTCTTGCAGTCCAAGGGACTCTCAAGAGTCTTCTCCAACACCACAGTTCAAAAGCATCAATTCTTCAGCACTCAGCCTTCTTCACAGTCCAACTCTCACATTCATACATGACCACTGGAAAAACCATAGCCTTGACTAGACAGACCATTGTTGGCAAAGTAATGTCTCTGCTTTTGAATATGCTATCTATGTTGGTCATAACTTTCCTTCCAAGGAGTAAACATCTTTTAATTTCATGGCTGCAATCACTATCTGCAGTGATTTTGGAGCCCCCCAAAATAAAGTCTGACACTGTTTCCACTGTTTCCCCATCTATTTCCCATGAAGTGATGGGACCGAATGCCATAATATACATATAACCTTTTGAAAAAGACAAACAAGACATTAAGTTTAATCTGTAAATAGAGTAATTAGTAAATTAGTAATTGTGTATAATAATATAATCTGAACTATATATTCTTTGTACTGTTGCTCAGAAAAATTTTCATTTGAAACTTATTTTTTCTGTTTACTAGGAAAGTTATCTCTATGGGGGAAAAGAATATTATGTATCACTTTTATGTGTGAATCTTTTCAATGGTAATTATTTGAATGGGTAACTAAACACAATTTCTGCTTTAGGGTTAACACATATCCAATTTGTTCACAGATCACCTAATTATAGACAGATCATCCACCCACCTCATGTTTAATCCCTTTGCATTTTAAAGTAACTTCAGATAGTAAAGAAATATGTGATACTTGTTATTAGGTCATCACAAGACTATGTATGTTAGAACTGTCTCACTGGCATTCCTCTTTCTTAACTCCTCTGTGGTTAGAGTGTCAACAATAAATGAGTTATTAGCATATTACAGACATATGGGAAAAATAAGCAGAACATTTACAAAAAAAGAAAAAGCACACAAACTCAACTGTCAATTTTTCTTTCTTTCTATAAAAGAGCCTACATGATAGAAACATATTTCAAGTCATCATTATGCCATTTTAAGCTACTCCTTTCATATTTCACAAGTAAGATGAGCCATGATTTAATGTTTATTTCTGGGAGACATATACCTGCTGCTGAAAATTATGCCTCAAAGGACTCACAGTTCTCTTCAAATACACAAAATAAGACTGTACCAAAAAGTGACAAGTAAAGGGAACTGATTCAATCATTAAGATAATTCTATGGAATATTTTCCTCATTTATTTTTATATTGCACCTTCATTTAATCTGTTTCTCCTATAATATTTTCTGCACCCATAAACTTTAAAACTATAACTTTTCATTTAATATCCTATCTCTCCATTGCCTTTCAGATGCAAACTGCATGGAAAAGTTATTCTATTTACTCTCTCTACTTTTTTCATGTTCTATTTACTCCTCAGACTTGGATCTGGCTTCCTCCCTCCCTTGGTAATGTTAATAATCTTATTGTCGGCAAATCCAATTAGTACTTTGCTAACTTGCTCTTTCTTATTTCCTCTTCCATTATAACACATTCCTTTGATTTTCTTCATACACCTCTGTTTCCTTCAACATTTTTTTTTACTTGCTTTTCTTTCTCTACCTTTCTTTAAATGTTGAAGTTGTCCAGGGAGTGTCTCCAGGCCTCCTTTTCTTCTTGGTATGGAAACTCGGCCAGAGATTTAAATATTGCCTCTATAGAAAGGAAAATATATCTTGCCATGATCAATTCTCTGAGCTTCAGACATAGATATTTGATTGCTTTTGATTGAATGTACCATGGACACTGAAAATACAACATTAGCAAAACTGAACTGCTATGTCCTGTAGATATGCTCTTCCTCCAACGTTTCTCCAGGATTCTTCTGTCCCACTCTTGTTCAAGTCAGAAAACTAAAAATCATTCTAACAACTCACTCTGTCTCAGGTTGCAACATCCAATATCCTACCAGATTGACAAAATATTGACTACATCTATTCACTTCTTTCCTAGAAACCAAGTAATTATCTTCTTTCTTCCTTATCTTGCATATCAAAGTCATCTCGCCAAATCCTATGGCTTTTACCGCCTATGAATTTCAGCCCACTTTCTTTCCCTCTTCTCTACTATCACCAATCCAGTTTCAGCCACCATTGCCCACCACACCTCTAGGTAGTCAATGAATGGTCTCTAAATTAATCTTTCCACTAGTATGCTGCTGCTGCTGCTAAGTCGCTTCAGTCGGCAGCCCACCAGGCTCCCTATCTCTCGGATTCTCCAGGCAAGAACACTGGAGTGGGTTGCCGTTTCCTTCTCCAATGCATGAAAATGAAAAGCGAAAGTGAAGTCGCTCAGTCGTGCCGACTCTTAGTGACCCCATGGACTGCAGCCTACCATGTTCCACCGTCCACGGGATTGTCCAGGCAAGAGTACTTATCAATTTATAATCCATTGTCTACAGACTATTCAGAACACCCTTTTCAAAATAAATAAGACCACATCACAATACCTGAAACTATGAAAAATATTTTTTTCTCCCCCCCCAAATAGTTCTTGTACTACTTTCTCCCCTTATTCCCAGTATCTAGCCACAATGCCCTTTTGGCCAGGATCTCTGTATCAAAAACATACCAAAGGGCTTTTGTATGTTTTGCTAATTCTGAGTAAAAAGTTTTTTTCATCAATACTTCAAAATTTTTAAAGTCTTCAGGTCTCAATTTAAATGGCATTTCTTTAGAAAAGAAGGCTTTAATTGACCACAGTTCATCCTTGAAAATGAATCTACTCTATTTCATTATCTCATAATTCACTGTATTATCATCCTAGGACTATTTGCAGCTTTGTATTTTATGACCATTTTCCACTAAAATTAGTTGCTACTAAAATTTGCCAGTGGATGAAAGTTGCCTTATCAATGTGTTAGAATTGTGTTTATCTTTTCAATTTTAATTTTTCTCTAGATGAGATATTTTAAATTGTCAGATTGTGTATGAATCAATTAGGCTGATTTTCAACTATGTAATTCTCAGGATTTATATTGAAATGGGCACAGGGAATCATAAATTTCATGCACCTTTAACAAGCCCCTATGATGATTTTGATATACATTTTTTCTATGCTTTTAAAGAGAAATCTGATTTAAAAGTATATATATATATACTAATATATATGAAATACAGCATAAAATTATTTTTTACACTCTTTTCTAAAATATCAATTCAATCAGGTGTATTTCATATACACAATTGCTGTATTTTGTGAGATGCTTTCAATTTTTAGATATACACCAACTGGAAAAGTAACATATAATGACAAATTGAATTTATTTCACCTTTGCTTTTAACTGGGTTAATGCATTTAATTATTTTAAGTGTAGCTATTTGTTGAAGAACTCCATTGTATAAAATAAAAATGTTATTGCTCTAAGCTTCTTCACCTTGGCAACATTGACATTGTGGGCTGGGAGTTTATTTTTGTGGGGTTTGTGCTGTGCACTCTAGGATGTTTAGCAGCATCCCTGGCCTTTATCCACTAAACACGCCCACCCACCCAACCGCTCTTTTGAGACAAAAAAAAAAAAAACAAAGTCTCTTAAAAGGCAAATCACTCCAAATTGAGAATTGTTGCTCTAAGAGAGATTACCCTGTCTAGTGATACTGGATTTCCAGCTCCCACTATCCTTCAGAATAGTGGGAAACTCAGAAACATGACTTGCTCAGGTTGCTACTGCTAAGTCGCTTCAGTTGTGTCCTACTCTGTTCGACCCCATAGACGGCAGCCTACCAGGCTCCGCCATCCCTGGGATTTTCCAGGCAAGAGTACTGAAGTGGGTTGCCATTGCCTTCTCTGGCCCAAGGTTAAATAGCTAATTTAATATTAGCTAATAATATTAGATCTATGACATTGGGCAAGTCTTGTTTCTGATTCAGGACATTCATATGTAATGTAAGAAAGCTGGGATAGTTAATTGCCAAGTGATCTTTAAGTTTTACTGTCTTTTCATCATGTAGATAAATGGAGATGTAGGTGAATAGGGAGAGACAATTACTATGATGTGCTCAATCCTTGTACACACACATGTATTATGAATTATATATATATATATATATATATAAAACAAGGAAAAAGAGCATCTTGAGTTCAAAGTTTAAGAGTATCTTGAAATAATTCAGAGAAGAATGGTAATGATATTCCTCTTGATACTTAAGGAGACCTGTTATACCTGAATATATAAATTAATGCTAAATACCCTTATCTAAAATACATGGGAAATAATATATGAATTCTACATTAAATGTCAAATATTTTTCCTAAAACTGGAAATATATTTAAAATATATTGATATTTTCCCAGTGTTTTAGTTTTACAATTGGTGTGTGTGTGTGTGTGTGTGTGTGTGTGTGGCAAAGAAAGTTAAGCATAGAAAGAATCTTAAACATTTTTCTAATGTTGCAATAATCTAATAATTTTCATTTGTAAGGAGTTGTCTTCTCTTTCCATCTCCATGGTGGTTTCAGGAAAAATCACCTTCATGCACTGTGACAGTCTGTGTGTGCTCAGTCACTTCAGTTGTCTGACTCTTTGCAGTGTGATGGACTGTCACAAGATTTTCTAGGCAGGAATATTAGAGTGGATTGTCATGCCATCCTCCAGGGGATATCCCCAAATCAGAGATCAAACCAATGTCTCCTGCTTTGGCAGGTGAATTCTTTACTGATGAGCCACCAGAGAAGCCATGCCCCATATTATAATTCCTTGGTGTTGACAGAATCCCTGAAACACAGTGTTTCAGCTTTTGTCTTACTGTTCTCTTGAAAAGCGTTTTGTTAGTGTGAGAATTGATAGAAATGGTCACCTTCTGCCATGTTGATTACCACCAAAGGAAAAGAGGTCTTAGTAACGATGAAAAATGAGAATGGGCGCTCATCTCAAAGAGAAAAGGGAAATGGATTAGAAATGGGTTTTCTGGATCCTCTTTGTTGTCCCAGGCCCTTGTCCTCTCCACTCAAAAAGCTAATTTGTTGGATAAAGACACAAAACACAGTCCTTCTTCGTGTGTCTGTATAGGAATCCCCAGAATGTGCCTTAATTCAGATCCTGGCTCTTCTTGTCATTGTCTGGGTAACTGAAAAACTTATCTACCTTTCTAGTACCTAGTTGCCTAATCTTCAAAATGGGATTTTTTAAAAGTGTTTATATTATATTGTTGTAGCCACGTGTTCCAGGAAACAAGCTCACTCAGAAGGACAATGCAGATAGTGGAGTGCGGTTTATCATACCGGCGGGCCCAAGGCAGAGTCTCCTCTTAACCAATGACCCTGACCGACTTTTACGGAAACATTATACACCTCAAGTATACTGCTCAAGCCCACATCCCCAAATTCCTTAAACCTAGCCTGGAAAGTGTTAAAGGGAGATAAAATCAGGTTACAGCCGTGATTCATAATCAGAAGGGTCAGCTGGTTATTCATTGCAGCCTACGCCAATGGCTGCCATGAAGATACAAAGGTGACTGACTACATAGGGGGTTATTGCATTTCTCTGGGCAATGGGAAAACGTAGTCTGGAATCTGGTGTTTATCAGTCCGGGAGGCCAGTTCGGCCGTATGTATGTTATCCCTATGACTACCAGGCACATAGTCCAAAGCTCACTGAGAGTGCAAGATGGAGTTTCCTTCTTTTTCAAGATGGAGTCAGCTCAGCCTGTTCCTTTCCTCCCTCAATGCAATCGCTGTAAAGATTTTTTAAAGATTATGTATTCCAAAGGGTTTAACCTGATCTTTGTCATTAAGCAAGTGCTCAGTAAAAGCTAATTATGAGGTGATAATATAACTTAGTGAGCTCTAGTGTGTGAGTGCTGGTTGAGGATAAAACTTGGGTCCCCTGCTGATTAATTGTGTAACCTTGAGATACTTCATTTCTCTGTGCTTTCATGTTCACTTTTGTAGCATGGGGTTAATAATAAAACCTTCCCTGGAGAGTTCTTATGAGAATTCAGACTTCACCTGATGCCTGGCACATAATAATCAAAAAATAATTATTATTGCTATAACCAGCACTTTGGGCTTTCATTCTGCCAAGTCGTTGTCCCAGTTCTTTCTAAGGCTGTAGTCTGGCTGCCCAGTTGCTTCCTCCCCCTGGAACCTTGACCTTCTTTATCTGTCAGCTCTTCAGCAAGTGGGACTCCTGCTCTGATTGTGCTGTGTAAGCAGAGCATCCCTGTTACCATCTATCTCATTCTTGAGTTTCCTTGGTAGCAGGCATCACGAAAGGTAATTACTTCATGTTTTTACCTGTTATTATTTTTCTCTTCCTCTAAATTTATAAGTGCCTAAGAAGAGAAAACTTGTCTGCTTTGCTTGCTTAGAAAAATGATTAATCTATTTTGGCACTCAAAATTGTCTGTGAATGAATAGATTTGTTTTTCCTAAATCAGTGACAGTTAAGAAAGCGTGTCTCCCTAAATGGGTGGTCAGAGCCCAGGACCCATTTCTCTAAGTCTTTGCTAATGTGCAACCAAAATGCTCTGTTATACCATCATACAAGAAAATAAAGATACCCTGTGACAATATCATATAAAACAAGTTTACCATCTTAGTGAAAATGAGAGATGATTTCCACCAAAGTTATTTTTGATTCTGTATTTAATCTGACCAAACTTTTCAAAGGGACTCATCATGTAAAATAGATAATAAGATATATTATATATACACACATATATGTACATATATTTCTCTTCTTCCATTTTCATGCATTAACTGATGGCCTTATTGCTTCTATCTTTTATCATTTTTTTAATGATTATAGTATAGTACAAAAACTGAAGGATAAAAGCAAGTAACTGGCACTCTAATTTTTTTTAATTTTTCTTTTCTCTGATGGCCATTCAGAATAAAGGTATTACCACAACCAGATTGAGGTTGGGATTTATGGTATAGCTAAAGAGTCAAAAGGCTTCACTGATGGCTCAGGCAGTAAAGAAACTGTCTGCGATGCAGGAGACCCGGATTTGATCCCTGGGTTGGGAAGATCCCCTGGAGGAGGTCATGACAATCCACTTCAGTATTCTTGCCTGGAGAACCCGGTGGACAGAGGAACCTGGCAGGCTATAGCCCATGGAGTTGCAAAGAGTTGGACTCGACTGAGAGAATAACACACACTTTTCACTAAAGAATAAAAGTTTAGGAAATAGAGAGATTATGGAAAGTTTCAAGATCTCAGAATTTGTAGCAGCAGTTCTGGCTTGCACATGGCAGTAGTTTTACCTAGTGCAGCCACCAATTGGCCCCAGATAATCACAAGAACACAGTCTTGGGTAAAATTCCACTGCATTTGTTGATTTTATTCCAGAAACATTTTATTATCTCTAACATCTGTTGTATTTGGCAAATATGGATTATTTAAGAGTGAAATGCATTAACATGAATATCTTCACTGCCCCCCCCTTTTTTTTCTTTATTGGCTAAAGGTCTGTCTCTGTAGTTAAATTGCTGAAGGATGGGCATCAATAAGCTCTCTATTTTCCACCACATTGATATATTTAAAAGAGTTTGTGTATTTCCTGTCTATTGAAATTTAAAACACTATCTGAACCCTGTCTGACAGTCTTGAGAGTCTTTAAAAGTTTTCTTTCCTTAAGTTAGAGTGTGTGCTTTACTATGCAAGATGAGTAAAACAGATGCAAGTTCAGATTATAGTTTATATCTGACTCTAATATGTCAAAGACAAAATACAGAGTTACTCTTCCATTTCTATATGAATTTACACTTAGAATGATTTTTTCCTAATCTCTTTTCTTTTTCCCTTTTTGGATTAAGTTGACTCTTGTAAATATTGAATATCATCATGATGTTATTTCCTATTGCAAAATGTTTAGTTTGCTATAATTTCTCAAATCTCACTGTATAGGTTCTTGTTTTATAAAATATTAATTTTTTTTAATTTTGCAAGACATAGTTGGAAATGAATTCTTTCAAATATATTAAAAATGCACAATATTTATTTATAAATTATGATCTTTAAATGTTATTTGAATTATTTAGATAATAGATGATATGAGTTCTGAATCTTATTTCAGGCACAAAAAATGAAATTTGATTCTGCAGCTTTACTAAAATCTACAAAGCAAAGAATATTCCAAAAGTTACACATTGATGAAAGTAAAGATTTTCAGGGAGAAGAGAGGGAATGACAGGTGTCTGATAGAAACCCACTGTTTGGCCAAAACCAGTCTATCCAATATTCTGGGCAAATTTTGTTAGTAACTCAAACTAAGAAGAGCATCCTTCCATTATCACAGTTACCAGACTGAATTTCTATTACTTTGTCAATTGTTTATATCTCTGATGAAGTTGTTAACTTCTTGAGTAAATTTCTTAGGTATTATTCATCCTTTGTTTCTAGCTTCCACAATCCCTGCAATATAAGGAACACACAGATAGTATCTTTTGTTGGCTTGAATTGAAATCTCCCACTGTCTGGCATAGTAACTTGCATATGGTTGATTTTAAATATTTTTCTATTTCATGAAAATAAAGTCAGAGGCTGTCATTGTACCTTTTTGATTTTAAATACTTGTAGAAAATTATCTTCTCTAGAAACAATTCAACAGACACTACAATTCTTGGATAACTTATACTTCTTTAATTTAAATGAAAACTGTACTACAAAAAAAATCAGTGAAAATATAAGTACATGTAAAAGTATTTTAAATCATATTTAGATGTGTTTTATCTAAGCTTCATTTACTTGGAATTTTGTTAAACCACATTTTCTTCTTTCACAGAATAATAAGCTAATAGTAAATATGAGTTTATATAAGGTGGAGACCTTGCAATCAGTTTTTACCAGGGTTAAAAAACATAATTATCTGAAACGAATTCTTTGAGATGCTTTGTTTTCTCAGATCATAAGATTGAGAAGAGAAAGGATAAGAAGGAGTTGCAAAAGAGGCCAAATATTTGACTCTTTAACATCGTATATTTATATGACTTTTAATAGTATTGTGATAAGAATGTGATGGTAGATTCGAGTCCATTACTATTTGTCTGATGTCAGGATATGATATAATTATTCTTTTGTTATTGAATAATTGAAAATAGATTATTAAGTGGTCTCCTTACTGGTACAGTAGGAAATGGAGTCAAGATTTAGGAGATTTTGAAAAGTTTCCTCATATAAATCTTAATAATTCTTACAATTACATTTGCTTTATTTTGAATGATTCTAGAACAGTCAAGCAGAGTATCGAATGTGATCGATGGTATTTATGGCTGTGAATATGCTGAGGTATGTAAGCTGATGATCATTAGATTGTGATGCTTTTCTTACATAATAAAAATGAGGACATCATAAGCCACTAGCAGAAGAGGAAGCATTGTGGGTCACTAATCCATCACCCATATGTCACAGGAATATGTGACTTCTTTCTTAACTGTGACTTACCTGTCATAGGTAAATTGAAGCTCTTTAAAATGCCCTTCAAATACCCCAATTTTTTCCTATGGGACCCTGACAGGGAGCTATGGCTCAGTTCTTA
Source organism: Capra hircus (assembly GCF_001704415.2). Classification (NCBI taxonomy): domain Eukaryota; kingdom Metazoa; phylum Chordata; class Mammalia; order Artiodactyla; family Bovidae; genus Capra; species Capra hircus. The sequence continues at coordinate 14,572,342 of NC_030823.1, read as the reverse complement.
ATAATTGGTTTGTTCCTACCTACATTTCAGGAATGTTGGCTTTGATAGTTAGGCAAGGCTAGTTATTCCCAGGTGAAATTGTTCTTACTAAAATCTGTGTCAGCATCAGGGCACTGTCGAATATTGCTGTCTCAGTTAAATAGAGCAGAGCATTTGTGGGATATGGTGCAGTTACCTCAGTCATATATTTCTTAGCAATGATGAAAAGTTGAAAATTGATGACAGTAAAAAGAAAGCTAATAAGTGTAAGTAATGGGGGAGATGTAAATACAAGATACACTTTAAGTAAAATATTAATCACAAACTGCCAAAGTAAATATTCTTTATTTGTTATTGTCTCTTTTTCTAAATGAAGCTACTTGTTTTCAATTGGACTATTCAGTTTTCCTTCTTCCATCATGTACTTATTTCTTGATGATCAAATCCGGATGTTCCTGGGGCTTGGCTTCCAATTAGCTTGAAAATTTTACCTTAATAGAAAGTCTGATTACACCATTCCATGGGGGACTTGGCTTACAGACATCTTACTCTTGCTTTAAAAAATTTTATTTACAGGCACCCACCCTCTGCGGTGGCTTGCACTATCTGGAGCTTTTCTTGTTGTTTTTTAAACATCAATCCACTTCTCACCTATCAAAAAAATTAATGATATTTTATTTATAAACAAGTTATTCACATGACTTCCCAATGAAAAGATTTCTCTCTATACAATAGAAACAAGAAGATTTAATAAACCTGGTTACCTAATTTCTATCACATCCATAACTCAGATTAGGTAAAGTCAAATCAATTTTTTAAAATATGACCTGTCTCAATTGTCCTCAAAAATTAGCACCTAAATTATGATCCCTTGATGTCTTCTTCATCACTTTTTGTAGATCTGATCTGATAGACTAGCTTCTTTTCCCAAGTCTTTCATAGTTTCATATGGGTGAGGCATTACAATTACCAAAAACACCACTGTGTATATCACTATTCTTATTTTAGAGTTTGTGAAGTGAAGTGAAGTCACTCAGTCGTGTCCAACTCTTTGCGACCCCATAGACTGTAGCCTACCAGGGTCCTCTGTCCATGGGATTTTCCAGGCAATAGTACTGGACTGGATTGCCATTTCCTTCTGCAGGGGATCGTCCCAACCCAGGGCTTGAACCCAGGTCTCCCGCACTGTAGACAGACACTTTACCATCTGAGCCACCAGGAAATCCCTTATTTTAGAGATTCGTGAATGTGAACGTGAAGTCGCTCAGTCGTGTCCGACTCTTTGTGACCCCATGGACTGTAGCCAACAGGCTCCTCTGTCCATGGGATTTTCCAGGCAAGAGCACTGGAGTGGATTGCCATTTCCTTCTCCTTTTAGAGTTTAGTGATCATCAACTGCAATAGTCTTCTTCAGTCTGGGGTGGGGTGTGTATAAAAAATTTAATCAAAGTCAGGCAATAATCTCAGAATAGCTTAATTTGCCCTTAGTTTAAGCCTGACCAAGGACAGTCCACAGAACATCGCTTGGGCATCCTCAGAGTGGTCCAGTGTAGGCCCATCATGCATATTTAGATGACCAGCTTCTTTTTACAAGGGGTTTTATTTCCAAGGCTCAGGCATGCGTTTCCTTTGTTTTGCTACCTGTACTTCATACTAACGCTATACTGCCTTTTGTGGTATTTCCTATCTCTTTAGCTCCTTCATATCGTTCATGATCAATTACGCATTTCTCCATGCTTGACTTTGGATAGGTTCTTGAGTGGAAACCACTGCTGTTCCTCTGCTTATAATGGTTTTGTCAACCTTTGCCTGGCTCCTGATTACCTACACAGAGAGAGCAGCTGATTAATTGACATACACATCTAATGCTAAAAATCCTTATTTAAAATTTAATTATTCAAGATTCTTTGTAGCTGGAAGCCTTCCCTGCTGAAGCCTCATTTTTGACAACTAGACAGAGAATGCTTGCCTCTGATGCTCCCCACTGGATATGGTCTTCTGATAAAGATTAGCTCTATAGGGACTTCCCTATAGAGTTTCCCTAGTGGTCTAGTGGTTGAAACTTCACCTTCTAGTGCCCATTGTATGGGTTCAGTCTCTTGTAAGGAAGCCAAGATCCCATAAGCCTTGTGGCAAAAAAAAAAAAAAGAAAAAAAAAAAAAACAGAAGCAATATTTTAACAAATTCAATAAAGAATTTGAAAAATGATCTCTGTAAAAAAATTCTTTGAAAAAGATTTGCTCTATAAATATTACCTTCACCCCCTGGTTCCTGTACTCCTTATAGAGAGACTCCTTGGCTATAGCAGTGAGAACTCACTTCTCTGTGGCATAAATCTCTGCCAGCATCTGCACTGTAGAAAATTTCAGGCAAATGATTGAAAAGGCCTTTAAGTAGAAGGGTCCTGACCAGTTTGACTTGGAGTGTTATGACTCAGCACAATAGTAGAGAAAGAGTCCATCAGTTCTGGAATAATTTCTACCTGTGGAGCAAGATGTCATGTTAAAATGAACAGTCATTGAAGTATAACGGGACTTGACTGCAGTATCCACTTTCCAAACATAGCACACAGAGATTATTTTCTCTAGAAGAGAAAGATGTCCTTTGCTACAAATAGCACAGTGGAATTGGATGGAGGTGATCTCTCCCACCATTTTAGACACCTGGCAGTGTTTCTGGGCATCAGCTCAGTTGATAAAGAATCCACTTGCAATGCAGGAGACCCCTGTTTGATTTCTGGGTCAGGAAGATCTGCTGGAGAAGGGATAGGCTATCAACTCCAGTATTCTTGGGCTTCCCTTGTGGCTCAGCTGGTAAAGAATCTGCCTGAAACACTGGAGATCTGGGCTGGATCCCTGGGTTGAGAACATCCCCTGGAGAATGGAAAGGCCACCCACTCCAGTATTCTGGCCGGGAAAATTGCAGTATTTCTAGCATAAAGGGTAAAAAGTTGAAGACATAGTGGTAAATAAACAAGAATTGGGAACTGTTTATGCGTTCCCAGGTTGAGATTTAACTATTATATTCTAGAAACTCTCAGGGACATAGAATACACTAATTGCATTAATGTTGTGAGCAACCCATAGTTTTTGTTTTTATTTGTTTTTTGTTTTGTTTTATATACATGGTATTTTATCAAGCACTTCCTTTTTCCCTTTGCTTTTGGTAAATTTTGTTTTAAAATTTTTTCAAATGTATAGAAGTTGCAAGAAAAGTTAACAAAGAGCCCCAATATACCTTTCCCTCAGGGCTCTTAACTGTTAACATTTTGCCATTTTATTTTATTTTATTATTTATTTTCAGAACCATTTGTCAAGTTGCAGATATAAAGCCCCTTTTGTCCTTAAATATTCAAGGTATATTTTCTAAGAGCAAGCACATTTTATCAGGCACATTTTCCTGTTAATAAACTGAATGCTATTAAAGGACATAAATATTAAAAATAAATATAGCTACAATAATTTGTTAAGGGATAAGCAATACAAATGGATGTAAATTATAATATCAACAGCAGATAAAATGAGTGCGTGTGTGCTCAGTTGTATCCGACTCTTTGCAACTCCATGGGCTGTAACCCATTAGGCACCTCTGTCCGTGGGATTTTCTAGGTGAGAACACTGGGGTGGATTGCTGTTTCCTACTACAGGGGAGCTTCCCAACCCAGGGATCAAACCCATGTGTCCTGCATTGGCAGCTGGATTCTTTCCCACCAAGCACCTGGGAAGCCCATAATATGGATGTGGGAGAGGAAAACTAGATAATTTTTATATACAAGTGAAGGTAAGCTTACTTTTTTATATTTCTATGACCTTATCTTACAAACTCAATTTATTATTGTTATTATTAGTTTATTTTGATTGATTGATTATATTCTTTGTAGCCAAAGAAAGAGAAGCTCTAAACAGTCAGCAGAAACAAGACAAAGTGCTGACTGTGGCTCAGGTAATGAACTCCTTACTGAAAAATTCAGACTTACATTGAAAATAGGGAAAACCACTAGACCATTCATGTACAACCTAAATCAAATCCCTTATTATTATACAGTGGAAGTAACAAACAGATTCAAGGGATTCGATCTTATAGTCAGAGTGCCTGAAGAACTATGGTCAGATGTTGGTAATATTGTACAGGAGGCAGTTGTCAAAGCCATCCCCAAGAAAAGTAAATTCAAAATGGTAATGGTTGTCTGAGGAGGCCTTACAGACAGCTGAGAAAAGATGAGAAGTGAAAGGTAAAGGAGAAAAGGAAAGATTCATGAATCTGAATGCAGAGTTCCAAAAAATAGCAAGGAGAGATAAGAAAGCCTTCCTCAGTGATCAATGCAAAGAAATAGAGGAAAACAATAGAATGGGAAAGACTAGAGATCTCTTCTAGGAAACTAGAGATACCAACAAAGATAGGAACAAAAAGGGATAGAAACAGTATAGACCTAACAGAAGCAGAAGATATTAAGAAGAAGTGGCAATAATACACAGAATAATTACACAGAAAAGATCTTAATGACCCAGATAACCATGATGGTATGACCACTCACCTAGAGCCAGACATCGTGGAGTGCAAAGTCAAATGGGTCTTGGGAAGTATCACTGCAAACAAAGCTAGTGGAGGTGATGGAATTACAGCTGAGCTATTTCAAATCCTAAAAGATGATGCTGTGAAAGTGCTACACTCAATATGCCAGAAAATTTGGAAAACTCAGCAGTGACCACAGGACTGGAAAAGGTCTGTTTTCATTCCAATCCCAAAGAAAGACAATGCCAAAGAATGTTCAAACTACTGCACAATGGCACAATTCTCACATGCTAGCAAAGTAATATTCAAAGTTCTCCAAGCCTGGCTTCAGCAGGATGTGAACCGAGAACTTTCAGATGTTCAAACTGGATTTAGGAAAGGCAGAGGAATCAGAGATCAAATTGCCAATGTACATTGGATCGATCATAGCAAAAGCAAGAGAGTTACAGAAAAACATCTGCTTTATTGACTATGACAAATCCTTTGACTGTGTAGACCAAAAAAAAAAAACAACTGTGGAAAATTCTTCAAGAGATAGGAATACCAGACCACATTACCTGCCTCCTGAGATATCTGTATGCAGGTCAGGAAGCAACAGTTAGAACTGGACATGGAACAATGGACTGGTCCCAAATTGGGAAAGGAGTATGACAAGGCTCTACATTGTCACCCTGCTTTTTTAACTTCTATGCAGAGTAGATCATGCAAAATGCCAGTCTGGATGAAGCACAAGCTGGAATCAAGATTTCTGTGAGAGATATCAATAACCTCATGTATACAGATGACACCACCCTTATGGCAGAAGGTGCCATAAGGTGCCTTTTTGTTGTTGTTGTTGTTCTTAAGAACACTTTCTTATTTGATTTTTCTTGTTTTGAATTTACCATACCTTTCCTACCTTTTGAACATAGCATTGAACAACATGTTGAAAATATGTTCTTCATGAATATCTTTTATCTTAAATGATTTACTCTTTCTTTGTATTCTGTATTATTTATACTGATAAAGATCTTTTTAGAACATGTGTACTGATTATTTGCAATCTGTAACTTTTAAAATGATAACATGGGTACTCTCCTGTTGGTATGGTAGTTAAGACTGCATGTCCACTGCAAGGGCCACAGCTTTAATCCCTGGCTGGGGAAATAAGGTCCCACATGCCATGTGATGCAGTGCAGCCTAAATAGATAAATAATTTTTAAAAATTAGAATATGAAGACTTTTCTAATGGACATAATTATTTTTAGAATGAGCATTCAGAGATTACTTGTTATTCCAATGAGATCAAAGTGGAATGCTGAGAGTTTTCCTTTGGAATGCCCCAACCCACTAAGCTTCTCCAATAATCCTGCTGCTGCTACTGCTGCTGGTAAGTCGCTTCAGTCGTGTCCGACTCTGTGCGACCCCATAGACGGCAGTCCACCAGGCTCCGCCGTCCCTGGGATTCTCCAGGCAAGAACAGGTGGGAATCCAGGCAAGAAAAGGAGTGCGTTGCCATTTCCTTCTCTAATGCATGAAAGTGAAAAGTGAAAGTGAAGTCGCTCAGTCATATTCGACTCTTCGTGACCGCATGGACTGCAGCTCACCAGGCTCCTCCATCCATGGGATTTTCTGGGCAAGAGCACTGGAGTGGGTTGCCACTGCCTTCTCCAAGGCCTAGTACTCCTTTTTCCATTTCTTTCTGCAAAAACATTAATTTGTTCCCTTAAGGGGTAAACTGTGGTTGCCTGCACTATATATGGAAGCTGGAGGGTCAATTGTATGTTAAAAGGAAGCAACTTTCTATGACTCCATTCATTCTTAGCTCTAATATTCTCTACTTTCATTCTCCCTCCCTGGCTTCCTCCATTGTTTTCTCCAGTTCAGTCAAAACCTTTGCAGGACAGGTTGCCTTCCTCTCACTTGGCTTTGGTTCCCTCTGCTTTCGTTTGTCAACACAGCTTTATAACTTTTACCTTCCCCAAATCTGGAAATTCTTTGTCCACTGTTGACCCTGTCCTGATTCTAATATTGTTCTTTATATATATTTTTATTCCTTTATATATATATATTTTTTTTTCATAAAATTTCAAGAGAGAAGGGAGGAAGTTCTTGTGTTTGGTGTAATGTCTTTAAACACGATTTCCATAAAGATTTTTGACATTTGATTTTGGTCTAACAAAATTAGCTATAGCTATGAAAAATTTTAAAATCTGTTTACATCATTTGAAGCAATGACATTAAAGAGATAAGTATATATTTTGCAAAAATGTGGCATTTTATCTTGTTTGATATTTTATTCTATCTTTAGGATTTTAAAATAAAAAGGCAATTTTTAAGCAGTCTGGTCTCAGTGGCCCTTGGCCTGCAGCAGCTTGAGGCAGGATTTCATTTCCCAGCCAGAAACTGAAGTTGGGATGTGGTCATGAGAGTGCTGAATCCTAGCCACCAGACCAGTGACCAGTGACAAGACCCTGGCCCTTCAGCTTTGCAGAAATGAATTCCCACAAAGACAGAAAGTAGTGAAACACATAAAGTCTTTATTAGGAGGAAGAAATGTACCTGTGAGTAGGCACACATAGGCAGACTCAGAGAGAGTCATGCCCTCATGGTAGTTTGAATCACTTATATGGGGCATTTCTTCTGGGTTTCCTTGACAAATCACCTTGCCTTGCCTGGTTCTGAGCCTGTATTTGGTTTCCCTTGGGGACCTCCCATATTTTGGATTCTAGTGAAGAGACCTATGGTGAGGTTGGCATCACTCACTTTTTGACTTCCATAGAGCCTTTCTATGCATGTACAGTGAGGAAGGTCTCCTTGACCTTGAGAATGAGAAATACATGGGGCCTGTCTTTTAACTGGGCAGAACTTAGCTACTCCTCCTCTTCATCTTGGAGTATCTGTCCAGAGGGAACAAATTCCAGCCTGGGGCCCATCTATCTCCTACCTAGAAATCAATATGAGGAAATGTTCTACATCCTTTTTTTTTTCACCTACTAAAATATTTCATACCTTATACTCCAGCAATCCATAATTAACCCAAAATATGATTTCTATTTGACCTTATCTCTAAAATGAAGGAGAAAAGTAAATATGAAGATTTGGGCATCTTGATGAGAACGTTTGGAAAACCCAAATGCATAGATTTTTATAATTCTCAAAGTGAATATTTACTCCCTAATTTATATTTCAAATGTGAAATAAGTGTTTACACCCATTCACATAAAGTAGATAATCCAAACCCCACTCATTCTCTGGAATTCTCTATTATAACAGAATAAAGGGGGGAAGCTGATTTGAGATTCTAATAGTCCTAATTTTGAACATATTGGAAGCCTGCAAATGTAGCCTTTCCTAGGCTCTTATTGTGTAGATAATGAGTGCCTTCCAGTACCAACAAGTATTTCACAATAGTTTAGAGTTTTAAAAGCACAGGAGTGGGATTTTTGAGGACTGAAGATTTATCTACTCTTGGCTGAATGCATATGGGAATTAGCTTTTAGCTTTCATTCAATCTCTTTAACCTGTTCTTGTTTACTGAAAATCTGTCATTATGTTCTGCTTTGAACCTTTCTTTTGCGAATGGCTTATGCACATTGCATGGCATGTTATTCAGTCTCAGTGAATAATAAAAGCTCCTTAAAGAAGGCATTAAATATAGAGAGACAAAGAACTGTTATTCCAAAACTCTATTCTGCCAAGGACCACTTGTCCATTCCTCAACTTTTTCAATATTCATACCTGAAAACCTTTATTTTATTTATTTTTTCACTGAACTGTTTTATTTGCAGTTACATAATATACCAACACACACTCTCTCTCTCTTTTTAACTTTTCATTTGCTTTTCAGCAAGTGGAAAGGAAAACTACTATTCTAGTACAATAGGTTTTAAATTTAACACTTGAGTTTCTGTCCTCTTTTTAACTCTATACACACACACATGGAGTTAAATGATTTTGTGTATGAAGAATAGGGAGGAGAATCAGAGGTGTGAGCCGTTGTGAATCTTTGGATCATGGGAAATAGGTAAGCTCAATTCAAAATTCGTATCCTTTAAGAAACAAAGAATAAATAGTCTTCAGAGGAGGCAGATGTCAGGAGTCAGGAGATTTACATGTACAAGCAAGAGCTATCCAGAATTCCTGTTTTAAACAGGAGCTATAAAAATAAGTTTTAAAATGTGAGGCCTAAAACTAGACTAGATAAACGAGTAGGTTTAGAAAAGGAGAGGCATAGAGTTTCATACACAGCAGCTGAATGAAATCATCTACCTGTTTGTTATTTAATCCATTATATTATCATTGTTAACCATTACAAAAGTTTGAACTCTAAATAGATGATAAGACTTTGGCCTAGTCAGTTTTGAAAAACAATGACTTGGGTGGTGGTTAATCTATTAGATATTAAGACTCATCTTAATGTGTGGATTTGACATTGCCTTAAGTAATCAGTTAAATTTAAAGTCTACAAATACATCAAACGTTTATAAAAATAAAATGTTTCAGGGAGATAACACTATAAATTGGTTCATGATTAGGGAGCTATTTAATAAGTGGTTTTAAAATAACTGATAATTTATATTGCAAAAATGAAAGTCAATCCTTATTTCACACTGTGCTTCAAAGACCATTCCAATCAAAGCATAAAATAGAAAAAGAAAATTTTAAACTTTTAACATGTACAACTGAATATGTTTGTATTCTATGGGGACTAAACCATTATTTAAAAAAAATATAAGTCAAAAAGTAAACTATAGACACACTAGATTACATTAATATGTTTAGGTCTATACAGGAAAGGGCACCAGTAACAACACTGAACTACGCCAAAGCCTTTGATTGTGTGGATCACAATAAACTGTGGAAAATTCTGAAAGAAATGGGAATACCAGACCACCTGACCTGCCTTTTGAGAAACCTATATGCAGGTCAGGAAGCAACAGTTAGAACTGGACATGGAACAACAGACTGGCTCCAAATAGGAAAACGGGTACGTCAAGGCTGTATATTGTCACCCTGCTTATTTAACTTATATACAGAGTACATCATGAGAAACACTGGGCTGGAAGAAGCACAAGCTGGAATCAAGATTGCTTGGAGAAATATCAATAACCTCAGATTTGCAGATGACACCACCCTTATGGCAGAAAGTGAAGAGGAACTAAAAAGCCTCTTGATGAAAGTGAAAGAGGGAGTGAAAGAGTTGGCTTAAAGCTCAACATTCAGAAAACGAAGATCATGGCCGCCAGTCCCATCACTTCATGGGAAATACATGGGGAAACAGTAGAAACAGTATCAGGCTTTATTTTGGGGGGATCCAAAATCACTGTAGATGATGACTGCAGCCATGAAATTAAAAGACGCTTACTCCTTAGAAGGAAAGTTATGACCAACTGAGATAGCATATTGAAAAGGAGAGATATTACCTTGCCAACAAAGGTCCATCTAGTCAAGGCTATGCTTTTTCCAGTGGTCATCTATGAATGTGAGAGTTGGACTGTGAAGAAAGCTGAAAGCCGAAGAATTGATGCTTTTGAACTGTGGTGTTGGAGAAGACTCTGAGAGCTCCTTGGACTGCAAGGAGATCCAACCAGTACATTCTAAAGGAGATCAGTCCTGGGTGTTCTTTGGAAGGACTGATGCTGAAGCTGAAACCCCCATACTTTGGCCACCTCATGTGAAGAGTTAACTCACTGGAAAAGACCCTCATGCTGGGAGGGATTGGGAGCAGGAAGAGAAGGGAATGACAGAGGATGAGATGGATGGATGGCATCATTGACTCGATGGAAATTAGTTTGAGTGAACTCCAGGAGTTGGTGATGGACAGGGAGGCCTGGTGTGCTAAGATTCAAGGGGTCGCAAAGAGTCAGACACAACTGAGTGACTGAACTGAACTGAACTGAACAACATTGAAAGACAAATGATAATTTGCGAAAGAAATATACATGGTATAAAATCAACAAAGATTTGAATTGAAAATTTATAAAAATTATATTTAAAGAATGTAGAGTTTTTATTCATGTTAATATATTCACATATGTATTAAATATACATATAAATCAACTAACAGCATATTGAAATGCAGAGACATTACTTTGCCAACAATGGTCCATCTAGTCAAGGCTATGGTTTTTCCTGTGGTCATGTATGGATGTGAGAGTTGGACTGTGAAGAAAGCTGAGTGCCGAAGCATTGATGCTTTTGAACTGTGGTGCTAGAGAAGACTCTTGAGGGTCCCTTGGACTGCAAAGAGATCCAACCAGTCCATTCTGAAGGAGAGCAGCCCTGGGATTCCTTTGGAAGGAATGATGCTAAAGCTGAAACTCCAGTACTTTGGCCACCTCATGCAAAGAGTTGACTCAATGGAAAAGACTCTGATTCTTGGAGGGATTGTGGGCAGGAGGAGAAGGGGACGACAGAGGATGAGATGGATGGATGGCATCACCGACTTGATGGATGTGAGTCTGAGTGAGCTCCAGGAATTGGTGATAGACAGGGAGGCCTGGCGTGCTGTGATTTATGGGGTCGCAAAAAGTCAGACACAACTGAGCAACTGAACTGAACTGAACTGAACTGAATAGTAACATCCCTTGGAGAAGAAATGTCAACCCACTCCAATAGTCTTGCCTGGGACGGTGGAGCCTGGTGGACTATAGTCATGGGGCTGCAAAAGAGTGGTGTATGAGTTAGCCACTAAACAACAACAACAATATATTGTAAATGAATGTATGAAAGTTAAACATTACCTACCACCAGATTTTGATTTCTAAAGTCATTTTATTAAAGGAGCTCCTTGAAGAAATCATGATTCTAGGAATGGGCCAACAATTTTTTATAGAAAGAGTCTAGAGATCTTATGGTTCAAAAAAGTAAAGTGCTCAAATATCCTGTAGTAAGTAGGGTGTGTCAAAGGGACCCAGGACCAAAGTAAAGATCACAGTTACTAAAATGGAAGCAATTTGACAAAATAAAGTAACATTGGATCATTACCAACAGTATAAAATGAGTATCCATGAGTCCACATTGAGAAAAATAAATAATATCATAGATAAATGAGAGAGATTATTTCAATCTCTGATACAGAAAAACCCTAAATAATGTACATATTAGTAGGTGCTCTGCACTTATGGGCACATTGCATACTAAAGCATTTGAGAAGAGGAAAAAAAGGATAACCTCACAGTGAAGAATCCTGACATATTCTACTTCTGCTAGATCATCAAGGTTAGCATCAATAGTTTCAAGTCCTTTTGACAGATGCACCCTTGATATTGTGTGATGAAAATGAAAAATGGCACTTGACCTCTGTGGTAGTCTTCCTCAAAAGAACAGCAACAACAAACAATAAACACAATTCCTGTCTAATTACAAGAGAAACATTGGACAAACCCTAAAAAAAATGGTCATTCTACAAAACAAAACTGATGACTATGCCTCAGAACTTTCAAGGTCATAAAAATATGGAAAGTGTGAGAAACTGTTTTCTCCAAAGGAAACTAAAATGACATGCTTGCTAAATGTAAACCAGCAAAAATCAAAGACTCAATGGACATGCATGTCCATCCAATGGATGACTCAATGGATATGAATCTGAGAAAATTCCGGAAGATAATAAAGGACAGGAGAGCCTGGTGAGCTGCAGTCCATGGGGTCACAAACAGTGGGACCCAATTTAGCAAACAAACAACAAAAACAATGACAACAAAAACCAAAAAGAAAGTAAAACTTGAAGGTTTGGAAAGTTCTCAGTCTATCCACACTGTAAAAAATGAGAAAGCATGCTGCGGCGTTACTATGAAAGGAGTTGCTGGACAATTTTGCTACAGCGATTAAATGTGTAACACATGGATTCAATCAAGCATCTTGACAGACACCAGGATTAGAGATGAGTTATCCAGAAAAGGTATGTAGAGGACCTTCTTTTCGATGGCTTGAACCCTTCCAAATTGCACAGGAGACTGGCTGATGGGTTTTGAGAATTTTATATCAGCTGAAATGTGGCCAGTCTGGACTGAAAAGAACAGAGGAGGGACAAGATGAAATAAGAATGACCGTGGAGCTGATGGCACTTCCTTAGACTGACAGGGAAGACCACTACCACAGTAGGACTGAAGGGAGGTGGGTTCCCACTTGCACAGAGAGATCCAGCATCCTTCCGACAAGAACTGGACGACAAAAGCTGGAACAGTAAAGTATTCTTCAAGACTCGGGGAGGAAGTCGAGAGGAAATTGATCCTGATTTGGATTTAGACGTTATTCTTAGTAACAGCAAGATTATTTCTTTCAAAGCATTTCAACTATTATGCAACCAGAGGCAAAATAGTTTTCTTAGAAGTAATCAATATATACAATATGCAATTTATATTATATAGAAAAATATGAATTAAATATTTTAATATTTACAGTTGTCAGCAATTTTCCTGTTTTCTTAGTTACATTTTTATAAAATAAAATTATTTTCATTTTGTAATGAGAAAAATATTTTTATTTATAAGGGAAATATATATCATAGCTTGTATTATATACTATTTCTATTTTATACTATTTCCATTATTCTATACTATAATCTCACATCATATTAATGAATTTTTGTGTGTTTCAGGTCCATTAGAGTATTAGTTTGGGAAGAGCAATGACCTTATACAAAGATCTGATTTCTGAATTTATTGCTGCCTCTTAATACTTGGACCTTGCACAAGCCACTTACCCTCTTTAAGGTTATTTTCTGCCCTACATACCTCACAAAGTAGGTGTAAGAATCAAATGAGGTTATTTATGAAGGTTCTGTAATTCTCAGTATAATGTCAGGAATAATTATTGCAAAAATAATTTTACACAATTCTCAGTTTCAGAAACAGAATATACACTTTTATTAAATAATATTTTGAAGTTTTTAAACTGTCACCTATCTTGCAAAACATTTATACTGGATAATGATAAAGTAGTGACTTAGCAGCAGCAGCAGCATTTTTTGTAAGATTCTGTGAAAATAGCCAATAGACCATGAATGTCTATGTTCATGTGAAATATCCTATGTATGTGAGACAGTCTGAAAATTTATTTAATAATTAACATTAACATCATTAATACAGTTTGGTGAAGACTAACCAATAAGTGTTGAGGTTTGGAATCAAATTATTTGCTCCAAATGCTATACCTGGAATTTATTAACATTTGGGGAGCTGAAAAGTTTTTTTCATTATTTCTTTTGATTTGCTTTGATTTAATCATACAGAAATTGATACATCATTTTCCTTTTACGAAAGGACATATTCCAGTCCGTTGCATCAAATGTAAGCTTCATGTTCACACCAGAAATTAATGATATAAAGTTTTGGGCTCTATTTTTCAAAATCCTCAAATGTTCTGAGCAATACAAGATGGAGAGAGAGATGCTAGATTCTTCTGGTAATTACCTAGCACTGTGAGGCTATCTTTCTGTGACCTGGGTATACAGAAGATATACAGCTACACTTTTATTTCTCAAGAATTTATATTTAATATCTGACTTCTTTCATAGTTTTTATGTGAATTCTGGGAAAGAAAAAAAAAAGAAAGGATCTATAACTGTAAAAACTGAAATCTCAAACTAATTCATTTTTTGTACAATCTAACACCAAAGAGAGTTCTTTTAGCGGAGTGAAAATTCCATCAATACTTCCTGAATACATTGTATAATCAAGGAAATAAAAAGATCACTGCAAGGAAATGTACAAAGTTTATCTTCAGTTCTAATTTATTAATTTATTTTGGCAGGAGACATTTTATGCATTTTATGAGACAGAAGTTTACAGAAGAGGTCTGATTTCATATTTATCCAAATGCAACTAACTAAGTGGGGAAAATAGTGCCATTTTAGCCTCTTTAGTGTGTCATCTAAGACATATCCAGAAGAACAATACCTAGTTCTTTTCAGAAAGATTGAAAATAATTTAGACTCTTTCAACTATAGTCTGTGTGTAGTAATGTGGATTGCCTGCCTTTAGGTAAGCTAGACCATGATCACTTTTTTTTAAGAGGATGTATTGATTGCCAGGAGAAATATCAGTAACCTCAGATATGCAGATGACACCATCCTTATAACAGAAAATGAGGAAGAACAAAAGAGCCTCTCGATGAAGGTGAAAGAGGAGAGTGAAAAAGTTGGCTTAAAGTTCAACATTCAGAAAACGAAGATCATGGCATCTGGTCCCATCACTTCATGGCAAATAGATGGGGAAACAGTGGAAACAGTGTCAGACTTTATTTTTCTGGGCTCCAAAATCACTGCAGATGGTGATTGCAGCCATGAAATTAAAAGACGCTTACTCCTTGGAAGGAAAATTATGACCAAACTAGACAGCATATTGAAAAGCAGAGACATTACTTTGCCAATAAAGGTCCATCTAGTCAAGGCTATGGTTTTTCCTGTGGTCATGTATGAATGTGAGAGTAGGACTATAAAGAAAGCTGAGTGCCAAAGAATTGATGCTGTTGAACTGCGGTGTTGGAGAAGACTCTTGAGAGTCCCTTGGACTGCAAGGAGATCCGACCAGTCCATTCTGAAGGAGATCAGGCCTGGGATTTCTTTGGATGGAATGATGCTAAAGCTGGAACTCCAGTACTTTGGCCACCTGATGTGAAGAACTGACTCAATGGAAAAGACCCTGATGCTCGGAAACAGTGAAGGCAAGAGGAGAAGGGGATGACAGAAGACGAAATGGTTTGATGGCATCACCGACTCAATGGACATGAGTTTGGGTGAACTCCGGGAGTGGGTGATGGACAGGGAGGCCTGGTGTGCTGTGATTCATGGGGATGCAAAGAGTCGGACACAACTGAGCGACTGAACTGAACTGAATTGACTTCTGAGACATATTTACAGTTATTTTGAAAATATGTAGTCATGGTTATCATGGTAACATTAGGTCATGACATGATTTATTTTTGCTGTTTCTCTATAACTCTACTCATAGATTATTTCTATCTAATATATAAGGCATATATACCTTACTAGTATCAACAAATTCACATGATACATGTATTTGATCTGCCTTTAATTAAATATTGGAATGAGTTCACTAAGTTAATAGCTTACTGAAATTATCCCTCTTAAAAAGAAAAAAATAATTATATAGAATCTTTGCAAACATCCACAGACTTCATGACATGTTATTTATTCTAAAGTAGCCAATTTACTTCATGCAATGTTAATTTTGTATTTCTAATTGCTGTTATGGTGGCTGTCACAGTCATCTTATGCTCGAGCACATTGCACTCCCAAGAGCCACTGATGTTAACTTGAGGAATCCCAAGGCCACTGCCAGCCAAAGAGTAACTCTCCCATTTACCACCACACACCAAGGAGGAGGTTTTCTGTGTGTGTTCCACAGAGAAGGATAACCCAATCTCAGGACCCCATCCTGAAGGTGTAGAGTAATAAAGGCATTGATCAGGTTTTTGGCTGGGGAACCCATCTCCTAGTTGAGCATCTAATGTGTAAAATTTTCAGACTTTGAACCACAGGCAGTCAGAGGCTTTACCTGGCAGACGTCACTGGGAAAACTGCCAACCCTCCCCCAGACTTAGTGCATGGCCAGGACACTGTCATCTCTGAAGGGAGGAGGTGCACTCAAGGACACAGGTCCTGTGGCCAGTAGCGCTCTTTACATACTTACATTCTTAGTGAAGGAGCCTGAATTCCTAGATCCCTTCCTGCAGTACCTTTTCTGAGACCCCTGAGAGTTGAAAGGATCAGAACCTGGAAGGTCCTCTGCTTGCTATAACTCAGCTCCCAGTACTCATCCACTCCTCCTCACCACCGGGTTCACAAAACCACAAGACCCTTTGGTCTGGGGCTCCCTTAACAGTGAGAAGATCCTAGCATCAGTGCTGGTCCACCTGACCCTCAATCTGCACCCTCTTCCAGAGGGGAAACAGAACGGGGGGAGTTGATCTTTTTCGGGTTTGAGACTCTTGCTTATTCCATCACAGTAAACGATTAAAGACTTAGGTCTCTCTCATTGTGGTATGTGGTTTTAATCAGTCGCTCTTCCCAAACCTGGCAGCTCAGCTGTAGATCAGTTGACCTCCCTCCCTCACCTACATCCCCCCAAAAAAGTGACTTATTTCACCTCACAAAGTGTTGGGTGTAGGAAAATCTTCCAGGGTGAGGAAAGGCTTTCTCCTAGAGAATTCAGAACCTCTACTGGCCCTGAAAGGATAATGGAAGGTATAGTACCAGAACCCAGGGGCCACGATCAGCAGAGTTATAGATTTGGTGGCGAGGTGGCCCCCCTCCAGGTGGCATGGAGGAGGATGTGAGAATCAGTCTCCCTACCTGACTGTCCTTCCAGATCGTATTAGTGCCTCCCCAGAAGCCATTGATAAAGAGCACATCGATTAGTACAAAACAAGAAACAGAGTTAAAATAGTGGAAAGAAAATCTAGAGAAACAAATAGAAAATGTCCAGTATGTGTTTAACATCAAAAGATCTCTGATGCTGCCTATCATATACAAAATCAGCTTTGGGGTCAATTTTATCTCCTATAGTCTGATACAAATGCTCTCTTTTTAACCCCAAATTCCAGCTTACTAATTTTCTTTGGACCGTCTCTTGTTGATTTTAGTCTGAAAAATTCCACACTCAATTCAGGGAAGAGATAATTTTATTGGAGTTTGAGTAAACTGTGCGTTGGTGATGGACAGGGAAGCCTGGTGTGCTGCAGTCCATAGGGTTGCAAAGAGTTGGACACGACTAAGCCACTGAACTGAACTGAACAGAACGGATAATTTTATTTGTACTTCTAAGTACTGTGAAATTTTAAAAATCTAATCTTTTTGAGAATTCTTCCCTTAACATACCAGATGATATTAGTCCCATCCTGGTGTCAATACATTTAACAGATACCAACGATTTGCCAAAACAAAACAAACACACAAACAAAAAAACATAGAATTTCAATTTCCATGACTTGCACAAGTTTCCTGTGTCTAGAAGTCTCTCCACATCTCATGTGCAGGTGTAATATTTTGTAATCTCAATTCAACTGTCAAACTCATTTAAAAAAATCTCTTTCCCTCCTAGTCAAAAAAAAATAAAAAAGATGACTCATGTATTTTTCAGAGTTTAAACATGAAAACTGAGGCCATTAAGGATATTTCAAACAGGAAGAGAGCTGTTCCTATGAGAATGGGCAGTCAAAAAATGATTGCAAAAACTCAAAGAAAGAAGGTCACAGCTGCCTCAGCATGAAAGAAAGGCAATTCATTAGGGAACATACACATTGTTTACTCACTCAATTGTGTCTGAGTCCTTGCAACCACATGGACAATATCTTGCCAGGATCTTCTCAACCTAGATAGCATATTCAAAAGCAGAGACATTACTTTGCTGACTAAGGTCCGTCTAGTCAAGGCTATGGTTTTACCAGTAGTCATGTATGGATGTGAGAGTTGGACTGTGAAGAAGGCCGAGCGCTGAAGAATTGATGCTTTTGAAATGTGGTGTTGGAGAAGACTCTTGCTAGTACCTTGGACTGCAAGGAGAGCCAACCAGTCCATTCTGAAGGAGATCAGCCCTGGGATTTCTTTGGAAGGAATGATGCTAAAGCTGAAACTCCAGTACTTTGGCCACCTCATGCGAAGAGTTGACTCATTGGAAAAGACTCTGATGCTGGGAGGGATTGGGGGCAGGAGGAGAAGGGGACGACCGAGGATGAGATTGCTGGATGGCATCACGGACTTGATGGATGCGAGTCTGAGTGAACTCCGGGAGTTGGTGATGGACAGGGAGGCCTGGCGTGCTGCAATTCATGGGGTCACAAACAGTCGGACACAGTCGACTGAACTGAACTGAACTGAACTGAAGAATACTGGAATGGGTTGCCATTTCCTCCTCCAGGGGATCTTCCCAGCCCAGGGATTGTACCCATGTCCCCTGCATTGGCAGACAGATTCTTTACCACTGAGCAACCAGGGAGGCCAGAGAATATATATAGGGCACACAAAAAAATCATATATCTGAGAAATTACATCTGCACTCTCCCCAATGTTTCTTATTAATGAAAATTAAATAATTGCATAAGACTTTACCCTTGCTATCATCTATGTATCTATACTAAATCTGTATACTAAGTATGTATGCTGCCTATACTAACAAAATGTCTTTGAAATCCACCTTTACTCTCTGCAAAACAAAACAAAACAAACAACAACAACAAAAAGGCAAAAGAATATTAATTCATTTAGGCTTTCCTTTCACAGACTACAATTCTCTTATTTTTTCATTATCTGCTATATTATACTGAGTAGTCTGGCCAGTATGCAAAAGAATCACTGAAATGTTTTAAGATGGTTTTGAGATCTCAATGGCAGCATCTTGAATTTCATCTGTTTTGAATATTCAACAAATATGCTAGAATTAATTTAAAGTAAGTAGATATTTTTACAAAAGTCATTGTATTTTTTAAAATTATAGCTATAATTTATGCCAATTTCTAAAACTGGTTCTGGAAAAATGTCAAACAGTTTTTATTGATCTCAACCATTTAAATTTAAACAGAATAAATTTAAAACCTGTATTATAGGAAACTAATACATTTTGTTTTATGCATGATATTGTAAATCTTTAAAATAAAGCAACTGCAAAATTTCTAAAATACATTTTCTTTTACACACTTTTAAATTTTACTAATTGAAGTATCTGTACCTAGCTCTATTGACTTTTCTATTCATCATACTTCCTAATTTTACAATCAGATAAAAGCTAAAATGCTTTTCTGTTTTCCATATTGGCACAATATTTCAGTGTTCTTTCCTAAAAAATACAGTGTATCTACTCTGTATTATTTAACAACTCAATTGACCTTGCAAATCTCTTCTCTCAAAAAGTGATATATTTTTACACATTCTTTGTGAAAATGGATATTTTTCATTAGTAAAATTAACCACAAAAGGGCATTAATGCAATAACAAACTTGACCTGATTTTTAGAAATATGGGATATTTCTCAGTAAATGTCCCAAGAAATGTGAATCAGTTGAACATGCTCACCTTCTTGGCAAGCATTTTAATAATACAATTTTCTCCTTTGCTCTGTTTAAAGCTCTGCTTTTCTTGCTATTAAATTATACTTTTGGCTCACTGAAGTGTTTATGAATCAGCATTACTTTAAGTGAATCTATCTTCACTACCATTAGTTTTAAATGTAGAGTTTCAGTGAGTAGAAAAATAATAGTTGAATGTGAATCGAGGTTAAAATATAAATTATTAATTCTTTCTCTTTTACAATCTACTGCTTTTCTTCTTGAGTCCTTGATGATTTCATGAGTGATAAAGTAGTTGTATATCTAAGTGTACTAGTCTAGAATAAATGCTACATTAATTTAAGATTTCTAAATACATAATGGATAAGGACAGAACAAGTAATCTTTAGCTCTTCAGTATTCAAGTGTAAAATAACTGGCTTTTTACTCATCTGAAAAGAGCATACATTTCTCAAAGAAAAGAAACCTTCTATAATAAATTCTATGAGAGTAGGAGTTAAATAACAACTAGAGGTTTATACATGTTAATAATACAATTGCATACCTGCTTTCAGATTTATTTTTCTTAACTCTTAGATTATTGATATTTTTACCAGAATTGTATATATGAAGACTGTCTCAAAATAAAGTCAGTTTTAGGACAGTACTGATGGCTATATATTTCACTTGACCAATCATAGTACATTGATGAGCTGTGGTCAAGTTTCAGTTAAAAAACCAAAACTTTTGCCTCCCTAAATCCTCTACTTGCCATTGACTTTGTTCTTTGTATTCTAATTAATTTGTGTGATGTCTGTATTATAATAAGTAACAAAAATTGAAGCTACTCCTCTATTATAAGTACTTATAAGTGGGTTCCTTTAAAAATATTCTGTTATGATAGAACACTTATAACAGAATTACAATAAAGCTAGTACAATGAAACATTATTTTATATATTTAAATTAATTTAATTATTGCCAGGTTACTTCCCTGAAGCTCTATTATATGTATCATTCTAATGACATCGCACTCAAAATTATGCTTGTAAGCTGCTAAAATATGTTATCCTATCTAATTTCATTTCTTAGCATCAAGAATGAGTTTATTGAGGAAATATTGGTAAGGAAGATAAGACGCAATATATCTGTCAATGCTATATTATTTATTTTTATTCTATTTACCTTTATTTTCTTCCACATTTTTCCTCAGATTCTCTGTGAATTTTTGTTTCAGTGTCACAAACTAAAAGTCATTATTCTGTATAGTCTTTAATTAATTTAATGTACTGATCTATCTTATCAGTGGAAGACACAAAATAGTAGAAGGTACAAAATAGTAGACGGACATGTGTTCATCTTCTCCTGTGAGAACTCCAAAACTACAACTCACTACTGAACAACCACTGACAGAAGAATGTAGGATCCCACCAAGAAAAGATAGCCCCCATCCAAGCGCAAAGGAGAAGCACCAGCAAGACTGTAGGAGGGGCAAAATCACATTTAAAATCAAGCCCCATACCCGTCAGAGATGCTTGGAGGGCTCAAACAAAATATTGTGCACATTAGGACCCAGACACTCCACAGAGACTGAGCCAGACCACTGTTTGAGTCTCCTGCAGAGGCACGGGTCAGCAGTGGTCTGCTGCAGGGTCAGGGGCTTTGGGTGCAGCTACCTGGGTCACACAGCCTGTGGCATAAGCCATCTTGGAGAAGGTCACCATTAACCCCACCACAGAGCTGTTGAGCAGATGACCCACAAACTGCAGAACAAATATGTCAAAGAAATTCTCACACTGTTAAGAAAGTTCTAAGACTCACAACAGATTTCTCCACCTGGGGATCTGAAAGGCACTGAGAACCCCCAGAGAATCTGACTTTGGAGGCCAGGGGATTTGATTACACAACTTACACAGGACTGGGGAAGCAGACTCTTGGAGGGCACAAGCAAAAACTTGTGTGCACCAAGAACCAGAAGAAAGGAGCAGTGAGCCTTCAAGAGACTGACTCAGACTTGCCTGTGAATGTCCAGGACATCACCAGATGATCAACACCAAAATCAGATTGATTATATCCTTTGGAGGCAAAGATGAAGAAGTTCTATACAGTCAGCAAAAACAAAACCAGGAGCTGACTGTGGCTCAGATCATGAACTCTTTATTGCCAAATTCAGACTTACATTGAAGAAAGTAGGGAAAGCCACTAGACCATTCAGGTATGACCTAAATCAAATCCCATACAATTATACAGTGGAAGTGACAAACAGATTCAAGCGATTAGATCTGCTAGAGTGCCTGAAGAACTATGGACGGAGGTTTGTAACAAGAGGCAGCGATCATGATCATCCCCAAGAAAAAGAAATACAAAAAAGTAAAATAGTTGTCTGAGGATGTCTTACAAATAGCTGAGAAAGGAAGAGAAGCTAAAGGCAAAGGAGAAAAGGAAAGATATACCCATCTGAAAGCAGAGTTTGAAAGAATAGCAAGGAGAGATAAGAAAGGCTTCCTCAAGGAAGAATGCAAAGAAATAGAGGAAAACAATAGAATGGGAAAGACTAGCGATCTCTTCTGGAGAAGGCAATGGCAATCCACTCCAGTTCTCTTGCCTGGAAACTCCCATGGACAGAGGAGCCTGGTAGGCTGCAGTCCATGGGGTCGTGAAGAGTCGGACATGACTGAGCAACTTCACTTTCACTTTTCACTTTCATGCATTGGAGAAGGAAATGGCAATCCACTCCAGTGTTCTTGCCTGGAGAATCCCAGGGACGGGGGAGTCCGGTGGGCTGCCATCTATGGGGTCACACAGAGTTGGACATGACTGAAGTGACTTAGCAGCAGCACTAGCAGCAGGGATCTCTTCAAGAAAAATTAGAGATACTAAGATACATCTTTGCAAAGATGTACACAATAAAGGACAAAAATGGAATGAACCTAACAGAAGCAGAAGATGTTAAGAAGAGGTGGCAAGAATACTCAGAAGAACTATATAAAAAAGATCTTCATGACCAAGATAACCACAATGGTGTGATCATTCACTTAGAGCCAGACATCCTAGAATGTGAAGTCAAGAGGGCTTTAGGAAGCATCACTACAGATAAAACTAGTGGTGGTGATGTAATACCAGTTGAATTAGTTCAAATCCTATAAGATGATGCTGTTAAAGTGCTGCTCTCAATATTCCAGCAAATTTGGAAAACTCAGCAGTGGCCACAGGACTGGAAAATTTCAGTTTTCTTTCCAATCTCAAAGAAGGACAATGCCAAAGAATGTTCAAACTACTGCACAGTTGCAGTCATCTCACATGCTAACAAAGTAATGCTCAAAAATCTCTAAGCCAGGCTTCAACGATATGTGAACCATGAATTTCCAGATATTCAAGCTGGACTTAGAAAAGGCAGAGTAACCAGAGATCAAATTGCCAACATCCGTTGAGTCATAGAAAAGGCAAGACAATCCCCCCAAAAATATATTTCTGTTTTATTTATTACCCTAAAGCTGTTGACTGTGTAGATCAGAATAAACTGTAGAAAATTCCTAAAGAGATGGGAATATCAGATTATCTTATCTGCCTTCTAAGAAATCTGTTTGCAAGTCAAGAAGCAACAGTTTGAACCGGACATGGAACAATGGACTGGTTCCAAATTGGGAAAGGAGTATGTCAAGTCAGTATATCGTCACCCTGCTTATTCAACTTATATGCAGATCACATCATGCAAATTGCCAGGCTGGAGGAAGCACAAACTGGAATCAAAGTTGCCAGAAGAAACATCAATAACCTCAGATATGCAGATGACATCATACTTATGGCAGAAAGTGAAAAAGAACTAAAGAGCCTCTTGATGAAAGTGAAAGAGGAGAGTGAAAAAGCTGCCTTAATATTCAACATTCATAAAACTAAGATAATGGCAGTTGGTCCCATCACTTCATGGCAAATAGATGGGACAACAATGGAAACAGGAAGAGACTTTATTTTCTTGGGCTCCAAAATCACTGCAGAAGGTAACTGTTGCCTTGAAATTAAAAAAAAAAAAAAAAAAAAAAAAAAAAAAAAAAAAACACTTGTTCCTTGGAAGAAAAGCTATGACCAACCTAGTCAGTTCAGTTAGTTCAGTTGCTCAGTCCTGTCCAACTCTTTGCGACCCTATGAATTGCAGCACGCCAGGCCTCCCTGTCCATCTCCAACTCCCTGAGTTCACCCAAACTCAAGTCCATCGAGTCGCTGATGCCATCCAGCCATCTCATCCTCTATCGTCCCCTTCTCCTCCTGCCCCCAGTCCCTCCCAACATCAGAGTTCTTCCAATGAGTCCACTGTTTGCCTGAGGTGGCCAAAGTACTGGAGTTTTGGCTTTAGAATCAGTCCTTCCAATAAACAACCAGGACTGATCTCCTTTAGAATGGACTGGTTGGTTCTCCTCGCAGTCCAAGGGACTCTCAAGAGTCTTCTCCAACACCACAGTTCAAAAGCATCAATTCTTCAGCGCTCAGCTTTCTTCACAGTCCAACTCTCACATCCATACATGACTACTGGAAAAACAATAGCCTTGACTAGACGGACCTTTGTTGGCAAAGTAATGTCTCTGCTCTTGAATATGCTATCTAGATTGGTCATAACTTTTCTTCCAAGGAGTAAGCGTCTTTTAATTTCATGGCTGCAATCACCATCTGCAGTGATTTTCCATAAACCGTATGAAAAGGCAAAATGATAGGATACTGAAAGAGGAACTCCCCAGGTCATTAGGTGCCCAATATGCTACTGGAGATCAGTGGAGAAATAACTCCAGAAAGAATGAAGGGATGGAGCCAAAGCAAAAACAATACCCAGTTGTGGATTGGACTGATGATAGAAGCAAGGTCTGATGCTGTAAAGAGCAATATTTCATAGGAACCTGGAATGTTAAGTCCATGAATCAAGGCAAATTGAAAGTGGTCAAACAGGAAATGGCAAAAGTGAACGTGAACATTCTAGGAATCAGTGAACTAAAATGGACTGGAATGAGTGAATTTAACTCAGATGACCATTATATCTATACTGTGGGCAGGAATCTCTTAGAAGAAATGGAGTAGCCTTCATGGTCGACAAGACAGTCCAAAATACAGTACTTGGATGCAATCTCAAAAATGACAGAATGATCTCTGTTCATTTCCAAGGCAAACCATTCAATATCACAGTAATCCAAGTCTACACCCCAAACAGTAATGCTGAAGCAGCTGAAGTTGAACCGTTTTATGAAGACCCACAAGACCTTTTAGAACTAACACACCCAAAAGTTGTCCTTTTCAGTATAGGGGACTGGAATGCCAAAGTAGGAAGTCAAGAAACACCTAAACACCTGGAGCAACAGGTAAATTTGGCCTTGGAATTGAAGCATGGCAAAAGCTAATAGAGTTTTGCCAAGAGAACGCACTGGTCATAGCAAACACCCTCTTCTAACAACACAAGAGAAGACTCTACATATGGACATCGTCAGATGGTCAACACCAAAATCAGATTGATTATATTCTTTGCACCCAAAGATGGAGAAGTTCTATACGGTCAGCAAAAAGAAGACCAGGAGCTGACTGTGGCTCAGATCATAAACTCCTTATTGCCAAATTCAGACATAAACTGAAGAAAGTAGGGAAAACCACTAGACCATTCAGGTATGACCTAAATCAAATCCCTTATGATTATACAGTGGAAGTGAGAAACAGATTTAAGGGACTAGATCTGATAGACAGAGTTTCTGATGAACTATGGATGGAGGTTCATGACAGTGTACAGGAGACAGCGATCAAGATCATCCCCATGGAAAAGAAATGCAAAAAAGCAAAATGGCTGTCTGGGGAGGCCTTACAAATAGCTGTGAAAAGAAGAGAAGTGAAAAGCAAAGGAGAAAAGAAAAGATATAAGCATCTGAATGCAGAGTTCCAAAGAATAGCAAGGAGAGATAAGAAAGCCTTCCTCAGTGATGAATGTAAAGAAATAGAGGAAAACAACAGAAAGGGAAAGACTAGAGATCTCTTCAAGAAAATTACAGATACCAAGGGAACATTTCATGACCAACCTAGACAACATATTAAAAAGCAGAGACATTACTTGGCCAATAAAGTTCTGTCTAGTCAAAGATGTGGTTTTTCCAGTAGTGATGCATAGATATGAGAGTTGGACCATAAAGAAAGCTTAGCACCAGAGAATTGATGCTTTTGAACGGTAGTTTTGGAGAAGACTCTTGAGAATTTCTTGGATTGCAAGGAGATCAAAACAGTCAATCCTAAAGGAAACAGTCCTAAATATTTACTGGAAGGACTGATGCTGAAGCTGAAACTCCATTACTTTGGCCACCTAATGCAAAGGACTGACTCCTTGGAAAAGACCCTGATACTGGGAAAGATTGCAGGCAGGAGGAGAAGGGGCGACAGAGGATGAGATGGTTGCATGCCATTACTGAGTTGAGGGACATGAGTTTGAGCAAGCTCTGGAAGTTGGTGATGGACAGGGAAGCCTAGTGTGCTACAGTCCTTGGGGTCACAAAGAGCTGGACACGATGAACTGAACTGATTTTACCAGTATTTGTTTTCATCATTACTTCTTCCAAACTAATTTTTCCCCATGGGTTTACTTTTCTTCTTACTCTGGTGGTGGTAATGGTTTAATTGCTAAGTCTTGTCCAACACTATTGTGACCCCATGGACTACAGCCTGCCAGGCTCCTCCATCTATGGGATATCCCAGTCAAGAGTACTGGAGTGGGTTGCCATTTCCTTCTCCAGGGGATCTTCCTGATCCAGGAATTGAACCCTCATATCCTGCAGATTCTTTACTCCTGAGCACTAGGGAAGCCCCATACTGAGTATCTTTTAATAAAATTGTAATGAAGGTCTGGAAAGACAAAATTTGATTACTATTTTTATGTTGAGTCATAAATTTTTCTCTTATGAATTATAGTTTAACTAGCAATAAGTCCAAAGAGAAAATATTTGCCCAGAAAACTTAATATTTCACAAAACTACACTTTTACATATGGGTCATTTCTGTCAGTCTATTGGTATTCCACACTATAAATAAAGGTAGTGTATTCTATGCCTTTGATAGCTTTTAAGAAGTTTCTTTGTTAACTGCTGCTTGATTCTAAGTAGTCTAGATGTAAAATTATTTTTATTTTACTTACTCAATATTTATTTGCAGTTTCAATCTGAGCTTTTACTTATCCTTTAAGCCACTTAATTTTGTCTTTCAAATTTGATTTTTAATCCATTTGAAACTGATGTTATTTTATAGTAGAATGTGTAGGTTTAATTTCAGACTTTTTCATTTGTCTTTTCCAAATTGCTATTAACCTTTTCCTAGACTTTGTTGAACACCTAACTCTCGTCTTACTATTCTGCAAGACCAGGTCTGTCACTATTGTGTGCTATGTCACTTTAGTCGTGTCTGACTCTTTGCGACCCCATGAACAGTAGCCCACCAGGCTCCGCTGTCCATGGGATTCTCCAGGCAAGAATACTGAAGTGGATTGCCATTTTCTTCTCCAACTATCACAATTAAGTTTCCATATATGCATTGATCTGTTTTTGTGATTTCTACTTTCAGTTGTCAATATGTGTATATGCATGCTCAGAAGCTTCAGTTGTGTCCAACTCTTTCTGGCTCTATGGACTGTAGCCCACCAGGCATCTATGTTCACGGGATTCTCCAAGCAAGAATACTGGAGTGGGTTGCTGTGCCCTCCTCCAGGGGATATCCCAGGCCTGGGGCTCGAATTGGTGTCTGCCTGGATCTCGAGCACTGTAGGCAAATGATTTACCCACTGAACCACCTGAGAAGCCCATTGATTGTGCATGTGTTGCCAATTCCACAGTGTCAATTATTATAGCTGTAATTTTTATATGCTAAAAAACAAGTTTTCAGCTTGTTTTTTTTTTTTTTTCCTCCCTTGCTAAAGAGGTTCTGTGATGTTTTTATCCATCTGATCTTTTTAGTAAAATCAGTATGTCATTTTTTCAGGAAGACAGGGTTTTGATTAGAGTTACAATAAATCTACCAGTTAATTTTTAGGGAATTAATATTTTTGATTGTAGTGAATCTTCTTACGATCACCTCCTTTAACATATTATATTTGAATTTTATTACTTTCTTCCCAACTGCCTCCCCAAAAATACTTGGTGTAATTATCTATTTGTTTTCTGCAGTTGCTATCTTATTTATTGTTTTCATTCTCTTTCTCCATTTACCCAGTAGCATGGGAGTATTTATCAAGTTTTTCTTCCACATCATTGATAGGATCTTTAGCAATAATAAAGTCAACATTTTACTTCTTTAAGATCTATTCAGACTTGTTTGAAAACAAATAAATTGTATAGTTCTCCAGTGTTTCTACTCACAACACTCTCTGTGTCTATCCACAGATTTATGAATTATGGCACACAGATATGCACACTGGATTCCCAATCACCATTCAGTTCAGCTCAGTTCAATCACTCAATCGTGTCCGACTCTTTGAGAGCCCATGAATCGCAGCAGGCCAGGCCTCCCTGTCCATTACCATTTCCCAGAGTTCACTCAAACTCATGTTTAGAGCCTCATTATTCCAACCAAAAATCTTATGCTTCCTGAGATATAGATTTCTCCTAGTTCCTGATTCTTCTTTTGGGAATTTTTTATTAAACAAAAAACAGCAGTTTTCTCTAGGTGTTTCTGTTAGATTCAGAGTAAATATATTCAAAATCCTGACAGTCTTCCAGGAAAATGACAAATTGATTTTACTAAAAAGAGCAGATAGACAAGAACACTCCAGAAATTCATTAAGAGGAAACCATTTAATGTTTTGGTTCTCATGTAGAAAGTTTCATTTGGGGAGGATGAGGACTTTTGAGATGCAGTGTAAGTATGAGTAAGTCTTTTACTTACTCTTTTAAGGAAGTTTGGTAGAGAGAAAAGAGTTGGTCATTTAGAAAATGAAAAAATGGTTATCTGAGGAAGCATTATAAATAACTGAGAAAAGAAGAGAAGCAAAAGGCAAAGGAGAAAAAGAAAGATATAGGAATCTGAATACAGAGTTCCAGGGAATAACAAGGAGAGATAAGAAAGCCTTCCAAACCGAACAATGGAAAGAAATTGAGGAAAGTAGTAGAATGAGAAAGACTAGAGATCTCTTCAAGAAAATTAGAGATACCAAGGAAACATTTTATGCAAAGATGGGTGTAGTAAAGGACAAAAATTCTATGGACCTAACAGAAGCAGGAGAGATTAAGAAAAGATGGCAAGAATACACAGACGAACTATACAAAAAAGATGTTAATAACCTGGATAACTATGACGGTGTGATCACTCACCTAAAGCCAGGCATTCCAGAGTGAGAAGTCAAGTGGGCCTTAGGAAGCATCACTAAGAACAAAGTTAGTGAAGTGATGGAACATCAATAGAGCTATTTCAACTCGTAAAAGTCGATGCTGTTAAAGTGCTCAACATGGCACTCAACATGCCAAAAAATTTGGAAAACTCAGCAGTGGCCACGGGACTGAAAAAGGTCAGTTTTCATTCCAATCCAAAAGAAGAGCAATGCTAAAGAATGTTCAAACTGCTACAGAATTACACTCATTTCACAGGCTAGCAAGGTAATGCTCAAAGTCCTTGAAGCTAAGCTTCAACAGTATGCAAACCGAAAACTTTCAGATGTACAAGCTGGATTTAGAAAATGTAAAGGAACCAGAGATCAGATTGCCAACATCCATGAGATCTTAGAAAAAGAAAGATATTTTCAGAAAAACATCTACTTTTGCTTCATTGCCTCTGCTAAAGCCTTCGACTGTGAGTATCACAACAAATTATGGAAAAGTCTTAAAGAGATGGGAATACCAGATCATCTTGCCTGCCTCCTGAGAAACTTGTATGCAGGTCAAGAAGCAACAGTCAGACCAAACATGGAACAACGGACTGGTTCCAAATTGGAAAAGGAGTACATCGAGGCTGTATATTGTCACCCTGCTTATTTAACTTATATGCAGAGTACACCATGCGAAATGCTGGGCTGGATGAACAACAAGCTGGAATCAAGATTGCCAGGAGAAACATCAATAACCTCAGATATGCAGATGACCTGAGAAGAAAATGGCCACTCCAGTACTCTTGCCTGGAAAATCCCATGGATGGAGGATCCTGGTAGGCTGCAGTCCATGGTGTCGTGAAAGATTGGACATGACTGAGTGACTTCACTTTCACCTTTCACTTTCATGCATTGGAGAAGGAAATGGCAACCCACTCCAGTGTTCTTGCCTGGAGAATCCCAAGGATGGAGGAGCCTGGTAAGCTGCTGTCTATGGGGTCACACAGAGTTGGACAGCAGCAGCAGCATGCAGATGACATCATCCTTATGGCAGAAAGTAAAGAGTAACCTAAGAACCTCTTGATGAAGGTGAAAAAGGAGAGTGAAAAGGCTGGCTTAAATCTCACCATTCAAAAAACAAAGATCATGGCATCTGGTCCCATCACTTCATGACAAATAGATGGAGAAACAATGAACAGTGACAGACTTTATTTTCTTGTGCTTCAGTATCACTGAGGATGGTGACTGCAGCCATGAAATTAAGCTATGCTTGCTCCTTGGAAGAAAAACTATGATAAAGGTCCATTTGGTCAAAGTTAGTTTTTCCAGTAGTCATGTATGGATGTGAGAGTTGGACTATAAAGGAGGCTGAGTTCTGAGGAACTGATGCTTTTGAACTGTAGTATTGGAGAAGACTCTTGAGAGTCTCTTGGACTGAAAGATCAAATGAGTCAATCCTAAAGGAAATCAAGCCTGTATATTCATTGGAGGGACTTATGCTGAAGCTGAAGCTCCAATACATTGGCCACCTGATGAGAAAAGCCAACTCACTGGAAAAGACTCTGATGCTGTGACAGATTGAAGGCAGGAGGAGAAAGGAGTGACAGAAAATGAGGTGGTTGGATGGCATCACTGATTCAATGGACTTAAGTTTGGACAAACTCTGGGAGATGGTGAAAGACACGGAAGCCTGGCATGGGGCTGTCCATTGGGATTGCAAAGAGTCAGACACTGTATAACACTCTGAAATATGCAGAGACAAGATTTAAATCAATGACCATGTTTTTGAATCTGTGATTCTTATTATGCTCCATTGCTTTTTTCAGCGAGTAAGCTCATTCGTACAAATATCATGCCACGTTTAATTCCCATCTATATTACAAATATATGTTCAGTGGTTTTACCAGGCAGGCAGCTTGCGCATGACAGTAGTCTGGTTCCAAAATTATCCCCCTAAAACTCCTTTCCCTTAGTTTGGAAATTTTAATTAGGGAAGCTTGGGAAAAACAGAAGGAGAAGAATTGTAAGCTACCAGTGGAAAGTATGCAGTGAATACTAGGAAGGGAAAACATGATAAAGGAATAAACAATGGGACTGTGATGGAAAACTAGCTAATACTGCCTGTATTTTCAAACACCTTCATATGATTTAGAACTAGAGCTGGATTTTTGTAGCAGCCAAAGCCAGTATTTTCTCAGCTTGTCAGTATTGTCAGTTTTTACATTGTACACAGGAATTCATATGTATGAATGTGGATATGTATCTGTGGGTGTTTTTGTTGGATTTTTTCAGCCATTAAACCCCTTGGATTTTCCCTTTTAGCGAATACAATTGATATTTCTTTTTAATTTGCTTGTGTTGTCATAACTTCCTAATGTGACCAGTGGAAATCATCTAGACTTGGAAGACATAAAGCTGATTGTAGACATGGCTAACACCTGATACAAGAGTAAATTAGAAGTTGTCACCCCTAGGGGTTTCCCCAGTGGCTTAGAGGTAAAATGTCTGCCTGCAATGCAGGAGATGCAGGAGCAGCAGTTTCAGTCCCTGGATTGGGAAGATCGCCCACTCCATTATTCCTGCTGAGAAATCCGCATGGACATAGGAACCCGGCAGGCCACAGTCCATGGGTTGCTGCAAAGAGTTGGATACAACTGAAGCAAATGAGCATGCACTCATGTCACCCCTTGATCGTCTCCATGATACAGGAAAGGAATATCTCAAGTTTCTATGGGGTAAAATGACTAATATGGAATAATTTACTGTTTTTGGAAATGAAGGTATCTATCTGAAAGGAAAGAAAATATGGGGCTAATGATGTAAAATAAGCTGAATACTCAATTATGGCAGTTTTTTTTTTTTTTTTACCTGCTTTATTCATTAATATAGTCTTAAGAAACAGGACATCTTTTGGCTCCAAAGGGCTCGCAAGAAATAGAGATTACAAAATATTTTTTAAAAAGTATTTAAGCACCAAAATAGCAAAATGAAGACTGATAAGAAAAACACGAGGAACTGGAAATTAGTTCAGATATGAAAATGCTGAATCAAAATTTAAAAGCCAAATGAAAATATTATGTTTCAGACAGACTCCATTCCTGAACAATACTGGGAAACTGGGGAAGGGCTGTAGAAACAGGTAGAATAGACTTTTCAAGTTTGCTTCTGTCTGACATGGATTTGTTTTTGTGTTTTAAACTCTAAAATTTTACGGATTGAAGATCAGTGAGAGTTATAAACATTGAATGCATTGATTCAATTTTTCATCTTTATTTTAATCAACTGCAGGATATTAAAATTGCATCCTTTTTCTCATTTTCATATCTTTATACTGAAATATAAGATCTAACTGGTTATGAAATGAAACATAACTAGAGGTCAGGATATTTTTTTTTCAAAACCTTTATAAGACTTTAACATGTTTTATGACTCTTCTATATAAGTAGCAAAAAAACTTTTATGATGTAAGGCACTTTCTATGAATTATTTCAAAATTTTCAACCTGGTAAAAGTGAAAGCAGAATACTTTGTTTTCAAAAGTCATTATTCATATAAATCACTTTGTTGTTTTTGCGTAATTTTATTTCTGTCAGTCCACCTTTATTTCAGATTGAGTTTGTCATTACTATTTTAGATAGTTTAACAGATATATAGATAAGTGGATGATTGGATGGATGGATGGATAGATTTATAGATAGGTGAATGGATGGATGGACAGTTGGATGATGGATAGGTATAGAAAATTAGTTTATGTTGTGTCTTATTGTGAAATGAGGACATTTATTTTAAATTATTGTTATGATTTTTCTGTGATTTATCTCCCTAAGTACTTGACACAGGACACCCATCTGCCAGTTTAGATGGAATGAGAAAGAAAGGTGAAGAGAGATGTGGAATTAAATATGTACAAACATATAGCATAGGTAATTTTACTCATAGTTTCTTATGGGTAAACTAAGATTTTTCAAGTAGGAATAAACTTGCATCCAGCATTTTTCCTTTAAAAGAATAAGATATTGATACTTTTACATCTATAAATACTTCCGATCATCTTTCTTTTTCCTAAAATGTTATTGTGATAAGAACACTAGCATGCCATCGATCTCTAACAAAATTTTCAGTGTACTATACATTCTTTCTGACTATAAGTACAATATTACATGGCAAATCTTTACAGCTTAATTCATCTTGCTTGACTGAAACTTTTTTGCCGCTAGAGTTGTAACTTGTTTCTCCCTCTAATCAGGGTCTGCTGCTAAGTTGCTTCAGTCATGCCCGACTCTGTGCAACCCTATAGACGGCAGCCCACCAGGCTCTGCGGTCCCTGGGATTCTCCAGGCAAGAACATTGGAGTGGATTGCCATCCCTTTCTCCAATGCATGAAAGTGAAAGTGAAGTCACCCAGTCGTGCCTGACTCTTAGCGGTCCCATGGACTGCAGCCTACCAGGCTCCTTCGTCCATGGGATTTTCCAGGCAAGAGTACTGGAGTGGGAATAGACCACAGTTTTCATATCTACTTTGGCATTCAGTCTGTTGCAATTCACTGCTTTGACTGAAACATATGAGGAATATGAAGTTTAGAAGAAAGCTTGGATCCATGAAGATATGTAGTTGGAAAAAGGAGGGCTATTTTAAGAGCCTATTCAGATCATCCTAAATATTCTTCTTTGACATAAGAAAACTCACCAAGCTGTACTTTTTAAGGATTAGTTGCAATGTGGAACCTAAAATCATAATGAATTTTTCATATTCTATTAGCAACCATCATTTCACTAACTGATTTTATGATTTGACAGTTTCAGTTCAGTTCAGTTCAGTTCAGTCACTAAGTCATGTCCGACTCTTTGCAATCCCGTGGATTGCAGCACACCAGGCCTCCCTGTCCATCACCATCTCCCAGAGTTCACTCAAACTCAAGTCCGTCAAGTCAGTAATGCCATCCAGTTATCTCATCCTCTGTCATCCACTTCTCCTCCTGCCCCCAATCCCTCCCAACATCAGAGTCTTTTCCAATAAGTCAACTCTTCGCATGAGGTGGCCAAAGTATTGGAGTTTCAGCTTCAGCATCAGTCCTTCCAATGAACACTCAGGACTGATCTCCTTTAGAATGGACTGGTTGGATCTCCTTGCAGTCCAAGGGACTCCTAAGAGTCTTCTCCAACACCACAGTTCAAAAGCATCAATTCTTCGGTGCTTAGCTTTCTTCACAGTTCAACTCTCACATCCATACATGACCACAGGAAGAACCATAGCCTTGACTAGACAGACCTTTGTTGGCAAAGTAATGTCTCAGCTTTTGAATATGCTATCTAGGTTGGTCATAATTTTCTTCCAAGGAGTAAGCATCTTTTAATTTCATGGCTGTAATCACCATCTGCAGTGATTTTGGAGCCTAAAAAAATAAAGTCTGATACTGTTTCCACTGTTTCCCCATCTATTTCCCATGAAGTGATGGGACTGGATGCCATGATCTTCGTTTTCTGAATGTTGAGCTTTAAGCCAAGTTTTTCACTCTCCTCTTTCACTTTCATCAAGAGGCTTTTGAGTTCCTCTTCACTTTCTGCCATAAGGGTGGTGTCATCTGCGTATCTGAGGTTATTGATATTTCTGTTGGCAATCTTGATTCCAGCTTGTGCTTCTTCCAGCTCAGCATTTCTCATGATGATTCGACAGTTTAGATAACTCATATAAGTAGAATCAAGCAGTATTTGTCTTTGAGTGACATTTCACTTGGATAATATCCTAAAAGTTCATCCATATGTCACATGTTGCAAAATTTCCTTGTTTTTTAAGGCTGAAAATTATTCCCTTGTGTCTGTGTTGCATTTTCTTTATCCATTCATCAGTCAATGGCCGTTTAGATTGTTTCTATGTCTTAGTTATTGTGAATAGCGCTGCAATGAACACAGGAGTGCTAATATTTCCTGAGGTCATGATTTCAATTCTTTTGGATAAATATTCAGAAGTGGATATCAATGGATACTATGTTAGTCTAGTTTTAATAGATTGAAGAACCTCCACACTATTTTCAACAGCATCTGCACCATTTTGCATTCTCACCTGTAATGTGTAAGGGTTCAAACTTCTTCCCATCCTTGCCAGCTCTTATTATCTTTAGATTCTTTCTTTCTTTTTTTTTTTTTTTAATAATAGCCATCCTGGAAAATGTGAGGTGATATTGCACAATGGTTTTAATTTGCATTTTCCTGATGATT
Source organism: Capra hircus (assembly GCF_001704415.2). Lineage (NCBI taxonomy): Eukaryota > Metazoa > Chordata > Mammalia > Artiodactyla > Bovidae > Capra > Capra hircus. Next base: position 14,537,350 of record NC_030823.1, on the reverse strand, counting down.
AGTGATATTTATGTCATATATATATTCTTTTTATGTCTTCTTTGAAGAAATATCTGTTCAGATCTTTAATATATTTTAACTGATTTACTAGTTGTATTACTTAGTTACTTTACTATAACTTAGGAGTTTAATATTTTGGATGTTAATCCCTTATCATACATATGGTTTTCAAATATTTACTGATATTTCATAGGTTGGCTTTTCACTCTATGAATCTTTCTTTTGCTGTGTAGAGGTTTTTACTCTGATGTAGTATCACTTTATTTTTATTTTAGTTAACTATGCTTTAGTATCTTATCCAAAAAGAAATCATTGCCCAGAACAATGTCAGGAAGCTTTTATCCCCAATGTTTTCTTCTGGGAGTTTTATAAATTGCAAGCCTTAATTTAAGTCTTTAATGTATTTCAAGTTGATTTTTTGTGTTTTGTATAAGGATCAAATTTCATTATTTTGCATGAGGATAGCCAGTTTTCCAACACTTTTTGTTGAAGAGACTGTCTTTTCCTTTTATTTCTTTGGAACTAAAGATCAGTTGTATATGCATGGATGTATTTTTATACTTTCTGTTCTGTTGCAGTGTTCTATATTTCCACATTTACCCAGTCATCATGCTTTTTTATTATTATTGTAGCTTTGTAATATATTTGAAATTAAGAAGTGTGAGGTCTCCAGATCTTTTTCTTAAGATTGCTCCAGTTATCGCATATATCTTCTGCATTTATATGAATTTTAGAATTATTTTCTCTATTTCTTTAGAAAAATCATTGGGATTTTGGTAGTGATTATGCTGATTCTTTACATTCCTTTAGATAGTATGAATATTTTAATAACATTAATCTCCTAATTCATGCATACAAGATATCTGTTCACTTGTTTGTCTTGTCTAATCCCTTTTATTAATATTTTACAATTTTCAATATATACATTTTTATATCCTTAGTTAAGTTTATTTCTAAGTATTTTATTCTTTTTGGTGCTCTTGTAAAAAGGATTGTTTTCCTGATTTCCTTTTCAGAGAGTTTGTTGTTAGTTCCCTGGTAGTTCAGATGGTAAAGAATCTGTCTTCAATGTGGGAGACCCTGGTTCAATTCCTGGGTTGGGAAAATCCCCTGGAGAAGGGAATGGCAATGCACTCCAGTATTCGTGCATAGAGAATTCCATAGACAGAAGAGCCTGGCAGGCTACAGTCTATGGGCTTGCAAAGAGTCATATGTAACTGAGAGACTAACACACACAGAGAAACAACTGAATTTCTCATGTTGATTTGTACCCTACAACTTTGCTATATTCAGTCATCTGATTCTTGGAATAAGCCATTAAACCTGGCTGTTCTGAACCTTACTAACTGCTTAAACTTAACTAGAGCTCTTTGAAGAAATGGCTGATTCCATGCCTGGGGCAAATAAAGCGTAAAATAAATCTGGAAGTACTTGGGGGAACTTGCAAGTAAAATTACTCAAAAACATACTCACTCCATACTGAAAAGCCAACTTAAAGAAGCTCCTAATAACCAAATATGAGGCAATTGAAGCAGTAAATAAATAAATAATGACAGTGATAGGTTATAAGTATTATATTAAAATAAATACTTATAATGCACATTGGTATAAATGATTGAGTAGCAAATAAATGAGAAATTATTCCATGTAGTGGACTTCCAGCTCACCAATAGAAAGAGAATATTGAAAATATAAATATCACCATTAATCAAAACATGCAGTAATAATTAATATAAGCCAATATGATCAACAGATGCTAAAACTTAAGGGCAAATGTATAATGAGAAGAAAGACATCATCTTAAATTACATCATCACCTGCTAATTATTCACCATAAAGTGCAAAATACTAGCTTTACTGAGGAAAAACTTGGCAAACACAACCCCAACTGTGTTCAGACACATCACTTTTTTCATTCTTTTTCAGGTATAATAAATGTCTATTTCCTTCATTTTCCTTTCAAACCCTAGTAACATATTTCTGCCTTTATTCACCATTCAAATTTGATTATAAATATTTTTACTGTTATATAATTTTTTGGTAATTTATTTATTTTTACTCATATAAATTTCAAAGCAAGGGTTTACTCTTTAAAACAGTATTAAAGTATTTTCTTTAATTTCACCTTCAACCTTTCTCTTGTGTTGTTTTCTGCTACTGGGGAGAACATTTTGAACATACATTTTCATAATTTTATTTATTAGGCATGAAATATTTGTAGCATTTTTCCAGAGGCAGGCATCTGACCAAACTTCACCAAATTTTCAAGTGCAATGGCAAAATATGTCAAAATAGTGCTGTACCAACTGCTGCTTTAGACAGCTATGATAATGAATGCCAGTAGCTTGTCTTTGAGATAAAGTGTTAAATATGTATGATTAAAGATGTTAAATATAAAGATGAAAATTGTATCTTTCAGTTATAAGAAAAGGTCTCAAATTCTGTTCATTCTATCTTTCATAGACCTGCAGAATAAAGAAAAAATATAGTGCTTAACTAATTGCAACTATATGGTTTGATATTTTCATAGATATGAGGATATAAAGACAAGAAACATTTCAAAATATTCAAACATATTGACAGGTTGAGATTAATTAGATAAAGGACCAATTGAATTTGATAAGATGATGAACAAAGTAATTCACTTTCTCCTTTACATTTAGAGGAAACATAACTTTCTTTCTAGTCATCTTCTCTATTATTCACCTGGTACAATTCATAAGATGAAAATCACTGTCCAATATCAGTTATAGTTTATCATCTCCATGTTTGGCTTTGAACAATATTGTTTTCTCTTTGTGAGTAAGTGAGAAAGTTCTTTCATTTGGTCGTTAGTAAATTATTTCATCAGCTTTAAGGAGGTTCTAGTGGAGAAAGCTGTTAAATTGCTTTATATAAAGAAAAATAGGCTATAAAACTTCTAGACAAGAGTGCTGAGTATGCGTCCCTCTCCTTTTGAAGCAAAAGAAGGTCAGGATTCAGGGAAAAGCTCATCTCTTTTTAAGATGAAGCTCAGGACGAATTCTAATATTTGCAAAATTTTCTCACAAAAATCATGAGTATTCTCTGAGCAAAACAAATCTGTCTCCCAAAAAAATTCAAAAGAAGTATCCAGTCTTGGTTCAGTGTATCCCAGGAGCTTTAGCTATTTTCTTTATGGACACATGCATGAAAAGAAATAAGCAGTTTCCTTTATCCTTTCTACATCTGTATGTATATATGGGCTTCTCTAATCTTCCTCAGCAGATACAATGCAGTTGGTAAACTCAAGGAAAAAAAAAATGAAAATGCACACATTAGTTTTATCATTCAAAATCAAGACAGCCTGATGATGGCCTTAATAAAGACAGCTTGTAAAATGTCTTGAAGACCTTGAATATTCACATTAATGCTTCAAAACTCAGACAGGCTGATGTAAGATATTAGAAATTAACCCTGACTAAATCACAAGATCTCAGTAACTTAAAGGTGTCTACAAGGAATAACATGTCTTATTTCAATGTTTTCTTACTTCAAACTCAGAAGTTTTGCCTGATAATGTGCTGCTTCTCCAAATCACTCATCCTTCTGAGTTTTGTTTTTTGTTGTTGTTGTGTTTTTTTTTTTGTATTTACAACTGCCTAATTATATTCAAGAAATTACTCGATTGATCATGAGTACTTAATCACACACCTTGCATTTTTCCTACCATTTAAAATTCAATCCATAGTGTAAGGTATATTGTCATTGATATGGCGACACTGAACAATCAAAATTTCTTAGCACCAGGGCAACGTCTCAGTGGACCTTCCCAGGTGGCACAGTGGTAAAGAATCTGTGGTAAAGGAGACACAAGAGACATGGGTTTAACCCCTGAGTTGGGAAGAGCCACTGGAGAAAGAAATGGCAACTCACTTCAGTATTTTTGCCTGGGAAGTTCCATGGATAGAGAAGCCTTGTGGGCTACAGTCCAGGGGGTATCACAAAAGAGTCAGACATGATTTTCAACTAAGCAGTGGCAACAGTTTCTCTATATAATTCCGCTGAAGGAAAGAATGTTGCCCCAAAGCAGCAACCTGTCAGGCATTACAGTCTTGATGACCTCAGACAGGGCTGACAAAGCTCACCTCTATAATGAAGATACTCATCAGAAGAGGAACAGAGAAGTGAGAGCTGTTCCTCATAAGATTCGCTAAGAAGTTTAAGGGTAAAATAATATTTCTTTCTTGAGATTCTGAACTTCAAGTGACAAAACATAATGCCCAAGTCTCATCCATATGCGATAAGGCAGGTGAGATGTGTGCCTGATCTAACACTTTAACTCTGAGATGACTCACAAAGACTTCCCAGACCAAAGTTCTCACTGAAAGAAATGACCACAGACAGCTTTTAAAAAATTACCAGTCACAGAATGGCTGCTATCAAAAAATCTACAAACAATAAATGCTGAAGATGGTGCAGAGAAAAAGGAACCTTCTTACAAATGCAAAGCAGTACAGCCACTATGGAGAACAGTGTGGAGATTCCTTAAAAAACTGGAAGTAGAACTGCCATATGACCTAGAAATCCACTGCTGGGCATACACACTGAAGAAACCAGAATTGAAAGAGACACGTGTACCCCAGTGTTCATCGAAGCACTGTTTATAATAGCCAGGACATGGAAACAACCTAGATGTCCATCAGCAGATGAATGGATAAGAAAGCTGCGGTCCATATACACAATGGAGTATTACTCAACCATTAAAAAGAATACATTTGAATCAGTTCTAATGAGGTGGATGAAACTGGAGCCTATTATACAGAGTGAAGTAAGTCAGAAAGAAAAATACCAATACAGTATATCAACGCATATATATGGAATTTAGAAAGATGGTAACGATGACCCTATATGCAAGACAGCAAAAGAGACACAAATGTAAAGAATAGACTTTTGGACTCTGTGGGAGAAGGTGAGGGTGGGATGATTTGAGAGAACAGCATTGAAACATGTATATTATCATATGTGAAATAGATCGCCAGACCAGGTTCGATGCCTGAGACAGGATGCTCAGGGCTGGTGTGCTGGGATAACCCAGAGGGATGGGATAGGGAGGGAGGTGAGAGGGGGGTTCAGGATGGGAGACACATGTACACCAAATGGCTGAGTCATGTCAATGTATGGCAAAAATCACCACAATGTTGTAAAGTAATTAGCCTCCAATTAAAATAAATTTTTAAAAAAAGAAAGGAAAAAAAGATATGACCAGTCAATCAATCAAGCCAGGATGCTGAGCCAGGAGACATTTCCTTGAGAGGAAGATACACAGTCTGTGGTATATACTGGTAAGATCATTCTGTATAGTGGATGCAGACAGATGTGCTCAGATTTTCTCTGTTAGGGAATTTAATGAAAAAAAAAATAGACAAATGAAGAATAACAACACACAGAATAGGAAGACCTTAAGTAGGATCCATTAGGCAATAAAATTAGTAGGTAAACATGAGCCATAAATTAGAAGCAAAACAAGGAAAGGAAACAAGGGTCCCCAGCCTCTGGGATCTAATGCCTGATCATCTGAGGTGGAACTGATGTAATAATAATAGAAATAGAAATAATAATAGAAAGTGCACAATAAATATAATGCACTTGAATCATCCTGAAACCATCCCCCCACCCCGGTTGGTAGAAAAAATGTCTTTCACAAAACTGGTCCTCGGGACCAAAATGGTTGGTGATCACTGATTAGAGGTAAAAGAGAGTAACTGAAAGAAGAAGACATAGATACTTATGGGGGAAAGAGAATAGCATTTATGCCATTGAAATATACTGTGATCTGAGTGATTTTCCAATTCTTCTTAAGACATATCATTTTTTTTTAATGACCCCAGATATGTGTCTTTACATACAGAAGAACTATATAAAAAAGATCTTCATGACATAGATAATTACAGTGGTGTGATCACTCACCTAGAACCAGACACCCTGGAATGTGAAGTCAAGTGGGCCTTAGGAAGCATCACTATGAAGAAAGCTAGTGGAGGTGATGAAATTCCAGTTGAGCTATTTCAAATCCTAAAAGATGATGCTGTGAAAGTGCTGCACTCAATATGCCAGCAAATTTGGAAAACTCAGCAGTGTCCACAAGACTGGAAAAGTCAGTTTTCATTCCAATCCCAAAGAAAGGCAATGCCAAAGAAAGCTCAAACTATCACACAACTGCACTCATCTCACACGCTAGCAAAGTAATGCTCAAAATTCTCCAAGCCAGGCTTCAGCAGTACGTGAACCATGAACTTCCAGATGTACAAGCTGGACTTAGAAAAGGCAGAGAAACCACAGATCAAATTGCCAAAATCCTTTGGGTCATCAAAAAATTAAGAGACTTCCAGAATAAACATCTACTTCTGCTTTATTGACTGTGCCAGAGCCTTTGACTGTGTGGATCACAACAAACTGTGGAAAATCCTTAAAGAGATGGGAAATCCAGGCTAAGTTACCTGCCTCCTGAGAAACCTGTATGCAGGTTTGGAAGCAACAGTTAAAACTGGACATAGAACAACAGACTGGTTACAAATCGGGAAAGGAGTACATCACAACTCTATATTATCACCCTGCTAATTTAACTTATATGCAGAGTACATTATGAGAAATGCTGGACTGGATGAAGCACAAATTGGAATTAAGATTGCCAGGAGGAATATCAATAATCTCAGATACGCAAATGACACCACCTTTATGGCAGAAAGCAAAGAAGAACTAAAGAGCCTCTTGATGAAAGTGAAACAGGAGAGTGGAAAAGTTGGCTTAAAGCTCAACATTCAGAAAACGAAGGTCATGGCATCTGGTCCCATCACTTCATGGCAAATAGATGGGGAAACAATGGAAACAGTGATAGAGTTTATTTTCCTGGGCTCCAAAATCACTGTAGACGGGGACTGCAGCCATGAAATTAAAAGATGCTTGCTCTTTGGAAGAAAAGCTATGACCAAACTAGACAGCATATTCAAAAGCAGAGACATTACTTGGCCAACAAAGGTCCATCTAGTCAAGGCTATGGTTTTTCCCATAGTCATGTATGGATATGAGACTTGAACTATAAAGAAAGCTGAGGGCCAAAGAATTTATGCTTTTGAACTGTGGTGTTGGAGAAGACTCTTGAGAGTCCCTTGGACTGCAAGGAGATCCAACCAGTCCATCCTAAAGGAAATCAACCCTGAATACTCATTGGAAGGACTGATACTGAAGCTGAAACTCCAAAACTTTGGCCATCCGATGGGAAGAACTGACTCATTTGAAAAGACCCTGATCCTGGGAAAGATTGAAGCCTGGAGGAAAAAGAGACAGAGGATGAGATGGTTAGATGGCATCACCAACTCAACGGACATGAGTTTGAGTAAGATCTGTGGGTTGATGATGGACAGTGAGTCCTGACATGTTGCAGTCCATGGGGTCTCAAGGAGTGGGACACAACTGAGCAAATGAACTGAACTGATATATTTACTCATTTTAGCAATTTGACTGTTCACACATTGGAAATTTTAAGAGACTAATACAAATATACTGAAGTAATGTCACAGGTTCATAAATAAAAATAAAGTGATGATAACAAAAAAAAATCAAGAGTTTCTCAGAATTATGCAAGATGTTCCTAAAGTACATAAAGCTTCTAGTACTGAATGAGACTATGATCCTGTCAACTGTAAACATCAAATATTAACAGAGTGGTTCTCAACTGGAGGTAATTGCCCTTGCCCCCAGGAATATTTGTCAATGTTTAAAGAAATTTTGGTTGTCATCAAGCAGGTGAGGGAGCTTGCCAGAGGACTAAACATTCTGCAATGTACAGGACACCTCTCCTCAAGACAAAGAAATCCAACTCAAATGTCTATAGTGCCAGGTCTGTGTCTAAATATTGATCTAAATCAAGAGAGGATGGGTCAAAACAAATTGAAGCTTCTTAGCTTGAACTAGTTCTGGTTTAACTATTTCAAATCAATTCTTACTCTTTTACCTATATCATTCCACCATAAATATAACTAATCATCATAATTGAAAACATCTAAAACTAAACAAATAAACCTGCAAAACATAATGTCTTCAGTAGTTTATTTTGAAAGATTCTGTGTTTTATTCAAGTAAAACCGTATTGTAAGGAGCTTCTTTGAATTGTGTTACTGCCATTTTGCTGACAGAAGTACAAGGAGAGGCTGAAATGGTTGCTTTCTGACAATAGGGGAAATCAGTGAAAGTGATGAACTCGCAGAGTTTAGTCTCTCAAGATTTTTATGAAGCAAAATGCCCAAAGCCTATTTTCATGTAACTCTGATACATCTAAATGTGGATATTTTGGCTTTCTGCAGACTGATGACTCATTTGATAGCTGACTTTTTGTGCGTGGTGAATAATATCACATTTTAGATATATGAAAATTATAAAGGAATAGATTATTGTTTATCTAGTGTGATTTCAACTTCAAAGAGTAAAATCCTCTGACAAAGCAAAAAATAAATCACTCGACTGCCATTTTATGATCCTTAGATTCTATCACTACTATTAGAAAAACAAAAATTCTGGGGCAGAACAGCCTATTGAACTTGGTGAGTCATAACGTTTAAAAGGAATAAATCAGAAGGTTTACAAATTCACAATAAGGTGAAACTTCTTGCTTTTTTAGAGTGGAGGAAGAAACAGAAAGAGAGTTCAGACTTTAGTAGGTCACTTGGATATGGAAGGAGCCAACCATAAAGAAACATGAAGTTCTGAAAATAAGCTAGGGAAATATAATTCATTGACTACATTATGATTTGAATTAATGCTCCAACTAGCTAATTTATTTAAGAGTAATAGGTTTTCTCTTTTTTTCTCACCATAATCTGCAAAGTTGCTATGACTTTAGTTATGTAGAAATTGAGGCTTAAAGACATTTATAATTGTGTGGGTCATTCAATGAGTGAACAGCAGAAAAAAGTTTTGAATCAAGGTCTTGCTGAAAAAAAAGGATTATATTATTTTTAATTTTCAAAATTTTTTTTCATGAAGATTGTATGAATTCATTCATGAGTGGTCATTTCTTAATTCTTCATAAATAGCAGAATTAAAATGGAATAGTTTAGACAAATTATGTTTATTTTTCTAGTATCAAGAATCCTATGGGGTGTAATCCAGCCCTAGCATTTGTTAGGCAAGTCCTGAAAAGCCCATTAGAATATCTTCTTCATAAAATAAAGATAATTTCTGTTCTCACTTAAGTGAGACTTTGAAGGCGTCATATCATCTGCTTAGAATTAGGAGGCTTTGGGCAGGATAGTTATAGGTCTTTGACATCTAGTTTAAGATCATTCTCTCAATGTTGGGGACTGCTTGAGGGTGGGTAGAACACAAATTATAATAGTTTAGATTTAGTGAACACAGGGAGACAGGAATGTAGGACAACCTCATTTGGACAAGTTTATGGGATAAGAAAAGTCACATTAGCGGCTTCCCGGGTGGCTCAGTGGTAAAGAATCCACCTGCAAATGCAGGAGATGCAAGAGATGCAGGTCCCATGCCTGGGTTGGGAAGACTCCCTAGGGGAGGAAATAGCACCCCCTCAGTATTCTTACCTGGAAAACTCCATGGACAGAGGAGCCTAGTGGGCTAGAGTACATGGGGTCGCAGAGTTGGACACAACTGAGTGACTGAGCACACGCACACACACACAAAACACACACACACAAAGTCACATTAATCGGAGATATGTTGCTTCTCCTATTTTAGTTCAAAAATGTTATAAAAAATTCAGGTTCCTTTTTCTTTCTCCCCACCATCTTATGACTGTGGCACTTATTTTTTTTAATTAAAGGGTAACGTGAACAGTTTTATACATCACACCTGTATCCCAGGGATTAGAAAGATAAAAGAGAAGCAAAAAGGGACCAAGTCTGCCCCTTTAAAAATGTTTTTTTCAGAAATGATATTGCTTCTCCTCCCCAATCCCCAACTCCACTCCGTGGTCACAACTAAGTAACCAGGTCTCCTGTGTAGCTCTAAGAGGAAATGTGTGTGTGTGTGTGTGTGTGTTAGTCACTCAGTTGTGTCCAACTCTTTGTGACCCCATAGACTGTAGCCCACCAGGCTCCTCTGTCCATGGAATTCTCCAGGCAAGAATACTGGAGTGAGTTCCCACGCCCTTCTCCAGGGGATCTTCCTGAACCAGAAATCGAACCCAGGTCGCCCGCATTGCAGGCAGGTTATTTACATCTGAGCCATCAGGGAAGGAAATGGGGAAGGTAAATGTTGGACTTTATAGCCTCTAAAGCAGAGAAAGGAAGTGAAAAAGGTTAGTGAGTTGATTTTGTTGCTAATACACAATGGTTGCAATGGATTTTAGATGAATAATTCCCTAGCTGGCACAGTTGTTCATATTTTAAGAGATTGTACCGAGTCATATGATGTCCCCAAGTACTCTGCTATGTTATGTCCATGCATCACTTCATGAAACTTCACTCCAAGTTTATTTGGTAAATCATAGCATTGTTCCTTTTACAGATGAAGAAATTGACGGTAGGTAACTTATCTAAAGACACAATGAGCCAGCAAATGTCAGAGATGGGATTTAGAAACCAGAACAATTTTTTTAATATTATTATTGGAATATAATTGGCTTATGATATTATGTTAGTTTCTGCTGTACAACAAAGTGAACCAACTATATATATACACATTTATCCCCTCCTTCTTAAGCCTCCCTTCCCCATCCCATCCCTATAGGTCAGTACAGAGCTGAGCTCCTTGTGCTATACAACAGCTTTCCAGGAGCTATCTATTTGACACATGGTAGTGCATGTATCGGAGAAGGCAATGGCAGCCCACTCCAGCACTCTTGCCTGGAAAATCCCATGGACAGAGGAGCCTGGTAGGCTGCAGTCCATGGGGTCGCTAAGAGTCGGACACGACTGAGCGACTTCACTTTCACTTTTCACTTTCATGCATTGGAGAAGGAAATGGCAACTCACTCCGTACTCCTTCCTGGAGAATCCCAGGGACAGCAGAGCCTGGTGGGCTGCCGTCTACGAGGTCGCACAGAGTTGGACACGACTGAAGCGACTTAGTAACAGCAGCAGCAGTGTATGTATGTCATTGCTACTCTCCTAATTTATTCCACACTCCCCTTCTGCTCAACCATGTGTCTACATATCCATTCTCTATGTCTGCATCTCTATTCCCACCCTGCAAATAGGTGAACCCATAACAAATTTTCTCTAAAGCTTATTCTATGCCCACCATAGCCTCTACCTCTTTGGATGTAATGATACAATGTACAACTGAAATGGACATATTAATTGTGATTTATTATTCTATTAATCTTATTATTTATCCCAATTGTGATTCATTTATTATTCTATTATTTTATTATTTATCCTATTATAATTGTTTTATTAATTATTCTGCAGCCAAATACTTTCTCATTAGAATCAAACCTTCCTATAATCAGATAAATTATTTGTCTAGTATCCCAAATATTTTTTGTCATTTTTTGCACAATAAAGTCTGTCTTTAAAAAAAAATATTCCACCTAATGTGGAACAGGGTGTCATAGTATTTTTTTCTATACTGAAGTCAATGAAATGGAACTTGTGTTATGAGCCATGTTTTTATCAGCAACTGTTATCACCCAAGGACATATAGTCAAAATAATTTAATAATTTTATTTTAAAGTGCAAATGCAAAAATGTTTTTAAAAACTCATCTAAAAACAAGTCAGCATGAAATTTTTCATTCTCATATGATATCTCTACAGCTGATTATTTTAAATAGCAATCTCAGTAAAATTTCAAGTTCAGTAAAATAATTTTCTCCCTCCATGCTGCAAAATTCTTTTATGTTTATGTTGTAAAATCAACAGAGTCAAAATTAGAAACACTGTGTTGCCTGTTACTTTTTCTAAGGCTGATATGAAAACATAATTTATAATCCACTGAGAAAATACTTAAACCAAAACCAAGCAATCTAACAATAACAAAATATCTATTACAACTGATGCCTTGCAGATTTTTTCTTAAACCCACTGCTTCTTGGCTGCTGATTGTAACTCAGAGTTGAAATTCTGACCTGACCTTATAGATTTGTTGGGGAGAGTTTCACCTGTAAATAGATACCTTCACTTACATTAAACAAAACACTTACAAATTAGGTCAAACATTGCTCCCTTACAGAACTGAACTTTTTCATGCACAGAGCACCCAGTTGCCACAAAATGTGACTTGAAAGAGATTTAGAAAGTCATTTTATCAATATAACCAAAAAAAGGCAGCCTCCCCCTTAAAAAAAATCAATCTGTTTTTGATTGCCATCCTCAATTATTTCTTTAATATGAAGTATATGAAGAACTCTCTAAGTATGAACTATCTCCAAGTAATACATTGAACCATGAGTTACTAATCAATAAATGAACTATTGTGCATGAGATTGGCTATTTAATCTCTGAGAAGGAACCATTGAGAATAAAAGTCAGACAGAGCCAATACGTTTGGAATCTTGTTATCATATCATTAGTCTTGTTGTTTATAGACTGTTCTAGAATGGTCTAGCTTAGGGAAGAACTGGCACGTTAGAAAGTCTGCCTTCTCCTTGGGGAGATTTTAACATATATGCAATGCATTCTGACAATTCTACCATTTCTTTTCCTTCAATACTGCCATATATGAATAGCAGCCATGATTAAAAACAGCCATTAAGAATATCTTGTTCCCCAAAAGTTCCATAAAACAATCATGGGAAAATAACTGGTTTCCTGAATGTTTGCTTTTAAAGCCTAATTCTGATACCTGCTTATCTCCTTTTCTTCCTTCCTCTGCTCCTTCCTTCTCTCCTTCCTAAAAATTTCATTCTAAAGGTCATTAGGTGGGATCCAGGAAGGTCAGAACTCTTTGCTCTAGAGAGGGAGCATAGCACAGGAGTTAAGAACCCAAGTGGAGCATAGCGCAGGAGCAGAGCACATGACCATCCAGTAAGTTAATAAAAGAAGGTAGCCTGCACGGAGGCCTAGAGCTGAGATGATGCTACCTGCTCCTGTGTCTCGGAGGCCAAGTAGGGCAAGCAGGCCATTTGCATAGGAGGAGCTGCAATGGTATATAGGCATTGGTGACATGCAAGAGGAACTTGTCAAAAAAAAAAATATATATATATATATATATATGAGGAATGGTGGAAGTCAAGTTCCTATCTGTGAGATAAGACATAATAAGGGAAAAACTAAAATGATTTCTGTGAAGTTGATATCAGCATGACATTATCATTTTGAATATACAGTTGTACCTCAGTATCCACAGGTGATGATTCCCCAATCTTCTAATTCCAAAATCCACTAACTCTCAAGTTCCTTATATAAAATGTCACTGTATAGTCAGCCCTCCATATGCATGGTTCCAAATCATGGATTCAACCAATTTCACTTCACATCCCTGAAGTTGGTTCAGTCTGAAAAAAGGAGCCCCCAGGTATGGAGGGCCAACAGTATACACAGAGACATAACTATGCATGGGAGAGGGAGGGAGTTAATATATTCTTTAGCTCAGTCTTCTGAAAGGCTGTGAAAGCTGAGGATCAAAAGTGACTTGAAAACATATCTTTTTTTTTTTTTTAATACCATTGTATATCAAAAAGAACCAGAGCTCTTTGGTAAAATTGCTGATTTCAAAGTTGGAATAATGAAATATTAAAATGTAAGGACTTCCTCTAAGAAAAGATTAAGGTTTGTCAAAAACAACTGGAAGTCCCCTTGAAGGATCTATTACAGGCCATTTTGGGGGTAATCTGACCAGCAAAATAAATAATGATAGGTGAGGATTATTATAAACAAACAGGAATCCATGATTTTTTCTTGTTGTTTTGTTTACTGAATTAATTATTTCCAGAGGAGAAAACTTTTCCTTAACTTGCATGCCAATAGAAGACTGTAGATGGAATGAAGGAAAGATGTTATCGCCATTTGGCATCTATGACATTGATTATTTATCCAAGAAACAGAAATAGATGTCAAAGTAATGGATGAAGTTTTGATGAGCAATGTAACAGTTTTAACTGCCTCCCTACAAAATCCTTATAAAGACAAAAGATTACTATATCTTGGAGAAACCTGGCCAGGAACACTCAATTCAAGGTATCAAGTTTAGCATTATAAGCAAGGGGACAGATTGAAATTGTGTCTTGTCTGATAAAATGGAAGAAAGGGACATCTTTTCTGTGTTATTCCTACCAAAACTCTATAACCTACAATTGACATTTCAAATAAATGTAATCTAAAGGACATCCTATAAAATAATTGGTCTATAATCTTTACAATGTTACAGTCATCAAAGTCAAACAACAGTTTTGGAGTAAAACAAAACAAAACAAACAGCCAAAAAAAAAAAAGAGCTAAAGACTCATAACCTCTAAGTATAAGAGGTGATACTGACTTGATCCTATTTGCTATAAACGGCATTATTGAGAAAACTCACAAAACTTGGATGAAGCTTTTGGATTAGATGATAGTAATATATCACTGTTAATGACCTTGTTTGATTCCTGTGTTGTGACCAGTATACAGAATGATGTCCTTATTTGTAGTTGGTACATATCGAAGTGTTCAGCTTTGACAGGGCACCATCTAGGCAACTTACTCTTAAGCAGTTCAAGAACAGAAAGGTTTTTTAAGACTTTCTTTCAGTAACAGAAGGTTGTGGTTGTATCAAAATAAAAAGACCTGGATTTTGGAGAATTATAATTCCATATGGAACTTGCTCCAATACATTAACTCTAAAAAATTTGATCCACTATTTTCCATAAAAACTTCTCTTGGAAGTCAAGGGGAACAAAGTTATTTGAAAACGATTATATGATAATTGTGTCTTTAAGAGTCTAACCATAGTTGCAGAAATCTTCGAAGGAGTTCTCATTTAAAAATAATGTTTAAAATGTGTATTTCTAAATGACTCTAATATTATATCTACCAATTACAGTACTTATTCCTTTATAGCTTCTAAAATTAATTTATTTTCCCATTACTCTTTTTCTTTTCTTGGCTGAAATCCATGTTTCCATATCTCTTTAGGCTGTTTAAAGAGAAGCATAGTTCTTTGGATTCTCTTTCAAAGTATTTCTCTGCCATCTCATAGGGCAAATTTTAAGAGGGTAAATTTGCTTACATAAGTTTCAGTGTAGTTAGTAGCTCAAATTGTAGAAAATAAGACAAAACACACAAAAGGATTATTTCCTAGATAAGAGGAAAACAATTGATAGATTGTGCTAAGTAATTAAAACTGCTGAGAATCTAAGTTTAAAAATATGGTAAAGTTTTAATTATTCATAATAAATTGTAGCCCATCCAATTATTAGCACCTATATCACCTTAAATATTTCAAGCTTGGGTCTAAAATACATGTAGTAGAACTCCTGATAGAAATATAATATTTAGTCTATGTATTATATTGTCTTCTTACTATACTTCCTTTAAAATGTTTCTGAGGTTGAGTACTGTACTTGTGCAAATTGAAAATTAAATATTTCACCCTGCCATCCATCCTCCTTGTCTCTTAAGAGGCATATGGCTAACATCTTATTGTAAAACTCTACTGGAATGAGCTAACTTACAGCTAACATTTTGCTCCATTGTATCAAATGACTTATTTTGTGTGCAGTACGACAAATACATGATTAATTCTCTTTCTGTACAAGAACTTCTCTGCTTGCGTGGCTTTGAAGGGAAAGGTGCCTTTGAGGATGAATGAGTAAGTTCCATAGAGACAAATAGCCTTGAGGGCAGCAGGTTAACTCACTCAATCTGTAGTGAAGCAGTGCTCCCCTGGAGATGCTCCAAAAAGCCAAGAATCAAAAATAAGGAAGCTTTTAATTTTTGTGTTCAAACCCAGAAAAGTTCAGTGTTTGCTTTATATAATATTTTTAGGTGTAAGTGACCTGGAAAAGTAATAGGCAACCTACTGTGTGTGGTCAGTCACTCAGTCATGTCTGACTCTTTGTGACCTCATGTACTGTAGCCCCGCAGGCTCCTTGGTTCATGGGATTTTCCTGCCAGGAATACTGGAGTGGCTTGCCATTTCCTTCTCCACATCTTACTATAAGACATTATACAAGTATTTTCAAATTTAAAAAGAGAAGCTTGAAAGCATTTGAGGACATGGCTTTCTCACCTGCACTCAATTGAGTATTTTACTATGTAATTGTCCCTCAACATTTTAAAACATGATACTAAAGGAATAAAATTCTATAACGTCATTAGCTAGACTTAACAAAAATCTTGCAGATGAGCATATTTATCATGGAATTTAATATAGTGACACAGAGATGCTATATAATTAGATATGCAATATGTCCTTCATGAAAATGAGTTCAAAGTTGACTGGGGATTAAAAATAAGAGAATTTCCATAAGGAAGCAATTTAGTGTTATCAAAAAGGTACAGAATTCAGAATTGGAAACCTGGTAATAAGAATCCATAGGAATATAACATACAAAGTTGTTGTTGTTCAGTCACTAAGTCCTGTGTGATCTTTGCGACCCCATGGACTGCAGCACTCCAGGCTCCTCTGTTCTCCATTATCTCTGAGAGTTTGCTCAAATTTATGTCCATTGAGTCAGTGATGCTATCTAGCATCTCATCCTCTGCCACCTCCTTCTCCTTTTGCCTTCAATCTTCCCCAGCATCAGGGTTTCTTCGCATCAGGTGGCCAAAGTTTTGGAGCTTCAGCTTCACAACAGTCCTTGAAATGAATATTCAGGGTTGATTTCCTTTAGAATTGACTGGCTTGATCTCCATGCAGTCTAGAGGACTCTCTATAATCTTCTCCAGCACCATAGTTTGAAAGAACAATATTCATAGCAGCACTGTTTAAATAGCCAGGACATGAAAGTATATAGAATACTGAGAGCTTATATGACCTACTTCCCAGTCAGTGATACATAAGGCAGTTACTTTGTTCCTCTAAATCAAAGGGTCCTCAAATTCCACACTGACTATTGAACTTTAGGCCCCCCATGTGAGGAGCTGCATCCTCCCCAACACCCTTTTGTGCATGGATATAGAGTAGTCCCTGTTCTGCTTGTTTACTGATAATCCTGTCAAGTGGAGGGGAAACAACCCTGGAAAAAGTCCATATGCTCCATCTTCCCAATTCTCATACCAGGATTACAGTTCTTTTCCTGTTTTTGCTCATTTGGAATAAAGCAGACCAGGATTTTTGGCAAATTACCTAATTTCAACTTTCTCGTCTTTAAAATGCCACTGATACAATTTACTTTTCAGAGTAGCTGTAGAATTTAAATGAGATAAAAGAAATAGACATTCTTTTATATTTTAAGTTGCAGCAATTACTAGAGTTTTATTTTCTTTCTTAGCTTTTTGTTACGTGAAGATGGTCTACTCTATAGCTGAGATTTATGTGCTCCCAGTGAGAATAAATAAATAGCCTCTTTATATGAATGATCATAATGTATAATGGTATTGCTTGAATATATTTTACTTTTCCTTCCAGACTCACTTTTATCTATTTCTTCTAAAATTTTTGCACTTCTGGGAACATGGCAACTTCCTGTAATGGTCCCTCTTGTGTTATTCTCTCTTCAATGACATTCCAAGTTCATTAGTAACAGTGGGATACATTGTTGTCAAGTATCATCTTTAATTATCACACATACTGGGCATGAGATTTAGTTGCCTTTTAATGAAGAGGTAAAATCTGGACTGCTTTGGCCAAGAGGATATTGAAAACATAGCACCATGCAGGAATAGCCCTAAAGTTAGGCCTCAAGAGGACTTGTAGGTTCGACTTTTGATCTTCTAGAGTCATGAGATCACCTTATTATGAAAATGTCAGTCTGCTTAATGGTAAGTGAGACTGTGAAGGGAAGTTCCCACGCTGACATCCAGCAGAAACTGGCTGAAGGTGAATGGAGTGCCTTGATCTCTCTGAGCCCAGTTATTATGTCAGATGATACAGTAGTCTTTATGTGTACAAATTCATTTAATTGCCATGTCTTACTGTGTTGGAAGCATAAAAGGGGTAATTTTACCTAGTACAGTCTTCAGTTCTGTAAGCAATTCATGGTTGCTTATATTTTCTTCCTCACTACTCAATTTGTTCTTTGAGAAATGAAATGGTTTTAGGTAAGTATTTTGAATTAGTGAAGAAGTCAAGGATGTAAAGTGAGATTAAATCATATATTATTCTTGTACATAAAACATGTTGATTGAGAAGATGTACTAATCTATTCCAAGAGGAGCCAAAAATACGACTCCAAGATTTCTTACACTTGATTTGAACAGAGACACATTATCCTAAATGGACCTAAGGTGATATAATGATAAACATATTTAACTACAAATAGGGGAAGAAAAAGCATGGCAAATTTCCAAGGACTGTTTCTTTTAATATTTTCAACTTAATCTGATTCTGTCATGGCCAAGGCACAAAAAGGTTTGGATAACCCTCTGGGAATTTCCTAATTGTGGCATTTAATCAAAAAATGTATTTTACAATTATTTAATGAGTGTATGGACTACAAATTCCTCAGGCTATGTTCCATAAATACTTTCTTTACTTTGGATTTTTATCGTAATTCAGAGATAGTGATTTTTTTTTTCTTTTTTTAGAATACATATAGTTGGATTATTGATATTTTTCTTTGTCATTAAATATATGTGATGATGAGCATGACATTTTAGGAAGGACATTGGAAAAAAAAAAATAATGTGTGTTCATGGAAAATGACCACAGAAGTCAAGAGAATTGGAGGATATAACCCAGGGAATAAATTCAAGAACTATAATCTATTTCCCAAATATTTGGTAACCTTTATATATAGATGCATTAGACTTTGCTGTGTAATCTCAAAAGACAGAACTTGAAGTTATAGCTTAAAGTTGTAAGAAGTTATATTTCAGCCTAACATAAATTTATGATACCTCACATTCTGCAAATATGATAAAGACTATTTCAGAGTACCTCAGTGGTTTACAAACTTTGTTATTCGGAGAGGTATAAGTATGCAACAAACTTTTTCATCAATTAAGGCAAAATGGTGCAAGAGGGACGTATGTGTGTGTAACTGTGTAGGATACTCATTGCCAATGATCTATTATTTGGAAAATGACTGGTCTTATGTTCATCTTAATTTTCTGTTTTAAAAATGTCCATACAATTTTTGATTACTTTTTTTGGTTCAAAATATTAATCTTGAAGTTAAAATCTACAACCTTTGTAGTAGATAATGATTTAGTTATCATGTTCATGAAGGAATTCAAGCAAACAGTATTTGGAATAATCAGCTCATGGGGTCGCTGTAATCCAAAATTCTCTAAGTCAATTCTCTAACTCAAAACTCACAATCAAAGGATTTAAGTGATAGTGGTCTTTTGTTGTATCATGATCCTAGATATATTTTTTTAGCTTTCAGGTAAGGCCTTTGCTTTGTTACCAGAGAACATCTCTTTGTTTTAGTCTTAATAGACACCAAACTCCCTATCATAGATTTCATACCCAGTGGCATGGAAATAAAACCATATAAATTGAATCAGTAGTTTTTACAATTGAAGAAAACTCTCACAATGATTACATAAGGATTTACATTTCCTAAGAGGAATTTGTATTTCATATTTCCTAACATAAAATAATAAGACTATAAGCCGTATACATTTTTTGCATCTGATAGCAAGTTAGTGTCTTAATGACATTCAGCACTTTGGATATTGAACAGATGGCCATATAAACATTGCCAGCCACAATAAATAATGTAATGGGTGTAAAAATGTCCAGACATTATTTGATATTAATGCCATTTTCATTGTCATTCAATTGTGTTCTCATATTTTCTATATTGTTAATATTTCATCAGCTAACATTTGTTTTTCCCAGTAACTATTATATAACTATTTAAAATTTAACATGAAATAGAATTGAAATACATAGTTCATTAAACTTTGAATCTGTTTATGACTGCTTGAATCTAAGAATCTGATCAAGCAAGAGATATTCCTATTAATAACTAATGCAAGACTGAAACATGGAAGACACCTATATTCTAGCAGTAAAGAGGAAGATAGAACAAAGTAAATTTGCATGTAAAAAGGAAAGCATTAGTGTTATATAAACAATAATAACAGACTTCTTTACAAAAAAAGTCTTAAAATAATACACCATATATTTTTTTCTAAATGATGGGGAAAATGCATATATATATCATGTACCCAATCTCTCTTTTCCCCCAAACAATATCACTAACCCTCCAGGGCATTTTCTCTCCAGATGAACTCAAATGTAGCTTCAGAGCATACCTCACATTAATGCTCTGAACAACCACTACCAATCCATGAGAATTGACACTCCAGTTAAAATCAATTTACCTTTTTATTTCTTACTTCATAAAGATCATTAGAAGCTGGAAATCCATTCTGGAATGCAAACATGAATTTAGCAAACAGCCAGAAACTTGGATGGTGAAGTTGCCTTTACTCTACAACAGAATAGGTGAATTTCTGAGGCCTAAAACTATCCATTAGTTTAAAGGACATCTAATCTATGAAGATGAAGGATGTTCTTTTGTTCAGCCTACTGCTTTCAAAAGTCATTATTGAAAACATTTAAGAAAATCAAAGCCATTTTTAAACAATTCAAAGCAAAAACTGGTAGATTTTCCACAGTAAATAACTTCTCTAGATTGGGTATGTGTAGTAGAAAAATGACATTATGCCCTTCAGAGAACTAAGAATTTCCCCTTAATGCCCATCGCATTTCAGGCACCACTGTAAATACAATAAAGAGTATCTTTCCTCATAGATCTTACTCTCTAGCTGAGGGATAGTAGGAAACAAACAAACAAATAAATAAAACATTTTACATAGTGAAAAGGGCTTCCTTGGTGGCTCAGCGGTAAAGGATCTGCCTGCAATGCAGGGGTCACAGGAGATGTCGGTTCAATCCCTGGGTTGGGAAGATCCACTAGAGAAGGGAATGGCTACCCACTCCAGTATTCTTCTCTGGAGATTTCCATGGACAGTGGAGCATGATGGGATACAGGGCATAGGGTCTCATTGAGTTAGACACAACTGAAACTACTTAATAGCACAGCATAGCACCTAGTGAAAAGTGCTCTGATAGAAATTCAACAAAATAAGGAAATAGAGAGCAAGAGGGGGTGTGGGGCTGCTAAGATGCCAGGAAGTCCTCTCTGAGGGCTGAGAACTAAATTACAAAAAGGGAGACCTGGAACATTATATAAATGTTAATGGTATTGTCACTAAATAACGGCTTCTACTTCTTATTGAACTATTAATATTGTTTTAGTAAAACTGTTTTCATGGAAAAGAATGAAAGAAGAGAAGTGCAAAAATAGAAAATGGTATGCGCAAAAGACATGGAGCAGGAATGGCTCAGTTCTTTTGCAAAATAAAGGAATGACATTAATCATTCTATACAGAGACTTTCAACTGCCTACACTTGATACAGCATGTTTACTTTAAGTGGAACAAATTCAAGATCAAATGGATTAGAACCCACTGCATATAGGTTACTAGCATATTGCTATTTCTTTTTCAATATTATTATTCAAACCACTATTACTAGAGGTAGATATTGGTTCAGTGAATAAGCCCACATCTTACTTTACTGTCTACCATAACAATCTGTCTAATCAATGGGACACAAATTTTACTTTCTGCTGAATGTCAGTAGCTCAGACTTGGTTCAGGGTTATTAAACATCTCTCAATTATGTAATATTTTATCTAACAAATTAAAAGCATTGGAAAAATTCACAATTAGTCTAATTATTGTCTGAAGCTGTGGTCAGCAAACCACCAACCACAAGCCAAACGATTTGCAGCCTATTTTGTTAGATAAAGTTTATTCGGACCAAAGCCAGCACCATTCATTTACATTTTGTTGGTGGCTATTTTCTTCCTGCAACAGGCAGAGTTGATCAGTTGCAACAGAGACCATATGGCCTGCAATTCTTAAATACTCACTACCTGGCCCTTTACAGAAAAAGTTTCCAAACACCTTGTGTGAAGTACTTCAGTAATATTGGAGGACACTTAAAGCACCAGTGTGTTTCATCAAAGCTCTCAGTGATAATTTTAGTCCTTGAATTATATTGCTTCTTATTTTCATCTACTTTCCTCCTCTCCACTTCACCTGAGCCAAGTCATTTAATTTTGTTTTCAGTTCTGTAGAAATAAAAGCCTTTTAAATTTATTCTGCAAAAATATTTTCTTTGTTTTCTAAGCCAAAGTTCAACTTGCTTTCTGTACCAACTGGATTAGGTCTCTCTCTCTCTCTCTCTCTCTTTTTTTCCTCTTTAACTTCCATTAGGTTAGAAATACTTGCTCTTTATCCCTTTTCTGGAACAATTTTAGAAAATATTACTCAAGTTTATATAGTAGAGTGCCTATATAGGCTAAATTTCTGCTGTCAACGTGGAAAAGAGGCCTTGGATCAGTGAAAAATACCTTAGTCCTTTTTGGAGGGTAAGAATCTTACTGGGTTAAGTGAGATTCTTTCATCCTTGATCAGGAATTTTGGCTGTTCAGCTCAAATGAGCAATTTGGGAGGGATTTGCTTCATCAGATGATTTCTGATAACTAGAAAAGCAGATACCTATCTGCTTTTTTTTTGTTATTTTACTTTTTGCAGTTGAACTATCGTTAACTGAAAATGTTGTATTAGTCTCTTGCATATAGCAAAGTGATTTGGTGATACATATACATATATATATAAAACTTTTCAGATTTTTTTCTATTATAGGTTATTATTACAAGATGTTGAGCATAGTTTCCGGTACTATGCAATAGGTCTTGCTGTTCATCTATTATATATGTAGTAGTGCACATCTATTAATTCAAATTCCTATTTTACCCTTTCCCCACCCTTTCCCTTTTAATAACCATAGATTCGTTTTCTGTCTGTGAGTCTGTTTCTGTCCTGAAAATGAATTCGCTTTTGTCATTTCCTTTATATTTTACATGTAAGTGGTGTCATATGACATTTTTCTTTCTCTGTCTGACTTATTTCACTTAGTGTGATAATCTCTTGGTCCCTTCATATTGCTGCAGTGGCATATTTTTATGGCTGAGTGGTATTCCCTTGTATATATGGACTAAATCTTCTTTATTCAGAAAATTGAATGAATTTTCTTCATCTGTCAGAAAACTCTTAGGTTGCTTGCATGTCTTGGCTGTCGTAAATAGTGTACCTATCTTGTTTTCCATTTGGAACATTACATTAAGAGGGTCCACGTTAGGAAGACTGATACTTGGAGATAGTTGTCAGAATTGTGACTAACATCTTGCTTTATCACTGCACTTTAACTCTCTTCTTACAGTAACTTGGCCACCTGAAAGGCAGCAAATCAAAGGCAGAATCAGAATCTTGCAGTTAAGTCCCAAATTACATCATATACAAATGTATGAGTTGGCCTAGTTGTTCACTTTTTCTTTGTTTAAGTTATCTGTGGGATAAGGGCAAAAATCAAGAGAATTCTTTTCACGTATACATCATTTGCAATAATGTGGAAGACTTTGAGCATATTACACTTAAAGAGATAAGAGAAAAGCAAGTTCTGGATGATATCACATACAGGTGGCATTTTAAAAAGTCAAATTCATGATGAATAGAGCAAAATGGTGGCTACCAGGGCCTGGGGGATAAGGATATTGCTTAAGGTCCAAACTTGCAATATGTAGTAAATAAGCCATAAAAATGTAATACCCTGTATAAGGAATAGAGACAATGATGTTGTGCTACAATTATGTAATGCATTATCTCTATAAAGGCATTCATATTACAATATATGATCCTATCAAAATAACATGTACATTTTATTTTATTTTTATTTTTTTAATTAGAGGAAGATATAGATTTTAAATTTATAGAATTTTATATGTATATAGACAATTAAAAAAGAATCTTTGTTATTAAAAAATAGGATACTAATATTGTCTAGCAAGATATTTATAAAAATATTGACATTATAATTGCTTCAAATAAGGAGTATTCAAAAATCATAAATGTTCAATGAAAGGAAAAATCATTTGTACATGGTCAAAAATTTATAGAATCTGTGCTGGGTCTTGTAAGATTAGGATTTTGATGATAACTGATAATAGAGTGCAAAATATTTCAGGCTTAAAATTACTTTTTTCGTTCCTTCATTTATTTAACAATTATTTATTAAGCAGCTTTTTCATGTAGATTCTGTGCTTGGCTGTGAATCAACAGTGGTAGACCAGAATATATGCTAATATTCTTAATAGAGTTTACTGTCAAGTTGAAGGATTGGTCAATAAAGAAATAAAAGCAGAAAGAACATATGCAATGAAAGAGAATGTAGCTGAGAAGAAAAACACAGAAAAAATCAACTAAGGGGCAAATGGGAAACAGACATCAATGTATTCAAATTATTTTTGTTTCATGCTTTAAGAAATTGAATTTTTCATATTACATTTGCTCAGCAATTACAGATACTGCCAAACAAAGAGTGTGTGTATGTGCATTTATATTTATCTTTCGAAAAAAGAAAAAACAGTTCATTTTGGTTTTTTCTGAATTGCATTTGTCATTCATTGACTTTGTGCTAGCTCTTTTATCTTGTTCATTATTATACAAACATTTCCCTTAAAATGGAAAATTATAGTATCCATATAGTCTGATGTGCTCATGCTCAGTCGCTAAGTCATGTCCAGCTTTTTGCAACCCTGTGGACTGTAGCCCACCAGCCTCCTCTGACCATGGGATTTGCCAGGGAAGAAAATGGGTTGTCATTTTCTTCTCCAGGGGATCTTCCCAACCCAGGGACTGAACCCAAGTCTCTTGCATTGGCAGGCGAGTTCTTTACCACTAAGTCACCAGAGAAGCCCTATATACAGTATGGTATGGTGCTTTAAATTATGTATCTCAGACTGTTTTAAAAGTTCAAGTACTACATTTATTATTTTAACTATTTATTTAACTCTTGCTGTGTCCCTTATAGGACTTCCCTGGTGGCTCAGACACTACAGTGTCTGTCTACAATGTGGGAGACCCGGGTTTGATCCCTGGGTTGGGAAGATCTGCTGGAGAAGGAAATGGCAATCCACTCTAGTACTATTGCCTGGAAAATCCCATGGACAGAGGAGCCTGATAGGTTACAGTCCATAGGGTCTCAAAGAGTCAGACACGACAGTGACTTGTGTCTCTTATACTGGTCTAATCCTTGACAGGCATGCATGGGTCTTGCCTTCTTGGCATATATATTACAGGGAGTGAAAGAAAGAAAAAAGTAAACAACATGCATTTAAGAAAATTTCAAGATGCTTTCAGATAATAGAAATAAAATGGAGAGATACGATATTGATTGAGATTTGGATGGGAATAATAGTTTTAATATTGAGGGTTCAAAGCAGGTGACTCTGGAAAAAGAATACAGAGCTGAAGCTTATTAACTTAGTCCATTTGTGGGCCAGGCAGAGAAAACATAGACTGAATAGAAGAAACAGCTTGAAAACATCAGTGTAGGCATGGATTTTATGTGTTTTGCAAATATAAAAATAGAGTAATTGAACAATTGTGTGTAGAGGAGAAAGTAATAGTATTTGTCAGGAGAATTGCTGGTCCTGGATACCATGGTAAGGGGTCTGCATTCATGACAGAGAATGAGATGGTTGGATGGCATCACCAACTCAATGGACATGAGTTTGAATAAACTCTGGGAGATAGTGAAGGACAACAAAGCCTGGCATGCTGCAGTCCATGGGGTCATAAAGAGTCAGACACAGTTTAGCAACTGAACAACATTCATTTTAAATAGGATCTTAGACTATTATAAAGCATAATTGATAAAACCAATTTATATTTTTAAGATACTTCAGTTGCTTCATACAGAAAGTTTTGGGCCAGGCAAAAGCAAAGAAACCATTGTGAGGGTGGAGTCATTGTACTTGTTTAGTTAAGAGAGGAGAAACATTTGGATCCGGGCATAACGGGCTTCCCTGGTAGCTCAGTGGTAAAGAATTCACAATGCAGGAAATGTAGTTTCAATCCCTGGGTCAGGAAGATCTCTTGGAAAAGGAAATGGCAGCCCACTCCAGTATTCTTGCCTGGGAAATTTCATGGGCAGAGAAGGCAGACAGGTTACAATCCATGGGGCTGCAAAGGAGTCAAACACAACTTAGCAACTAAAACAACAAATAGTATAACATGTAGAGAAACATGAAATGTGGGTATGTTATAGATGAAGAGCTGGCAGGATTTGATGATGGAGAAGATGTAAAAGAGGAAACAAGTAAGAATTAAGCAGCTGCTAGTTTGGAGAAGTCAATGGCACCCCACTCCAGTACCCTTGCCTGGAAAATCCCATGGACGGAGGAGCCTGGTGGGCTGCAGTCCATGGGGTCGCTAAGAGTCGGACACGACTGAGCGACTTCACTTTCACTTTTCACTTTTGTGCATTGGAGAAGGAAATGGCAACCCACTCCACTGTTCTTCCCTGGAGAATCCCAGAGACAGTGGGCCCCTGTCTATGGGGTCACACAGAGTTGGACACGACTGAAGCAACTTAGCAGCAGCAGCAGTTTTATTCTAACAACAAAAGGGAAAACAATGCCGATTACAGAGAAGTGAAGAGATGTAAATTTGGGATTTGAAAGTATAAATATTAATACACAAGTTCTAAAAGTTCTAAAGAGGATGTGTAGATTAAGAAAGTTCTAAAGAAGATGCGTCGATTAGGAAGAAATAAACAAGAAATAAATCAGCAACAAATCTTGAGGCATTCCACTATTTAAAAGTTGGAAGAAGGGGAAGAGCCACATGAAGAGAGAACAAGAATGTTGACCACTGATGAGGAATGAAAATCAGTAGAGGTGGGGGGCCAGAAAAATCAAGAGAAGAAAGGGTTTCAGGGAAGAAGAAATGAATCAAATCAGGTATTCCTGACTGATCTACTGAGGTGAGATACTGAAGAGACCATTGGATTTATCACCATGGAGTTCAGGTGACAAAAGAATTGTCAGGGAAAAGATAAGGACAAAACATTTTTAGAGAAGGTAAAAGAGATAATAAGCAGGAAGAAAGACACAGCGAGAAATAAAAGCAGATATTTGTAAAAATCTTGGTACTCCCCTGGAGGTCCAGTGATTAAAACTCTGTGCTTCCAAAGCTTGGGCTTCAGATTCAATCCCTGTGGTGTGGCCAAAAAAAGAAAAAAAAAAAAAAAGAAATATCTTAATTTATCTCAGAATTCTGCCTTTAACAATTTGCTTTTTGTAATGTATATATAATGTACATTCAGTGGAAATATAATATACAACTTATTATTTTTGAATGTGTAGACTATAAACCACAGTAAGTGCATACCTTTAAATATTGATGCCAGGAATAATTAATTAACTTTAAAGGGAAATAAAAGTATCACCCCACTTTGGTATATTCTCTGCTAACCTGTCTTTCCATTTTGTCATGAGAAGAGCTTTAGTTCTCAAATTTTATTTCATAAAGCATGCTTAAAAAGAAAACATCAAATGTTTTCTTATTTTTAGAATTTAATTTCATAATGATAAGGACATAGAAAAGTCCTTAAAGAGTTATAATGATTCATGACTTATGGAGTATTATGTTAAAATATGCAAGCTGATATTTTATAACTAGATTTACACAGTATGCCTGCAAGAATGCCTGGATTCCTGATTCCTTTAGAAGCGATTATGTATTGCATTTATAATGGTGCTACAGAATATGAACTGCACAAGCTAGAAATATAGTTTTAAAATGTAAATAAAAATAGAACTTTGTATGTTATATAAGTATGCTTTATGCGTTAAATGTGATTTAAAACTTTGAAATATTAATTCACCGAAATCTCCATTAGCTATACGATCTGTACTAATCCCCTTAACATTCAGTTTCTTAAAATAATCAGAATTATAGTATTGTACCTTATTTCATTAGTACTCATAGCTGAGGAACTGCATGTAACCTTTTTATATTACAGAGGAATGGATTTATGGCATGATTACAGCTGTTTTCAAATCAAGTATTTCACTTTAATATTTGCAGAAAAAAAAAATCCTCTTTTCCTTTGATGGATTCCCACTCCTGCTCTACCTACAAAATAAATCACAGATGTTTTGATATTAGAGCCCTCTGAAAAGTAATCCAGAACATTTGAAAAATGTTAGTATAATATTACTAATTTGTTTTGCTTCCTGTTAATAATAAGAGCTATGTGGTGATTATGGGATGTTAAGATCTAGATTACAACTTGTAAGTGGAACTTGAGCCATTGTAAATTATGTTGCTTCTTTTTATGCTACTGTAGTTAAGAAATCCCTAACATGTTCATTATAAATCTTTATCTTTCAGGCTTTCATATATCATACAGTGGTTTTTAAATATGTCATAAAACACTACAGTTTGGGAAAATATAACTTTTCAGAATATCCAGAGAAAAGATTGCAGATAGGATAATTTGTATTTATGGCCCCCACTAGTAACAATAACTCCATTTAAGCTAAATATTGAAAACAATATCAAGATATATGTTGCCAGAAATTGTGAAAGATCTGAACTGTCACCCTACTTACCCAGTATATATCTCAAACACAAACCTGGGTCAGAGTAAAGAACTGTTAAACTTGCAGCACAGTCATTAGCTAAAATAACCTTGCATTGTCTGTTCTCCCATGCCCAGCAATCCAGAAGAGCTTCATTTTGAGAACCAGATGGAAAAATACCTTGTGCACATGGTGGGCTCACTCCAAAGGTGAAGGTTAGGAAAATGCACATTTTCTTCATTTTTAAAGAAGAAAGAGATCACTTTCTTTCCTCCCATTCTGAGAGAGTTGTCTCCTGGGGAATGTAAATTTTGGCTCTTGCACAGATAAGAAAAAGTTTGTTGGATCAAAGTAATTGTGGGACCATTAGGCTGCAGAAATAATCCCCATGGTATGTGAAAAGTAAAATATTTCTAGAAGTGAAGGTAAATATTCTTTGCCTTTATAATGTTTATAGGGTATACTTTTTTTTTCACTACTCAGGAAGGTGAGATAAGCACTGAGAAAGTCAATGAATATTTATTTCCCCACAATATACAGGCCATAAAATTTTGCCGTATTTATTATCTTATAATAGCAAATATCTTCCTCAAATTCTGCAATAAGTACCAACATTTTATCAAAAAGATTATTATTTTAGACATGCATATTTTATTCCCTATTTATGGTATATGAATTATATATGCTAAATAATTTTTCTAGGTTTAAAATTATATAGTTTACAAAAAGCTTCTAGAGGACAATTTTTATTTTAAACAATGAAAAATAAAACTTTTAATTTTATCTACTAATTCATATTAAATCACTAAATTTAACTTGAATAAAAATAAAGTTAAATTTAAGGTTATTGAGCTTTAAATTTTATATTTAATTTATTTTAATTTATTTTTAATAGCTTTATTGAGGTTTTCTCTGTCCATGGGGATTCTTCAGTATTCTTGACTGGAGAATCCCCATGGGCAGAGGAGCCTGGCTGGCTACAGTCCATGGGGTTGCAAAGAGCTGGACACGACTGAGTGACTAAGCAGAAGCAGCAGAGGTATAGGGCTTCCTTGGTGTCTCAGCGGTAAAGAATCTGCCTGCCAGCGCAGGAGGTATGCGTTTGATCCCTTGGTCGGGAAGATACTCTAAAGAAGGAAATGGCAACACACTCCAGTATCCTTGCCTAGGAAATTCCATGGACAGAAGAGCCTGGCAAACTACAGTCCATAGTGTTGCAAAG